>NC_134224.1:9852500-10152500 GCF_965140235.1 Caretta caretta
ACACATATCAGTTTAAAGCTGGGTAGAGCGGCTTATTTACACCTGTACCTTTACTGATGCATGCTAGAGCAATACAAGCCAGACTTAAATGAATTATCCACACAGGGCTTGTACTCATGTAACTAAACTGGTTTAAAATCACACCTTTAGTTAAACTTGTGTGCCCTTGTGTGAAGACCAGGGCTCGGCACATTGTTGCTCCTCTCCCGGCCCTTTGGAATAGAGAACACTGAAAAAGCAACTTAGACTGAAGATCACATGAGAGGGGAAAGGGACGTTGGACCGGTGGGCTAAGGAAACATTCAAAGCTTGTCTACACACAACCTGTATCACATTAATACTCCCTAGCTCCTCTGTCCAAGGCCCGTGCTTTCATCTGTTAGGCAACTCTGCCTAATGTTTAGTTCATCTGCTTCCCTCCATCCCTGTGTGTACCTCGCTAAACTGGTTTAAGAATGACTTATTGTGGTTTAGCTTAAATTTGATTCCAAATCAATGTACGCTAAGCCAAAACAAGCCACACTTTTCAGTGGAAGAAGTGTGTCCGCCCAGGGGCTGTCCCAGTTCAGCGAATCGGTTTCAACCCATACCTTTAGGGAAACCAGCACAACTTTCTCACCTAGACGTGGCCAAAAGAGAGCCTTTCAAGGTACAGTAGTTTAATTAAAGCAGTATAAGTTTTGTACGTAAAACATCTCTAAATCCCTGCCTGGACTGCAGAAACATGGAATGGGACGCTGCCTGCCTTACAGGCGGGCCCGAAACAAACCCAGCTCCAAACACCCCTGTCTGTGAGAACAGTTCAGCCCTGGCTTTCCATCAGCCGTCTGCAGCGTGGGCTCATCTTTAGTTTGCAAGAGGATGGTGCTGACACCCACTGCCCTCCTAAATACAGCATTTCCTATGTAACGACTGCATACAAGCAGTGTGTGAAAAGTTGCAACACAGCTTGAGTGGCCTCAGGCCACTAAAATAGACTGGGGTTTCCTGGCTGCAAAGTGTAACAATGGCTCTCTCATCCCAGGGCTCAGCACACTGGGGGGCGAGGGGGGTGTGTGGAGCAGGGGGAGGGTAATGTTCTCAAGCCATTCATCAAGGCCAACTTTACCCCACACCAACCATGGACGTTTTAAAAGTATTTCCACACACACACACACACACCCAGTTTAGTTGCTGCGGGTTTGGGTGCACAAGGAGGCCAAGATCCCTGCCCCTAGGAGCCCGGAGCACTGCGTTTGGGCCGATGCTGTATCTGCCTAGGTCCTCCTATCATGTGGATCCCTCTGGTATTAGCATATGGCGTGTGGTTAGGAGAGGCCCCCCTCACCATATGCCAGGTGTCTGGGGCGCTGTGTTTGCACTTGCAGAGGATGGGCTGAGGCCCGCACACCAGACAGAAGCTTGATGACCCGTTGAGTCTCCAAACGATTAAAATCAATTCACAGCTCACTCGAAATCTAGCATAAGCTAGGGACTGAACAGTGACCCAGGATCACCTCACTGACCGTTGAGAGTCCGAGCTCCTCGCAAGATGAGGCCACCCATCTACAGCGAAACAGGGAAGCCGGCATTTAAGAACCTGTTAGCTCATCATCTCAGGGATTTAAATGGCTTCTGCTGTTCAGCTTGGTGCTGGGCTGTGCACTCAAGTCCATTCACATGCCTCAGAGTTTAGGGCCAGACCTTCGACTGGTGTAAACCAGCACAGCTGTACTGAGCTACGCTGATTTACACCAGCTGAGGGTCTGGCTCATAGGGACTGCACAGGGGCAATATTGCAGCTAACAAATGAAACTCCCTTCCCAGCCCCATAGCACCCACACTGTGCCGTGCACACCTCTTTCCTGTCGCCCCCCCAGATCCACAGCACTATTGCACAACATGCTTAGTGAACAAAGAGTGGCCTCTAGAGGTCACGAGGGAGTACAGCAGCCATAAAGAAACTACACATCAAGGGCTTGTCTCCACGAGCCAGGTGCCTTAACTTCAGCTAAATTTGTTAGTCTCTAAGGTGCCACAAGTCCTCCTTTTCTTTTAACTTCAGCTGTGATTTTACCCCGATACTGTGAAGCTGGTGCAAAAGGCTGTGTAGACACTCTTATTTCAGTTGGCAAGTGGCTTATTTTGATCTCACCCTGATCGATTTAAGCTAAACCAAAGGAGGCCTGGTTAAAACGAAATGAGTATCCACACAGCCTTTGAACGAAGTCAGTTTAAAAATCACATCTTTACTTAGACTGGTGCAACTCTGCAAATAGACCTGTCCTAAAACGGGTTAGCTTGGAGAGTGATCAGGAAATGTACGAGTGTAGCTAGAGCAGAATTCAGCCCCAAAATTCAGATCTGGGTCCAGATGTGGAACAGCCCAGAGCTCCAGCTCCAATAGGAGTCAGGAAGGGTGGATTTGGCTCACCTCTAGTGGTAATAATGCTGATGATGGAGGTGAGAATTCTGCATTAATACAATAAAACAGGGCAGGAGAGGATTATTCTACAACCCAGCCCATCCAGGATTGTAGCCCTACACTTTGTCTTAAAAGCTGCTGCTTTCTTTTCGGTGTTCTTCTAACCCAAGAATGAGCGTTTATTTATTAACTCAACAAGCATCCATTGCCCTAAGAATAAACTCTACCCATCTCTGGGGGCAGGGGGGAAACGTACTCATGCGACTGCGTGTAATACTTTCCCTTCCACCGTGCTTGTCTGCTCTGTTTCTGATCGTAAAGTAAAATGGGGATACTGCTACTGACCTCCTTTATAAAGTGCTTTGAGATCTACTGATGAAAAGCACTATAGAAGAGCTAGGTATCAGTATTATTGTTATAGATAAAGTGAAATTTTATATAAGCATAGAAATTAAAGGTGGAAAAGACCCTCCCCCACCCCATGCAGCCCATCTCTCTCCTGGTTACTGCAGGATTGTGCTCTGCGGGCCTTTTCTAGTGCTTTGTGTGGCCCAGAGCATGAATGTATATGAAAGAGAGAGTGTGTGTTTGTATAATACAAGTGCAGTCTTGAGCAGCGAAAGCCACAGATCCGCACCTGAAGTTGGGACAGTACATTCAGGAATTGCACAGGTCCAGGGAGACTGAAGTTGGAGTCAGTGAAGGTTGTAGCAGTCAGGCTCAATGTCTAAGGCTGGTGATGCAGGTTTCGGTGCAGACCAGCTGAATGAAGATGCTACTCCAATGACGGTGAAGGAGACTGCACTGCAGCCTGTTGTGGGTTGGAGGTCGAAGCTTCATCGGAGATCTGCTGTGAGGTTCTACTACGTGACATGCTAGAGGGCGAGTCAATATCACCTGATGTGGGGACGGCAACTAAACAAGTGCCGGGCAACAGCCAAGTCACTGAAGAGACTAGGGTCATTCAAGGGGCTCGGCCAGAACTACTGAATGGGACAGAGAGGCGTCACCCTGAGCAAAATCTGAGACTTCCTCAGAGCTTCATATGACACACAGACGCCTTATTGACAGGTGGGCTTATTCTCTACACTTAATAAACAGTGTTCAGAGGAGAGCACATGCAGGCTAATAAACAGCACCCTGGAAGCACTGGTTAGTGCTCAGCATAGGAGCAGGAAAGTAGATTTTTATTCCTAGCTCTGTCTGTTGTGGGACCTTGGGGAAGACATTTCACCTCTGTACAGCTCAGTTGCCCCAAATGTAAATTGGGAGCTACTAACCCCATAGGGGATGGTGAGGCTTAGTTCATTAATGTTTATAAAGTGCTTTAAGATGCTCAGCTAGGAAATACTCCCCAGTGATGGATGCTAGCTGGAAATGCAACAAATGATGTACCCTGCAATTGCCACTCTGGACACAAGAGGGCGTGCGCGGCGGCTGCTCCCATGTTGTTAAGGTGTGCAGCTGGTTGTGTGTGCAATGATCCCTCCCTTGTGTGAAAGGCCCAAGTGCAGTGGTTCTCAAACTTTTGTATTGGTGACCCCTTTCACACAGCTAGCATATGAGTGCAACCCCCCTTATAAATTAAAAAACACATCTTTTTATATTTAACACTATTATAAATGCTGAAGGCGAAGCGGGGTTTGGGATGGAGGCTGACAGCTCGCGACCCCCCCAAGTAATAACCCCCAGTTTGAGAACCCCTGCCGTAGTGTCTCACGTCCATCCATTGAGCAGCATCTCAGAGACCAGCTCAACGAGTGTGTTAGCGTGCGACTGGTGATACAAACCGAGCACCCAGTCAGAGAGCTGGTGTTAGAAAAGGGATCGTATCTGACACACACATAAATACAGGGGCTTAGGAAGCCATGACAGGGCAGGAGTCTGTGTTTCAGTCTTTGGTGTACAGCCCAAATCAGCCACACCAGAACCGGTTCGGCACCTGAGGACTCCAAATGGCCCATTGCACGGCACTCACGTGTGCACACGGGTACCACATGGCACTTCACAGGCGATTCACTATAGTTCAGGTAGGTCCTGATGAGCCCCTGAATGCTGAAACAGGACAGCCAGTGCCACCTCCACTCCCAGGCAATCCCTGGAATTGACGAAGGGTTGAACTGGAGTAGTCACTACCCTAGAATGGCCAGCGGGCAGAGGAGAGGCTGCAGAGACATGTGCCTGTCCAGGCTCCATTCTAGGGCAGGGGATACTTTCTGGTAGCAGCACCCCTGAACCAGTTTGCAAGGAACCCTGATAACCCAGAAAGACCGTGGGAAGAGCTGGGGGCACTTGGTGGCACCTCCAACAGGATCCAGGCCTGAATGTAAGCTCTTAGAGCACTTGTATGTCCCAGATCTGCGTGGATCTTTCCTCAGCCACGTCCCAGAGGATGGCGTGATCTCGGTCATACAATCTGCCCCCTGCATGGAGAGAGGGGAGAGTCTGATGGGGAAAAGATAGGAGGTATTTTCTCTCTCCCTCTTCCCCGCCCTCTCCTCCACCCCCTGCCAATCTCCCAGCTAGGACCCAGTGCTTTTAGTCACTATTTACAGGAGCTGAGAAATCGCCTCTTTGGTAGCTTAGTGCCCTTATTTTGCCCCTTGGGCTCTGCCACTCGGCCATGTAGCCTCTCCTCTGACCAGTCTCCAATGGGGAAGTAAAAAGCCATGGGTTTTCCCGCTCTGCCCCGCCTTTCGAAGAAACAATTTTCCACCCAAAAACCTTCGTAGCACTGAAATGATCCATCCCCATTGGGCAGGGCTGTCTCTGCCACAGCCAAAGCCCAGAGATTTTGGGAGTGGAATTGAGGACCTGAGAAACTGCCCTCCTTCCCCCCCTGAATTCAGACGGTGGGCAGGCCCAAGCCTCACCTTTCACATCCAGGATCATGTCCTCAAACATCTGGCTACAGATCCGCCCAAAAGAATCGATTCTCCAGGTCTGGCGGGGAACTCGGCTCTCAGCCCACAGCACCACCTTGGCGCCTTTCCCGGCCAGACCAATCACCTGCAGGCTCATGGTGGGGGCAACCTGAAACCAGCAACAGCCAAACCAGTCAGCCCCTCTGCTACCTCCCATGCCCAGCTCAGGCCTTCCAAGCTCAGACTTGCCATGGCCGTAAGGGACAGGCAAAGTCCAGTGCAAAGTGCCAGGGACATTCCTCCCTGCGATATCAAGTGAGGAACCGATGAAGGGGAGACGTCAGTGCTGGGGGAGCCTTTTTCCAGTGGCACACTCTGCTCTCTGCTGGCTGCCCCACACCCCAATGGGCTGGGGAGTAACCCCAGAAACTGAGTACGCAGGTGTGAGTCCTGCCTGGCATGGATCCATTACAACACACCTCCCTGGGGAGCCATGATCCAGGGGGACCAGCCCCAAACAATCCCTCCAGCTCTGGCAGTTCGGGTGGGGGAATAGTTGAGAGATTAACAAGGTTGCCACGGTAACCACTCACAGCTGTATGCACATGCAGCAGGGATTGAACCTGGGGATTGAACCTGGGTCGTGGGGTGTCGATCTGGGGTTCTGCTTTGGGCCCATCTCAAGCAGCCTATGACCCATGCAATCCAGGGCTGGTGACATCCCCATGAGTCCCGTCCCCCCCCCCCCCCCCCCCCCGAGTCTCCAGTCACCCACACGCAGGGGCCAGTCCTGACCTGGTTTTTGATGAGCCCCTCCTCGTAGTACCAGATGGAGCTGCTCTGGTCACTCAGGTCCGAGACCACCACGCGTCCTGCTTTCATGTCCTCAACGTCATCTGGGACAGAGAGGAAGAACTGCAGCTCCGCGTTTTTTATCCGGAAGTAGATCCGTCTCTGGAAGGAGACAAACCATGAGCTTCTGCTGCCCCATTTCACAGCATCACTCACAATGGCCACCCTCCTTCTGGTACAGAGCAGCAATTACATGGCTTGGTGTGACGAAGTGGGACTGTTCTTAATGTTTCCTCTGAATAGTGTGGGGGTGCCTCAGTTTCCCCTATGCAGTTCTTAAGTATCTAGGGGGTGGAGTAAGGGTGTATGATCATTGCAGAGCCCTAGAGGGCAGGTGTGTGCAGGAGTCTGGACACAGAGAATGGCCAACACCCTGTTTCCTGGCAACTGATGGCCTGGGCCCTTCCCCCCCTGCAAGGTGAGAGCTGAAGGGTTGGAGAACAAAGGAATCAGGTGACCACCTGGCCCGGGAAAGGAACAAAGCCCAGAGGAGGAGGGGCTGGAGGGGGTTTCAGTTTGGGGCTGGCTGGGACATGGAGTGAGGTGCAGACGTGGTTGTCTGGCTCACTGCCCCCCAAAATGGACCCAGCTGAGGGGTCCCGTTCTCTGCACCTGCAAGCTCTGTGTTAGACCATGTTCCTGTCATCTAATAAACCTTCTGTTTTACAGGCTGGCTGAGAGTCACGTCTGACTGCGAAGTTGGGGTGCAGGACCCTCTGGCTTCCCCAGGAGCCCCGCCTGAGCGGACTCGCTGTGGGAAGCGCACGGAGGGGCAGAGGATGCTGAATGCTCCGAGGTCAGACCCAGGAAGGTGGAAGCTGAGTGAGCTGCGTGTCCTGAAGATAGGCTGCTCACAGAAAGGCGACTGCCCCAGAGTCCTGACTGGCTTCATGGGGAGCAGTTCCAGAGCATCGCCCAGGGACTCCGTGACACTTGGGTCTGTTCATAAGTGAGTATAAAGAGCTGGCTAGTGTAAGGAGAAGCCGGCTAGTGGCCCTGTGCACCACTGCCCTCTACTGGATTGAATCAGAACTGCTCCAAAATGTGTCATAAGCTCCATACTACTAACAGCTAATGGAAATCCTCCTTTAGCTCGAGGGGGAAAGTGCTCGGCTTTAGGAGCAGGAAGAGCTGAGTTTTATTCCTGCAGTTGCTATGAAGTTCTGACCATGGCATACAACATATAGAATAAGTGTATTGCCCCGTCCCTTCCTCTTGCAGCTCCAGATGTCCTCAGCACCAGCTGATCAAATCCCCAGACTAGTGCACATCCGTCTACTCCAGCTCGAGTGTAGATGTACCCTTGGCCAAGCCTTCCTATACCAGCTCTATCCACTGAGTGTAACTCGGAATCTCCAGCAAACCCCACTGAATTCCCACTGTGTCCCAGTAAATCCCAGGACATCTTCATGCACTCCCAGTAATCTAAGCACATGCTCTCAGTCCCCTGGGCTCCTGGCCCAGACAGAGAGGGAACAGCCCTCTGGCAAAGTTGTCAGCTCAGTAGGAACAGGGTGGGTTGTGCTGGTGACACATGGCTGTTAGCATCACTTCTGTTACTCCCCCGTTGAGAAGGTGGGCTAGGAAAGAGCAGGGGACTCCCTGTCAGTTTTCCCCTGCTTCCAGCACATATAGCAGTAAGGGAAGTTTGGTGCCCAGCACTCACCTGCCTGATGGGGTAGAGGGAGCCTATGTGCTGAAGCCCGCTGTAGGTCAGCCAGTTGGTGATCTCTGTAGAGTCCAGCAGCCACTGGCGGCCTCGGAAGTTGCTGTGTTCACACAGCACCCATCTTGGGGGAGGGGAGAGGGAGCAAAGACATTCTGTTACCTTCCCCGTGCGGAAGAATGCTCCAAAGAGTGCACAGGCCCGGAGGGGTGTCGCCCTAGTGCAGGGGTTCTCAAACTTCATTGAACCACGATCCCCTTCTGACAACAGAAATGACTGCACCACCCCAGGAGAGGGGGCCGAAGCCTGAGCCCTGCTACCCCGAGCAGGGGTGCCAAAGCCGAAGCCCAAGGGCTTCAGCTCTGGGCAAGGAGCCTGTATCCTGAGCCCTGACACCCAGGGTGCCCTCGGGCTCAGGCTTCAGCCCTGGGCGGTGGGGCTCAGGCTTCAGCTTCAGCCCCAGGCCCCAGCAAGTCTAAGCCAGCCCTGGCAACCCCATTAAAACAGAGTTGCGACCCACTTTGGGGTCCCAACCCACAGTTTGAGAACCACTGCCCTAGAGACCCCACCAAACTCTGTGCTCGATTGGGAAGCAGCGTGGATAGCAAGGGACTTGGAGTCAGGACTCTTGGTTTTTCTCCCCAGCTCTTAGAGGGAGCACGGTCTAACTGTTACAGGAGGGGATTAGAAATCAGGGCTCCTGGGTCCAATTACGAGATCGGTGTGTGACCTGGGGCAAGAAGCTCAACTTCCCTATTACGAGCTATTTTTCTATAACTAAATGCACGGATTGACAGCAGCAAAATCTGCACTCAGCACCCGGCCTCTGGGAGCTAAGCTTGTTTGAAAAGGGGTCTCCAGGAATATTTCATCCCACCTTTAATTCAAGGCCAGCCTGCTCTGAGTTAACACCCAGAGGGTGTTACCTGGGGAAATGTCCAGGCTTGTGTGTTTCAAGTTATTCTTTAACCTTCATGTTCTTCCACAACTGGGGCAGGGCTGAGCCACCTGGGAGTGTTTGTCAACCTGTTGTTTGGGCCTGGAAGCTGCACAGCCTGGCTTCCTGCCAGCCCGGGGACGGAGCCAAAACACACCTGCGTAGCTGACGGTCTGATTGGCTGGCATCCCAGTGGGGTCAGATGGGGAGAAGCAAACAGAACGGGTCTGTGCGGGTTCTGGCTCTGGGGAGGAGCCACAGAGGGGGTGCTGAGTCCTTTCCCACAGCACATTGTGAAGGGGAGACCTGGGAGAGGCTTCCCCAGCCTGGCTGGCCTGGGGCAGCGGTGACCAGGCTCATAGTGTCAGCTGTGGGCTGGGCTCTGGCACAGGTTGGGTCTGACTGCCCAGGGCTCAGGAGCTGGTCACAGCCGTCAGGAGGGAGGCAGGGCTTTCCCCGCGGCTCTGAGCGTCGTGTGGAGTGGTTCCCTCAGCATCTGGATACTTCCCTCTATGTGACACGGGTCCAAAGAGAATCACTATCGGTCACTGTCCTGGGTACGTGTCAGGCATCACAGAAAGGTGGCTACCGTTCCCTATTGCTGTGGGGTGACGGAAATCCGAGGTGGGTCACGACTGAGCAGTACTCAGGACGTATTGTGGGGTACGGTACTGCTGGTTGTGATGGATGCACACCCAGTGGGCGGAAGGTCACTGCTGGGCACTCTTCCTGGTTTATCCAGATGGATCACTATTTCTGGATGTCAGAGGGGCCCCCTGGGAGGTCGCTGGCCCCTATTCTTGGTGTATGCCGGGGGAAGTTCGTTCACTTACATCCCGCCTTTCACGCGCACAGACAGCACATGGTTATTGAAGCCCTCGGCCTGCAGGCTCCGCACTTCGCTGGTCAGCTCTATCTCCTTCCCTTCAAAACGCTCCAGCCCATGCAGGAAGATCGAGGGCTCCGAGAAAAACTGCAGGGAAAGGGGAAAGGGATGGAAGCAGCGAAGGGGCAGGATGGGGCAGGCAGGGAGGATACACATGGCGATACGCAGGCAAAGCCAAGAAACTGCTAAGGGGGATGAGGAGGCAGCATTGGGATTTGAAATACTTACAATTGGGACCTTCTTCAGCGACCGGGTGACCGTGGACGAGACGCAGCCCATGGCGGTGAGCGTCGGATACTCGCCGTCCGATAGAACGTGCTGTTCCCCCTTGAACTCCCAGCCGTCATAGAGAATCCAGCTGGAAGTGAGATGCACCCTCAGGAATGATTCTGTCCCCAGGGGCCTTCGGGGCAGGCAGGGGACTGGGGTGCAGGCTCCCTGGGCTCTTCCCAAACCCTCCTCCACACTTATGTACCAGTGAGAGGAACTCCCTGCAGCCCCCTCCAAACACAGGGAACCTCACTCCCTCCTCCCCACCTCTTCCCCAGCACACAGCCCTGCCATGCCTCTATCAAACCTGCAAGACACCTGCCTTCCTCCTGAACCTACCAGCCCCCAGGTCCTTCCTCCTGGGAACTGGCAGTCCCCTGCAACTCCCGTCCAGATCCTCCCCACCCCAACCCTCAAGAGCTCATGTGCTTCCCAGCCCACTTGCCAAACACACAGGGCCCATCCCCACAAATCCAGAACAGAAGACCCTGCTCTTCAACTCCCCAAAGAGCCTGCTGGGGCACAGCCCCTAGGGGTTCCTGGCATGATCTCCCATGTTCCCAATCACCCCGCCAGAGCTCTGGGAGGTTCGTGCGGCCGCCAGCATTTCAACGCCAGCTCAGCAGCCCCTGCTTAGTAAATATGGCCCGTGGCTCAGAGCATGTGCGGCAGCTCTGGCTGGCCTGATGGACGCGTTACCTGCCTCCGTGGACCCTGCAGGACTGGGGAGTGAAGGCCTCCGGCAGGGACACCTGATCGTCCTCAAAGGAGATGTGATCACCGAGGTAATTGGGATCTGAGAACAGCTGGATCTGGAGAAACCCAGGAGTGAAACTGAATGAACTGGGTCAGCAGGGCACGGGGTCGGGGCTGGGGGAGTGTTAATGGAGATGGGACCCAGGGAGGGATACATGCGACTTCTCCAGCAGGCAGCTCGTGGCACCTCGCGAGGCGGCATCCCCCAGCAGCTCAAGCTCGTGCGTCCAACCCAGCACTGAGCTGGCAGAGGCCACAGTGATCTTAACACCCCCACCAAACCAGCGTCCGCTCCCAATGACATCCCATTACCAGAGGCACCCAGACCCCAGGGGATGGGCCTGGCAGAAAGGAGAGAGACAAATTACAACCCCACTCCACAGGATCCCACCTCTTACCCTGGAGACAATATGCAGACTGTGCTCCGCGACCTGGAAGAAAACAAGCCGCACCTGTTACTGTCTCACCCCACCTGCGCCAGGGGCTAATACCCCACAGCGGTGAGCACTGCACTCAAATGGGGCCTCAGCAACGCCCATTAACATCTCCCACCACCTGCACCAGGAGCACATGCCCCACACCAGTTCCCTTCACGCCCCAAGGGGGCTTCCCATGGTGTGCTGCAGAGCAAAGGGCCCCGATTTGGAGCAACTTTGTCCCCACACCAAGCACGGGAGGGTCAATACTCCCTGTGCTGGGTGTATTGCCCCGGGGCCATCTCCTCTGGCTGGCGCTCCCTGTACAGCAGGAAGGCGGATGGCAACAGAGAATCAAGCCCAAAGAACACGGATTGAAGGACTTCTTTTTTTAACACCCCTTGGCCACAGGGCAAGGGCAAGGGCAAGGCAGGGTGCGACTCTTTTGCCCAGAGGGGCAGGCAATTGGGGTGATGTGGGCTCCCTCACAGGGGGCAGGTGTATGGGGAGACACAGGGCTCCCTCACCTGGAGGACAGGTTGCACTGAGGAGATCCGGCTGTCACTGGCTCCCCAGTCTTCGCAGTTCCGATACACTCCTTTCTCCAGGATGTACTGCTCGCCTGAGAAGTTTGTGTTCTCATAAGCCACCCACCTGGCCAGAGAAATGGAACAGGGTGACTTAGACACCCATCCAGCTCTCAATGCACCCTGCCAATCATGCAGTGTTGCACGTGGGGGAGTATTACTTCCTTACCCCAGTGGTGATCAGCCCTGAAGCATGTGGATTCCTACCCCAGTCCTTAGCACAAATGTTCCTGCTGGTCACTAAGTTACCCAGCACTGGATTTGCCAAGACCCTAAACTCCTTTCCCCTCTTCTATATTGAAGCTGTCTCCCTCGTTCCCTGTTACAGCACTGTCCCCGCCGCCCCCGCACCCGCAGCCCACAGTGCAGCCTCACCCCGCCCTTCCCCAGGGCTCTCACACTCCACTCAGCACGTGGATGGACTGGGTTGTGATTCCATAGCTGGCCAGCTCCACGTCGGGCAGCGCTTCGCTTAGCTCCACACTGGGCCCATCCTGGAAGTCCTTGGCCTCAAAGAGCACCAGCGCTGGGTCTGAGAAGTCCTGTGGGAAGAGGGGAACCCTCTCTCAGTCTGTCTGTCTGCCTGACTCCCTCCTCGGTGTGTCACTGCTTGGCGGTGGGTGCCACTGGGCCACGGCAGGCTCCCTCCACAAACACAACCTGGGTCCCTAGTGGTGCTGGATGCGGCAGGTGATGGAGAATAGGATAACCACTAGGTCACCGGTTCAAATCCAGCCTGAACCGTTGTTACCGGCTGGTGCCGTGTGTGTAATGAGTTTGGTGGGTCTTCTGAGTCCCACTGGGACAGGTGTCCACAGCACAAAAGCTACTGGCACTGCTTGGCACCCTTCTGGACAGTGGTCTCAGAGAGGGCAAGGGCTGGACAGATAAAGGTGCTGAACTCCCCTGGCACTCTGACTTCGGCTGAGGCATGTGGGCGGGCAGTGTGGGAGAGCCGGCCCTGCCCAGGCTGGCGTGGGTAAAGGAGGTGGCAATCCAGCCGTCTGCTGTCAAACACCCTGCCGGCCCCGCAGCTTGCTCCTCTCACCGTCCGGATCAGCCGTAAGGACACCAGCTCGTCGTTGTAGCCGCCCCACTGCGTCCAGTCATGGTATTCGCCTTCCTCCAGCAGATACTGGTGGCCCCGGAACCCCTCCTTCTCGTAGCCGACCCAGCTGAGGGAACGGAGACAGACAAGCAGTCAGTTCCGTCATGCACCTTCTGGGCCCACATTCACCCCCAGGCTATTGAGATGCTTCTCCTATTGCTAGGGGCACCCCTTTCCCCTTTGTGTATGGGGGCACCTCACCCAGAACAGCTCCTGGGCTTGGAGACCCCGGTCTCCTTCACCTTGGACTTTGGCCACCAGAGCACTTTGCAATGACGACAATCTCACCCTCTGGTCTCTGCAGTTCCTCCATACACTCACCAGCCCCCCAGGATGCGCAGAGACCCCATTGTGGACATCACAGGGCCCTGGCTGTTCTCCTGCTTCTTCAGAGCATAGATGTCTCGGTTCACTTCGCAGCTGTGGCCCTGGAAACATGCCTTCTCATAGATCACAGCCTGGAGAGACACAGGAAACACATGGCGATTGTGGAACCTCAGATCCAGACCTAGTGACTCCTGCTGGGGTAGGTCGGGACTGGAGTAGTTGGGAACTCCCCCACAGCCAGTGCTCCTGCCCCATTCCCTACAGCGCCCCCTACTGGAAGAGGCTGGAGTTGCGGGAGCACTGCCACAGCCAGTCTTCTGACACCATGCTCTATAGTCACTCCTCCTAGCAACAGCTGGGAGTGGGTTGTGAGCAGTCCCTCAGCCCATCTCTTGGAGTGATCCCCAACAGCACCTCCTGATGGGAGTGGCTGGTTCCGCAGCAGCTGTGAGCACTCTGGACACCCTTCCCTTTGTGAACTGATCCTTTCACCTGATCAGTTTTAGGGCCCTGGCTCAGCAAGTCCCTTCCTCTCTTACCTTGGGCTCCCCAGGTTTCTCTACAGCAGGGCAGCCCTGAAACAAGAGGAAACCAGAATGAGAGCTCAGAGAATTGCCCGGCAGAGAGCGAGAGAGTGAAGCAGGCCACAGATGCAAGGCTCGAACCAGACAAGCTAAGGGCTTGGGGCTCAAAAGCTACTGAAGTCAAATCAGGCTGATTTATAGTCTTGTAAGGAAGGATGGGGCTGTGTGTGAGCTTCAGCTTGTCTTCTGGCTTGATGAGACACCTGCCATGTGCAGCCCTGGGGATTCAGAGTGTTCCTGCTTCGTTCCAGTCTCCACAGTGCACTGGCCATTTCACTAGGTCCCAGACACCTTTCCAAAAACGCAGCTCAGGACAAACCATCTCCGTCAGGGGAGGTTCAAATTCCAATGGTGGTCGCCATCCCTTATAAGATATGCTTGATCCTGATACAAGGCTGTCTATCATTTTGTGAGAAACCAGCCACTACTTTTGCACCATTCTATCTGAGAAGGGACAGAGTGATTAGCTGGTAGCACCCCCCAATGGGAGGGTGGGAGGCACCAGTGCCAAGCACTCACCAGTTTAATAGGATGCATAGAGCAGACGGAAGGGTCCTTTGCACCCCAGGCTTTTAAATTGGGATACCCGCCAGGTTCCAAAACATAGGGGTCGTCATCAAAGAAGGGTCTGGAGTAAATCAGCCACCTGGAGGACAGCAAGAAAACAATTAGATATGGACAAGCCATGGGCCTGACCCATTGCTCTCTGAACAAAATGTGAGTCTTTCCACTGACTTCAAAGGTCATTGGATCGGGCTCCTTCTCTGGTTTACGTCTCCCCTGCGATTCCCTGTGTCGCACTGGGAAGCCAAAGCAGGAAGAGAGGAACCCCCACCCCCAGATCCCAGCATCACAGTACGCATGTCTTACAGGCCAGAGTGGACAATGATGGAAGAGGCCTTCAAGGGCTGGCCACAGATCCGGGTGTCTTCTGAGGAATCCGTGAACCTCACTTTTGTGCCTTCTCCATTCTCCTCAGTAAACAAACTGATCTCGGGGATCCGATAATCCTGCAACAGGAGACAGCAGCCTGCTAGCCAGCAGGGACTAAAGTACCCTTCATCTCTCCCCGAGCTTGTGCTAAGAACCACCCCAGGGAAACCTATCCCGGCCTCCAATCAAATGCCAGCTGCTTCACTAATTTAGATCCCAAAAGACAAGTTAAGATCAACTTCCATCAAGGGCTTTTTCTCAGGTTGTGGAGAAGGAGTTCGATGACATTTTAGATTCTCTTCCAAATGGACCCAAAAGCCCTAGAGATTCCAAGAATCTGCCTTGTAAAAAAATCCAGGGCTCCATCTCTGACGTTACTCTTATTATTGGCCTCATCGTTGTCTATGTTGACCTCCTACAACAAACGCTTCCACGGACAACGATCTCATCATTCCACTTCCATTGGCACTGCCCCAGTGCATAGCCCTCCCTCGCACTCTGCTCCCACACCAGCTGCCATGCATGCCCTTCTGCTGGGCCTGCGCCACAAACTTCACGGGCGTTGGGTCTACGGTTTGGGCCCAACTCTACTGAACATCCCATTGCTTTGGAGGAGGGGAAACGTTTTCCAAGAGGATCAAACCCACCCGGAGAGCAGCCTCAATGGGGTCCCGCACTTACCCTCACCACCCTCTTGAAGGAGCCGATGCGGAAGGGCGCGTTCTCAGGCACCTCCCCGTCTTTCCGATAGGCTGTCCATGGATTATTGATCTCCACATCCCCCTCGGCCAGCACACACTTCCGCCCGTGGAATCGCGGCTTCTCGTACATCACCCAGCTGGAGGGAGCAAAGCGCATGGGAGGGGGGTCTTGCACTGAGAGCACTGCAGGGTAACCGTGCTGCCTGCCAGCAGAGCCTCTGACCCTGTGCCCGACTTGGGAGTCCAGCACCGCTTGCCTGCCCACTGGGACCCCGACCGGGCAAAGGGAACCCTAGTGCTCATGTGGTGTCCCAGCGGTGTCAGTGGGTCTCTGTGTAGGATAAAGGGTCTTACCCATGAGGATGACTTTGCAGCATCAGGGCCTTGGACAGTAACCCGGGGTCAACACACAGCGGGGAGCAAACCAGGGGAATAACCAAGGAGACCCGATTAAACAGTAAGCTGATAATCAAGAGACTGTTAAATTCCCAGCAGAATGGTAGAACCTGGATAATAATCAGAGGGATCAGTGCAAGCCCAAGCTGAGCCACTGTTTAAAGCCCCCCCGTCATGGGGTTTCCAGAGAGTGACCAGAGCCCTGGATTTAGTCTTTGGCTGCGAGGGCATTTTATCAGTGACCAGGGCACTAGTTTCTAACCACCAAGATTAGGGCCGAGACATGTTCAGTGCTGTGCGCTCCCTGCCCCAAGGAGCTCACAATCTAAATAGACCCAGCCGACAAAGGTAGGAGACAGGAAGGATTATTCTCCGCACTGGTGAAACAAGGCATAGAGATTTCTTGCCCAAGACCTCACTGGGAACCAGTGGCGGAGCCGGGAATGGAGCCCTCATCTCCTGAGTCCCAGCTCAGTGCCTTAACCTCCCTCTCCAGTGCTGGAGAGTCGCCCGAATGTGGGGATTGGGGTTCTCATGCAAGCTGAGCTGGGCAGCTTCCTACGGGTCACAGACTCATAGACGCTAAGGCTGGGGGCACCATCGGGATCATCTAGTCTGACCTGCTTATGGCAGGTGACAGAACCTCCCCCACCCATTCCTGTAGTAGGTCCCTAGCCGCTGATCGAGTTCCTAAAGTCCTCAGAGCTTGATTCAAGTTACTGAGAATCCACCAGTTACTCGAGTTCAAACCAGCAAACGACCCATGGCCCATGCTGCAGAGGAAGGTGAAAACCCCCAGGGGTCTCAGCCAATCTGATCTGGGAGAAAATTCCTTCTTGATCCCAAAGACGGCAACCAGTTTGATCCCGACCCCCCCACCAGCCAGACACCTGGGAAAGAATTCTGTGTAGTAACTCAGAGCCCTCCCCATCTAGCGTCCCATCTCTGGCCATTCGAGATGTTTGCTACTAGCAGTCGCAGATGGGCCACGTGCCATTGCAGGCAACCTTACTGTAGCAGAGCAGCCGGCGGTACGCTTACCCCCCTCGGACCACCCGGATGGAGATGGTGTGGGAGAGCTCCCAGGACGTAGCGTCAGCGACATCGCCCCAGATCTCCCTCTTCTGGCCCGCGAAGCCCGACTCGGAGAACAGAATGATCTGGAGAGAAATGACACCACCACTAGCCTCAACTGCCTGCCCTGCCCCTGCACCAGGCCGACGCCCCCACCCCAGCCCTGCCTACAGCATCAGTACCTTCCCAGGTCTCCCGTGGAGCTTCGTGGGGGAGTTCTTTGCCTCTTCCTGGAAAAAAATAAAAGGAAAACTGGATAAGAAGCGGAAGCAAATGGCACGTCCTCTGGAAAGAGCCGTGCACTTCGAGAAGGCTCCCTCGGTCCCATCTCGTCTTCTCTCGTCTGCCCCAAGATTCCTTCCTTCCACACACCTGGCATCCCATCATCTCTGTTCATCAGTTACCTCACCCACTTCTCTCCAGCTATCCAGCCCCTGTCCTACATGGCGGTCTCTCTAGCTATCCTCAGACACATCCAGCTAGCTAGCTCTCTCTCTCATACAGAGCTTTCCATCTATCCAACCCCATACACCTCTGTCTGTTTTTCCTTTATACACAACCCTCTATCTATCCAACCCCATACACCTCTGTCTGTCTATCCCTTATACACAGCCCTCTATCTAAACATCCCCATTCTCATCTATCTAGTCCCTATGTATGCATTCCCTGTGCATAGCCATCTACCTAATCTGTCTACCTAATCCCAAACACTCCCATCGATCTCTCATCCAATATAATCCAGCTCTCCAGATCTATCATCCAATCATATCAGATCATCTCTCACTTGCTCCTATACCAGCTGCTGTACCAGTCTCTCTCTGGGACACTCCAGATTCCATTACTTACCTTACTCCACGAGCAGAAGGCAATGGAGCTACTCGTGGAGCAAGGTGCTGCACAGTTTGAGGAAGGGGTATCAGAATCGGCCCTTCTGTCCGTCCCAGAGTGGCTCATACCCAGCTGGGTGACCCCGTGTGCGTCATGACGACAGCGTCAGTCCTGCCTACGCCTCAGAGCCTCATCCTGATGGGTGTCTGCACCCCTGCCTCCCATTCTCCCCGTTGCTCTGCATTCTCCCCAGGGCTCCAGAGGGGTGCAGGTCCTGGGGTCTGCCAGAGTGGAACCTCCCCCCTCCCTCACCCAGCTCACGTCAGCTAACCCCACCCCCACCAACACCACAAAGCTTCCCCCCTCCCTCCAAAGACCGACTTCACACCAATCACAAATATTACAAAGGCCAAACCCTGCTGTCCTTACTCACGGGGAGTTTTGCCTGAGTAAGGACCTCCTGAGCTGACCCATAACTGATGATGTTATTGGCACTGTTCACAATGATTATCAACGCTCTGCTTTGGGAATGCAGGTCCCACCAGTGCCATCAGTTTCTTTGTAGCTTTTCCCCATCAGCAGTGGAGCACAAGCTGCAGGGTCAGAGCAGCACAGTGGGACTGAGGGAGTTTCTAGAGCGCAGAACCCCCGGTGAGTTTTGATTCCCCTACCACCAGACGAGGCACTCAAGGGCATGGCATTATTGGGACGGGGGTGAGGACAAGCTGAGCTGGCTTCCTGCTCAGAGCTCTTGAGACTCACCTGACTGCGTAGTGTGGATTTACTCACCCCAGCTGCAGGGTGACCCAGCAACAGGGGAGGAGTATTTTTCTGCTCAGCCTCCATGAAGAGCAAAGGAATCTGGCCAGTGCTTTTGTCTATGCCTGGTGCCTTCTGAGGGTCCAGAGAGACTTGGACTCCAGCGGGGGAAGGCTCAGAGGTCAGCTGTTCACAGGGTTTCAACTGTGGTCCATTGGGTGGCATCCAGTCCTGCTCTCTGGCATTTAGCAGAGCCAGGTCAATTGGCGTGGGTGAGCTCCTTCCTTCTCGCTCCTTCTCCAGAGCTTTGAGCGGGGGCGTCACGGAGGAGATGTACCGCCTGTAGAGGAGGCTGCTGTCCAAGCGGGAGTAGGGCTTGTCTTCCGTGGGGATGGCCTTCTGCTCCCGGAGATCTGTCAGCAGGGAGGCACCTTTGAGGATGTTAGCATTGAAAAGGATGCTTTGATTCCTGGAAGCCTTCTCGTCCCCTGGGGGCTGCCTCAACTTCCCCAGGAGGGACAGCGTCTTCTCCTCTATTTCAGTTGACATGTTTTCCCAGGGGTAAACTTTCCTGGGCTCCTCTTCGGCCTGTGGCTTATCAACCTTACTGAGATACGGGTTCTCTATCTCCTCCTCCTCCTCGGGATCCACGTTCTCCCATTTTGGTCCATTCTCCTCCAGATGCTTCTGTTCTGTCCGACCAAAGAGCTTGCTGAGGGCCTCTGGGAGGGGAACCTGGGACTTGGGAGCAATGTGATGCTCGTCAATGGGCGGCAGGGTAACGTATTTTCCACGTGAGGAAGAGCGCGATGGCCGGGAGATCTTGGGAGGCTTTCGGATTTCGGAGGGCTCCATGCTACGGAGGGTGTCCACCAAAAGTTCCATGTCCACAGACAGGTCGGGGTCCTCTTCTGCCGTCTCCTGGGGACTCCCCGTTGGCTGGGCGTGGCTCAAGGCTTCAGGGGAGGCCTTGGTCTCTTCAGATGAAACGTTGGACTCTTGTGCAGATCCCTCGGAGCTCCATGCTGGTTCATCCCCCTCACCCCTGACCTTAGCCTGGGAGGCCAACAGCTGCATGCCAGCTAAAGGCTCTGGATTGCCACTGTCTCCTTGGGCACTATGTCCAGGCGAGCCAGCAGCATTAGACGTGCTCTCTGTCCCGGGTGCAGCTAACACGGCACCCGCAGTGCTTGGCATGCCGCTTTCCACTGCCGACCCAGCTGAGGCCGCGCCGCCCAGACCTGGCAGGCTGCCGTCGGTTTCAGATCCGCTCACAGCGAAGGGACTGTTCTGCCTCTGGGGTGCATTTATGCTGGTGCTAAAGGCGCCCAGCATGCCCCTGTCTCCTTTGGATTCAGTCACATCGGCGCCGCCAGCTTGCGACATGCGGCTTTCTCCCTGCAAGCCAGCTGCAGAGCTACCAGCAGCCTCACCAAGGGCCATCAGGCTTCCACCAGCACACTGCCTGCTCCCTCGTGCGAATTCGCTTACACTGGTGCTCTCCACGTTAGGCCCAGTGACTTCTCTTCCGGATCTAAACTCAACAGTGCTTCCAGCTTTGAGCATGAGGATTTCCCTTTCGGATCTAAATACAGTAATGCTGCCAGCATTTGGGATGTGCCATTGCTTTTGGGAACTGGTTACAGTAGTGATGCCAACAGCACGGGGCCCGTGGCTTTCTCCTGGGGACCCAATGGGCGTATTGGTGCCAATTTCACTGGGCTCGTGGCTTTCTCTTGGGGACCCAATGGGCGTATTGGTGCCAACAGCACTGGGCCCGTGGCTTTCTCTCGGGGACCCAACAGGTGTAGTGAAACCACCTGCACTGGGCATGTGGCTTTCTTTTGGGGACCCAATGAGTGTAGTGATGCCATTTGCACCGGGCAAGTGGCTTTCTCTTGGGGGTCCAGTGGATGCAGTGGTGCTGACAGCGCCGGGCAGGTGGCCATCCCTCTGGGATTCAGTGAGTGCAGTGCTATCAGCAGCCTGCTTTCCCCTTTCAGTCGGCCTCGTCTCCCTTTGAACTGGAGAATAGATTTGTGAGAACACGGGCGTGTGTTCAGAGAAATCCTGCCGCAGGCCGGGAGATGGGGAGCAGCTGCCGTCTGTTGGAGAAGGCAAGTCTGAAGATTCCCTGCCTATTGTTCCCTTCTCCCAGGCCTCCAGCAGCATCGACACCCGGGAGGGGCTGGCGGCAGCCTCTAACCTCCGTGACAGCAAAGAGACCTTGCGGAAGCCAGGCTTGGCCTCTTCCTCGGGCTGATCAGCAGGTGCTTTCTTCCAGCTGAACCAGGTGCTCCGGGTGGACTCTCCTGGCTTGGGGTGATGGGCGTGGGAGCTACCGCCAACCTTCTTCATCTCGTCTAGGCCCGTCCCAGCGTCACGGCCTCCCTCTGATTGGGCCTCCTCGCCTGCCGCCCCCGGGCGATCTCTGCACGGCCCAGAGGAGCTGGGGGAGCTACAAGGGGAGGAGAGAAGAGACACAAGAAGCTGTCAGTGCTTGGGCAAGGCCCAGAGCTCTCTGCTTTGGCTCTGTTCTCACTCACCGGCACTGCACCTGCACTGAGCAGCTACCATCTTGTAGAAATCACAACCCGAACCGAGTTCCTCCCCCTTTAATTAACTAACCTCAGATCAGCCCAGCCCCCCCCCCCGCCCCCAATGAGCCTGTAGTAAGAGGCTACCGCAGCTCTGAGGGATGGATCACACCCCAGAACCTGGGTCATAGCCTGTTATGCAGTGAGAGTTTGTACATCAGGCTGGGCCCCAGTGGAAATCAGGTGGGGTCCATCAGACATCACTGCCTCCCACTGGAGGAGCAGTCGCCCTAGGAGCCAGCCAAACATCAGACCAGTCATGTTGTTCCAGAACCAAGGTGCTGAGTGACACCTGTAAAAACCAGCTGGAAAACATTCAACCAGCATTTCCTGTGGGAGGGTGGAACAGAGCCAGCCTGGCCTGCCCTACCTGGTGCCCGTAGTTTTCAGGATGAGTCACCTGGGTGTCTGGGCCAAGCCAAGCCAGCAACTCTGCAAACAAAGGAGCCAGAAACCAACCAGCCAGGATACTCCCCTCCCCCTGAGGAAGCAGGAGTGGAGCTGCCTTTCCTCTGTTCTCTTATCTCCCCTGGGAAAGGACTGGCTTCCTGGGAGTTCCAGCTGTAGATTCCTCAAGAGGAAGGGAAACATTTTCATTAATATTGGGCCAAACTCAGCATTTATTCACGGCAAACTCCTGAGGAAGTCGACGGGTGAGTCCCTTTGCTAGTATTTCTTGGCAGCAGAGGGATCTCTTTACATAGGGATCGCCAGACTGGATCAGTCCCGAGGTCTAGCTAGCCCATGGTCCTGTCTCTGATAGTGGTGGCACCAGATGTTTCTGAGAAAGGTGTAAGAAGAATCCCACAGTAACACACACATTCAGTCTAACCCCGTTCTCTAATAGTCAGAGATTGGTGTACGCCCATCTCTTCCAAAACATTTGCTGTCATTTGCACGGCTAGCCACATAAATAGCCGATCCCACATTGAATCTTGCTAAGCTCTCGGCCCCGTTAATTCCATGGCACTTTATGGACATGCAGGAAGAGTGAACGACAGGATTAGACGTTCCTCCCGCCTGCCCATTGCAAAGACAACGTCCTCCTAGCTAAGCGCTGTCATCTGTTGGGGAGACTCTGTTCTTATGGAGCGTAGCTCCCCCAGAATAGTTGTATTACACGGTTCAGTTTACAAATAAGCAGCTGACAAGGCATCCCAATCAGGCACCTCCTGCATGACTCAGCTAGAAGCATTAAACATCCTTGGTTTCTCATAGTGTCTCTCCATAATGAGTTTGTTCAAGGTCACTGGGTCAGACTGGGGGTCGGAGCTATTCTGTGACTTCCTTGGTTGTACAGCAATGGGGCCAGTGGATCCGGGGGCAGAGCGAGGAGAAAGGGATGCTGCTCAACGGAAATCTTTGAACCAAGAAGGCCAGCAGGAGGCTGGCCCTTCAGACCCCCTGCCACAAGAGGAGTGCACTACCCTGAAGTCAACGGGCTACGGGGCTGAGGACCTGTCTACACAGGAATGTCAGCCACTGCAGACCCATTGTGCAGACACGATTTGCCCTGGTGCAGTTTTCCCCGGGATAAGACAAGGTCCACATTCAGGCTCCCCCATGCTTGAAGACGTTTGGTTCTGAGTGTTTGAGTCCACCCTGTATCGACTGGTCCCCCTGTGCTCCCCCTAATCACGGCCAGCATCCTGGCGCCACTTCCTTGGGGTGGGCTTCCCATGCCATACTGCCTTTGCCTGAGCACCCAGACTGGTCCCTACATCCCTCGGTGCATTCCTCCGCTCCGAGAGCAGCTCTCAGCCCTACCCCCAGAGCAGCAGCCAGGGATTCTTCGATCTCACTGCAAGAATCAAAGCGGCAGAGGGTATAAGCCTACCTAGGGTGCAGTCTGCCATGCTGACCCCACCCCTCCATGCCAAGGATGAACCCCCAAAGCCCTGGAGGCTACTCAACCCCTTTCCTCATTCCGATCGCTCTCCAGAAGTCCCACTCCCTTCATGCGACGGGTGGGATTTTCAGAGCTGCCTAAATGCTTTCAGAGCACAGCTCCCGCCCTATGTTAATAACAAGGGAAATGTCATGGTGAGCATCTTGGGAGAGACCAGGTGCCCTTTTTAGTGTAACCTGCCTCCTCCTGCCTCGCCTCGCATCATCCTGACCTGCCTCACAGCTCATCATAATTAATCTCGATTGCAAGCAGCGCGGGACAGGGCCCACACAGCAAAGTCCTACTGTCTGACAATCAGCATGTGCCTGTCCCCGCCCCCCTTCTGACAGCCCCTCCTCATTAGGATCTCAGACTCTGTGGCTCTCTGATCAGCTCTGGCTTACTACCACTTTGGTTTACCTTCTAGGCAGGTCTCCTTTTCATATTCACCCTTCTCCAAGGCCTTGTCTACGCCCCGCACTTGCGCTGATTTACCTAAGTCGCTTAGAAACTGATGCTGTCAAATCGGTCGAAGAGGCCCTGATATCTGTTAATATAAGTCCGTACGGCCTTGTCCACACATACAAATTGTACTGCTTTAGCAACACTGGGATCGTTAAAGAGCTACAACTGCCCCCTAGACTGGACACAGATATAAAGGGGCTTATAATTGTCCTAGTTATACCACAAGGAGTACTTGTGGCACCTTAGAGACTAACCAATTTATTTGAGCATGAGCTTTCGTGAGCTACAGCTCACTTCATCAGATGCATACTGTGGAAAATACAGAAGATGTTCTTATACATACAAACCATGAAAAAATGGGTGTTTACCACTACAAAAGGTTTTCTCTCCCCCCACAAACCCACTCTCCTGTTGGTAATAGCTTATCTAAAGTGATCACTCTCCTTACAATGTGTATGATAATCAAGATGGGCCATTTCCAGCACAAATCCAGGGTTTAACAAGAACGTCTGAGGAAGGGGTGGGGGTAGGAAAAAACAAGGGGAAATAGGTTACCTTGCATAATGACTTAGCCACTCCCAGTCTCTATTCAAGCCTAAGTTAATTGTATCCAATTTGCAAATGAATTCCAATTCAACAGTCTCTCGCTGGAGTCTGGTTTTGAAGTTTTTCTGTTGTAATATCGCAACTTTCATGTCTGTAATCGCGTGACCAGAGAGATTGAAGTGTTCTCCGACTGGTTTATGAATGTTATAATTCTTGACATCTGATTTCTGTCCATTTATTCTTTTACATAGAGACTGTCCAGTTTGACCAATGTTCATGGCAGAGGGGCATTGCTGGCACATGATGGCATATATCACATTGGTAGATGTGCAGGTGAACGAGCCTCTGATAGTGTGGCTGATGTTATTAGGCCCTGTGATGGTGTCCCCTGAATAGATATGTGGGCACAGTTGGCAACGGGCTTTGTTGCAAGGATACGGTCCTGGGTTAGTGGTTCTGTTGTGTGGTGTGTGGTTGCTGGTGAGTATTCGCTTCAGGTTGCGGGGCTGTCTGTAGGCAAGGACTGGCCTGTCTCCCAAGATTTGTGAGAGTGATGGGTCATCCTTCAGGATAGGTTGTAGATCCTTAATAATGCGTTGGAGGGGTTTTAGTTGGGGGCTGAAGGTGACGGCTAGTGGCGTTCTGTTATTTTCTTTGTTAGGCCTGTCCTGTAGTAGGTGACTTCTGGGAACTCTTCTGGCTCTATCAATCTGTTTCTTCCCTTCCGCAGGTGGGTATTGTAGTTGTAAGAATGCTTGATAGAGATCTTGTAGGTGTTTGTCTCTGTCTGAGGGGTTGGAGCAAATGCGGTTGTATCGCAGAGCTTGGCTGTAAACAATGGATCGGATGGTGTGGTCAGGGTGAAAGCTGGAGGCATGTAGGTAGGAATAGCGGCCAGTAGGTTTCCGGTATAGGGTGGTGTTTATGTGACCATCGTTTATTAGCACTGTAGTGTCCAGGAAGTGGATCTCTTGTGTGGACTGGACCAGGCTGAGGTTGATGGTGGGATGGAAATTGTTGAAATCATGGTGGAATTCCTCAAGGGCTTCTTTTCCATGGGTCCAGATCATAGAATCATAGAATATCAGGGTTGGAAGGGACCCCTGAAGGTCATCTAGTCCAACCCCCTGCTCGAAGCAGGACCAATTCCCAGTTAAATCATCCCAGCCAGGGCTTTGTCAAGCCTGACCTTAAAAACCTCTAAGGAAGGAGATTCTACCACCTCCCTAGGTAACGCATTCCAGTGTTTCACCACCCTCTTAGTGAAAAAGTTTTTCCTAATATCCAATCTAAACCTCCCCCACTGCAACTTGAGACCATTACTCCTCGTTCTGTCATCTGCTACCATTGAGAACAGTCTAGAGCCATCCTCTTTGGAACCCCCTTTCAGGTAGTTGAAAGCAGCTATCAAATCCCCCCTCATTCTTCTCTTCTGCAGGCTAAACAATCCCAGCTCCCTCAGCCTCTCCTCATAAGTCATGTGTTCTAGACTCCTAATCATTTTTGTTGCCCTTCACTGGACTCTCTCCAATTTATCCACATCCTTCTTGTAGTGTGGGGCCCAAAACTGGACACAGTACTCCAGATGAGGCCTCACCAATGTCGAATAGAGGGGAACGATCACGTCCCTCGATCTGCTCGCTATGCCCCTACTTATACATCCCAAAATGCCATTGGCCTTCTTGGCAACAAGGGCACACTGCTGACTCATATCCAGCTTCTCGTCCACTGTCACCCCTAGGTCCTTTTCCGCAGAACTGCTGCCTAGCCATTCGGTCCTTAGTCTGTAGCAGTGCATTGGATTCTTCCATCCTAAGTGCAGGACCCTGCACTTATCCTTATTGAACCTCATCAGATTTCTTTTGGCCCAATCCTCCAATTTGTCTAGGTCCTTCTGTATCCTATCCCTCCCCTCCAGCGTATCTACCACTCCTCCCAGTTTAGTATCATCCGCAAATTTGCTGAGAGTGCAATCCACACCATCCTCCAGATCATTTATGAAGATATTGAACAAAACCGGCCCCAGGACCGACCCTTGGGGCACTCCACTTGATACCGGCTGCCAACTAGACATGGAGCCATTGATCACTACCCGTTGAGCCCGACAATCTAGCCAGCTTTCTACCCACCTTATAGTGCATTCATCCAGCCCATACTTCCTTAACTTGCTGACAAGAATACTGTGGGAGACCGTGTCAAAAGCTTTGCTAAAGTCAAGAAACAACACATCCACTGCTTTCCCTTCATCCACAGAACCAGTAATCTCATCATAAAAGGCGATTAGATTAGTCAGGCATGACCTTCCCTTGGTGAATCCATGCTGGCTGTTCCTGATCACTTTCCTCTCATGCAAGTGCTTCAGGATTGATTCTTTGAGGACCTGCTCCATGATTTTTCCAGGGACTGAGGTGAGGCTGACTGGCCTGTAGTTCCCAGGATCCTCCTTCTTCCCTTTTTTAAAGATTGGCACTACATTAGCCTTTTTCCAGTCATCCGGGACTTCCCCGGTTCGCCACGAGTTTTCAAAGATAATGGCCAATGGCTCTGCAATCACAGCCGCCAATTCCTTCAGCACTCTTGGATGCAACTCGTCCGGCCCCATGGACTTGTGCACGTCCAGCTTTTCTAAATAGTCCCTAACCACCTCTATCTCCACAGAGGGCTGGCCATCTCTTCCCCATTTTGTGATGCCCAGCGCAGCAGTCTGGGAGCTGACCTTGTTAGTGAAAACAGAGGCAAAAAAAGCATTGAGTACATTAGCTTTTTCCACATCCTCTGTCACTAGGTTGCCTCCCTCATTCAGTAAGGGGCCCACACTTTCCTTGGCTTTCTTCTTGTTGCCAACATACCTGAAAAAACCCTTCTTGTTACTCTTGACATCTCTCGCTAGCTGCAGCTCCAGGTGCGATTTGGCCCTCCTGATTTCATTCCTACATGCCCGAGCAATATTTTTATACTCTTCCCTGGTCATATGTCCAACCTTCCACTTCTTGTAAGCTTGTAAGATGATGAAGATGTCATCAATATAGCGCAAGTAGAGTAGGGGCATTAGGGGACGAGAGCTGAGGAAGCGTTGTTCTAAGTCAGCCATAAAAATGTTGGCATACTGTGGGGCCATGCGGGTACCCATAGCAGTGCCGCTGGTTTGAAGGTATACATTGTCCCCAAATGTAAAATAGTTATGAGTAAGGACAAAGTCACAAAGTTCAGCCACCAGGTTTAAGAATAAATGGACACAAATCAGATGTCAAGAATGATAACATTCATAAACCAGTCGGAGAACACTTCAATCTCTCTGGTCACGCAATTAAAGATATGAAAGTTGCGATATTACAACAGAAAAACTTCAAATCCAGACTCCAGCGAGAAACTGTTGAATTGGAATTCATTTGCAAATTGGATACAATTAACTTAGACTTGAATAGAGACTGGGAGTGGCTAAGTCATTATGCAAGGTAACCTATTTCCCCTTGTTTTTTCCTTCCCCCCCTCCCCCTTTCCTCAGACGTTCTTGTTAAACCCTGGATTTGTGCTGGAAATGGCCCACCTTGATTATCATACACATTGTAAGGAGAGTGATCACGTTAGATAAGCTATTACCAACAGGAGAGTGGGTTTGTGGGGGGAGAGAAAACCTTTTGTAGTGGTAAACACCCATTTTTTCATGGTTTGTATGTGTAAGAACATCTTCTGTATTTTCCACAGTATGCATCTGATGAAGTGAGCTGTAGCTCACGAAAGCTTATGCTCAAATAAATTGGTTAGTCTCTAAGGTGCCACAAGTCCTCCTTTTCTTTTTGCGAATACAGACTACCACGGCTGTTACTCTGAAACCAGTTATACCAGTGTATCAGTAAAAATTCACCCCCGTAACCGTACAAAACCGGTCTGCAGATCAGGCCTAAGCAATCAATTGAAGCTAAATTGATATGGGAGTCTGACTGAGTTTCAATGTTGTGTGTAAAAAGAACTAATAATAAAACCTAGCTTGTATCTTGCACTTTTCATCTGTAGATTTCGAAGCACTTGGCAAAGGAACTCAGTGTCACTATCCTCATTTTACAGATGCGGAAACTGAGGCACAAGGCAGCAAAGTGACTTGCTCAAGGTCACCCAAGTCAGTTGGTGGCAGAGTGCCATTCCAATCGGTGCAAGTCCAGCATTCAGACAGACACGTACTGGAGTGTGGGCGTGAGTCACGTCCCGAGAAGCCGGAGCACTTGAATTTGCTGCTGCAATTAGGTTTTTAATAAAGATTCTTAATGAAGCTCCTGCGATTCACATAGGAGATCCCAGGCCATTAGCATCTGAATACTGAAGTTACAGTAACCTGACGAAATGCAGTTTGGGTGACCCCCTAACTACGCAGCACCTGCATGTTGGCAGGTGACTTTAAGGTGTTCCTTCCCTGCTCTAAGCAAACACAGTTTTTGCCTGAGCTCTTTAACTATTTGGATGGCTTTTCAACCCAGAACAATCCTTGTCTGCTGGGCTGCCTCAGTAGAAAGCTACAGACAAATCTCAGTTCCCTGTGCCAGATTTCCAAAAGATCTCAGGGCCAGATTGCCACCCACAACCCGCAGCTGAGGCTGGCATCATCAGATTCTTTGGACCCTAGGCAATCAGCCTCCAGCCCAGACTAAGGCATGGGAATGGGGTTAATCTCCTCACAGCAATGGACAGAAGCCATGTGGCCTGGCTCATACCAGTAGAGCAGTGACCTTCGACCACGTCACCCATGAGGTGCTGCTAACTTTGCCTAAGGCCCCTATTCTTCTAGTATCTGAGCACCTCACAATCTTTAATGTATTTATCTTCACTCATCCCTGTGAAGCAGGGCAGTGCTATTATCCCCAATGTATAGATGGGGAACTGAGGCACACATAGGCTAAGTGACTTGCCCAGGGTCACACACAGGAAGACTGTGGCAGAGAACTGAACACTGGTTTCCCGAGCCCTACACTAGTGCCTTAACCACTAGACTAGCCTTCCACTTCTGAAAACTCCAGTATGGGACCTGGCAGGTCTGGACAGTATCACTTTAAACCAGTTCCATTCACTCCTGTCCACAGGGACCCAAAGTGTGGCACCGCCAGATTGTCCCATCTCAAAGGGACTCCCAGCTCTGGAGTCCTGTAGTCTTTGTTTAGTGATTACAGAAAACTGCTTGGGGCAATCGTGAGGCAGGATGGGCTACAGAGCCAACACCGTGCTGATGGCGCACTGATCTCCAGCTGGCCCCCGACAGAGCTCTCTGTCTGCTCGCCCAGAGTCTGGCCGAGATGGGTCCCTGGAGGCAAGCATCAAACAGATAAGATGGAGCTGATGCTGGCTTGCAAAGGAAGCACTGAGCAGCTGGTTAAGCCTGTGGCCACTCCCTCAGATGCAGGCATCTCCCTGTCTATTGCTGAGGTGGCTCCCAATCTCTGGGGTTTGGCAGGTGCCTGCCACTGCCCCTAGATGCCCAGATTGCTTCAGTGGCCAGAGACACTTTCTTTCCCCCACAGTTGGTCAAGGGCTGGCACATTGCTTCCTTCGGGATGCAGGCCTCATCATGGTCCCCTTCAGAACGGACCACCAGCTCTACCTCAAAGGCCACCTGGAAGCTTTGGCTACTGCAGAAAACGTCTTGCCACCTGCCGAGCAAAACGAGCTGGCGTGAGTGCATCACAGCGGCGCTCCACTTCCTGGTGAAAGGGAAGGTGCTGGTTACAGGGCCCAAAATGACACAAGCCCAGGTTACCTAAGAAACTGACTCTCCCCCCTGACTCACCCCACCATCGGAAAACTCGGGCTGTCTGTCCCAGGAAGGAGTCAGAGGTTGGGAATTCTCAGCAGCAGCCTCTGGCTTCTGGAATTCATTCCCGCCAGAAATATGGCTCATCCCGGACCTGGTGACATTTAGAAGAGGTTGCAAGGTGCATCTTTGTGTCCAGCCCTCCTGCTGACTGTGATCACGAAGAACCCTGGTGGGTGAGGTAGTAGCTTTTACTGGACCGACTGAGAGCCCTGGCATTTAACTGACTGACTTAGTTTCTCCGAGTCTACCCTTTAAAGCTGCAGTACCATGAGATGCATTTACTGACCTCCTTCATAAAGGGCTTTGAAGTCCACTGATGAAAAGTGCTACATACGAGCTAGGTATTGAAGTCTTTAAACCATAATTTGAGGACTTTGGTAAGTCAGTCAGAGGTTAGGGGTCTATTACAGGAGTGGGTGGGTGAGGGTCTGTGTCCTGTGATGTCCAGGAAGTCAGACTATGACCATGAGGGTTCCTTCTGGCCTTAATTCTGGCCTTATCGTTATGATTCCCAATGTGGATAATTAAATGCTCCTAATCCAAACTGTGTAAAGGGCCCCGAAATACCATGCACCCTAGAGCTGCACCCAAGGGTGCTAGAACTAGGGCTGCTGGGGTGTAGCAGCGCCCCCTGGCTTGAAGTAGTTTCCATCATATCCAGGGTTTACAGTTTTGGTCAGTGGCTCTCAGCACCCCCCAGTGTACAAACTGTTCCAAAGCCACTGGACACACACAACAATAAATCGCGACTTCAGCTGTGCCAATCAGCATCAGTTGAAATGGACCTGCAGACTCATGTCACCCAGGCCACTGGACAGGCATCAGAGGTAACAAGTTCCAGCCACCACTTACTGGGGCTGGCTTTGAACCGGTGACCTCGAGGAAGAGCCCCAGCTGTCTTCTGCCTGTTTCTGGTCAGCTGACATTTCATGACTTTGTTGTCTACCTTTGGGGGCTTCCCCTGGCCTGAACCCCAATAGTCCATTGATGGAGCCATGTTTTCAACAACAGCAAACTCCTGTGACTCCCTTGTTCCTACAAAATACACGTCTGCACGCAGAAAGACTGAGCTGCTCAGGTAACAACCCCAGACATCTGGACACACAATGATGGGCTGGCTGCCCAGTGGAGCCTAATGGAAATCCAATCTGCAGCCAGCGCCCTGTGGTCTTTAATGCAAAAAAAAAGGTCATGATCCATGCTGCCTGAAAGGACTTGGGCCAGAGGGTTTGCTGCCAGAGAGACTGCGTTAAGAATTCGGGCAAGGCTGGTTAATCTCAATAACTGGCTCCAATTTTTTCCCCCCTCCTGCTTGGCTGAAGTGCTGGCTGGTTGATTCCATCTCAGCCACAAAGTCACGACAATATTTAAAATAGCCTCAGACTCGGACCGAAACCCTCCGGCAGCGTGACCCAGACTCATCCCGGATGCCAACACTCCCGGCTGTTAAAAGCATTTGGGGTGAACAGGCTTGCAAACCCCTGGGGAAAGCCCCCCTCCCAAAAGGAGCATGACTGGGACAGGAGGGTTCATCAGCTGAACGGGGGGCTGGATCCCCAGGTTGGAATGTAGCCATATATATATCTATATATATATTTGTAATCCAGGTTGTTTCTTGATGCCTCAGGCAGGTTGAATTCTGCTCACCAGCCCCAGGAGTCAATCCAGTGTAACTCCACTGCCTTCGCGCTCACTCTGCATTGACACCCATGGAACTGGGAGCTGAATCTGGCCCTGCATTTTTAGAGCTGAGGCCCCCAGATCCGACCCCCATCCCACCAGGATTTATACAGGCCCAGAACTCGGGGAGCCCTTTTCACTGTTTTTATGAATGAGTGGATTGGTTCTCAGCAGGGCTGAGTCCCCATCCCCCCCATTACGTCAGTGGGCACACTGGCCCTCTGCGAACCCGGCCAGAGGTTCCTCTTGTTGGGTCCCTTCCCAGCTGCTCAGGGAAAATGAGTTAGGCAGAGGTGGAGAGAGCTCAGGTGCCAAGGATGGATACAGCTCCCAGTGTGGGGCGTAGAGACACTCTGGCTCCATTCTGCGGAGACATGCCTCCCTCCCCAGTTCTTGCCGACCTGGGCTGGCCCAGGTTCCTTTCAAAACCTGTTTCCTCACGTACCTGCTGGCCGGGGCTCCTGCCGCGCAGACGGCTCTCCCCTCCGCTGCCGAGAGGTCCCTGTCGTGGCACAGGCTCTGTTCCTGCCCGTCCCGTCTCTGCCTGGGGCTGGGCTCTGATCCTTGCAGAGGTGTCACCAGGCACCCTGGGACTGGGCGGACCTGCCCGGTCACCCCAACAGTACCCTCCCTTTGCCGTGTGAAGGTTTGGAATTCCTTGTGTGCTGCCAGCTGGAGAGCCGGTCTGGCTGGTTCCCCATGACATTGCTCATCCATTTTCTGCAACTCAGCAATCCCCTGAGAAACTCCTGCCTCCCCAGGTGACTTCGCAGCTCCGTGGGAACCCGGTCCATTCCCACAGACCCTAGGCCGATCCTCTGCTCCGCTCTTCGCACCCTCTTCCTGCTCCTTGGTCAGAGTGATCATTACCTCGTAACGGATCTTCGCAGGCCTCTTGGCAGGGGCGGGTTCAACCCGATGGATAGTCTCCAGAGGCCATTCCGGGCTCTCCCTGCCTATTGCAGGGTCCTCTGTCCTGCTGATCCGATTATAGGCAGGGCTGGTGAATGGACAAGTCTCTGGTTCAGAGATGGATTCTCTGTGGCCATGGCTCACATGGTCTGGCTGTCCCGCCACCTTAGGGCGGAAGGTCCCTGAGTCTAAATACTCTTGGAAAACTCTTTCAGCCCACTCTGTCAGAGGCTCTGAGGCTCTGCTGGGTTCCTCCTGGGAAGCTGGAAGCTTGTAGTCTTCCTCCTGCGTCTCAGGGCTGGTGGGGAAGTCCAGGGAGGAGCTGCTGATGGAAACAGACCCTCCCCAGGAACTCCCATCTTCTTTGCCCAGCAGAGAGTCAAAGGATGTGAAGATTTCCACCTGGCTGGGTATGGCTGGCTTCGAGTTCCCTGTGTCCCTGGGCCAAGCAGATGGCTCTGCAGTCTCTTGCTCTCTGGCCAGGTTCCCAGCAGAGCACAGGTCAAGACGGCCTACCATATCCAAATCACTGCCGACCGCTGGTCTCTGTAGCCGCCCGAAAGGCCAGGGCTTGCCCAGTGAGCTCCCCAGGTGTCCTGTACCACCAGCGCCGGTGCCTGAGAGCTCCAGATGGCTGCTTTGCCGCCTCCGCCAGGGCAGGGTCCCAAACGTCCGCAGGAGGCCGTTCCTCCAGAGGTCGGACTCCGAGTAGCTGAGAGCATGCAGCTGTGGGGGGAAGGAGAGGGAATCAGGAGTGGGTGCACAGGCAGGAGGCAGTAAGCAGCCACTAGAGTGCTCCTTCCCCACACAGCAGCACGGAGGTGCTGGCTAGCAGGAGCACCAGCGAGAGCCCCTGCCCTGCGCCAAGGCTCACAAGGGCAGGATCCTGCACATGACTGGCCTGGAGGCTGGAATTCTGTGTGTGTCCCCGCACCCCTTGCAAATGCTTGGTGTCGCCCAAGCCCCTGGTTCTAGAACTGATTCACGTCCACGCTGCTGGGTTTGATCGGAGCAATGGGGAAAACTCCAGATACGCCCCAGCATCCTAGTGCTGGCATCCCAGCCCTGCAGAGCGCCTATCCACCGGACAGGGGCAGCACGGGCATCGGCAGGGCAAGCCACCCTCACCCGGCCCTGCCTGGGCAACTTAGGGCTGATCCAGACAGGCCTGCCCCGTCTCCATGGCTCGTTCAACACTTAGCCTCTGCTGAGTCAACAACACAAGAGCTAGTTGTGATGTAGCTTTGTCACAGCGCACTGGACTCACACTCCCGCTGCCTTCCCATTTGCTTCACATCTATGGGGATGAGATCTGGTTTCTGGCTGGCCTGGAACTGGCAAGTGAGAGAAGATCCAGAACCCAGAACCCATCTCCTGAGCCACCTTCTCCCAGATAACTGCATTTCCACAGTGCCCGGGGCTTGCCAGCTCCTGCCTGTGGGTCTTCTTCAACAGTGCATCGTGATCCCTGTGCAGAGACGGCTCCCACATGGGGATCTCTGTTAACAGGGGCAGGCGGGCAGACCTGCATCTCAGCCAGATTCTCCAGCTGGTAAAGGAGGGAAGTGGAAAGTGTGAGCCCAGGAGACAGCTGGTCCAGCAGGGGCAGGATCAGAGTGTCCTTCCCTTGCTCCCACGGAATCAAGGCAACTCCAAGAAATGAACGAGAACTCAGGCCCCGCAGGGGAGGGGATCCAGGAGGTTGGCCAGCGCCCCTCATTTTGTCTCTGGCTGTCAGTTTCGGCAGCTCCCGTGCAGATCAGCGGTGCCGCACAAGAGGTGGGAGGGTTCCTAAGAGAAAGCCCTTCTCCCAGTTGCTGTGGGAGTGGAGTAGACCCCACGCTCTAGGAGATCTTGGTGCTCCTGTCACTCAACAAGGCCTGTCCCCTGTCCCACTGGGTTAGGTCAGGGACTCCATGTCCCTGGACTATGGGAGCTCCTAGTCACTGAACGAGATCCCAGCCCAACTCACGGGGAAAGTCCTAACCTCTGACTCAGCAACTAAGGTGCTGGTCCCTGTGTCACTGGACCAGGTCCAAGTCTCTGTGTCGTTGGATTATAGTAAATCCTGCTCACTAGAGGAGATCCCAGTCCCTGGGCTAATGCGGGAGGCCTGGGCTCCTGATCCAGCAGATAGGAGGTAGCCCCTGTGTCCCTGTCTCTGGGGACGTGCAGGCTGGCAGCAGAAGGGATCTGACATGTAGCAGCAGAGCGAGCACCAGCCTTACATAATCCCCATTGGCCCCGACACCGTACCAAGCAGCTAGTGGTTCCACTTGCCCCAGCTGAGCCAGGCTAGGACGTAGCTCCAGCCTTCCCCTGGGGCAAGGCGCTGAGCAAACAGCCAAAGGGGCTCCACCCTCCGGAGTCACTGGTGCAGCAGGAAGGAGCTGAAGCTATTAGACACAGGCCAGTGGAGCACACGTGTTCCACAGACACCTGGGGAGATTAGATCCCCCACTTTCACACGTTCCCTCACCCACCCCATGGACAGCTTCCAACGAGAATGGTGCTAACACCAGGAGTGACTCGCGCAGCCCAGAGCAGGGACCGGGATTGGGGCAGGTTTCTCTCCTTTAATAGACACTGGGTTGTTTTCTGTCCTGTAACGTTCCTAGGCGTTCACTGGGCTGATGGGCTCTAGAGCCAGGCTCTGCGCAAGCTCCCCACCAACGCCCCTCAGCTCTGATGAAGGGCTGGGGTAGCAGCGTCTCTGCTGAAGTTTGGGGATCCCTGCACCGTCCCTGAGCAAATTCTTCTCTGGAGTCGCAGATCCCTGCTCTGACGGAACGCAGGGAGCGGAGGAGAAACGTGCAGGAACCCCAGAGCGGGTGTGTTTCTAGAGGAGGCCTCAGGATGTTTGCCATGGGAACAGACCAGGTTGTAGATACAATCAATGACTGCCATAGAGTGTTGCCCACTCTCACAATTTTATCATGAAGCTTGTGACATTTCGTGGTTTTCTTAAAGCCCCAGTTCCTGGAGTCAGGTGATCACACGAGACTCTCAACTTCCATTAAAACGAAAGTAAGTGCCTAGCCCTCATGATTGCTGAGAAAAGCCCTTAAGCACAGACAGAAGGCCCATAAAAAGAACCCATCATTTATTGGTTTTTAAAAATCTCATGAGAGTTTAAGCCCATCTCATGATTCTGCGGGGCTGACTTATGGTTTTTGGCCACTTGTGATTAGCAGTACTGGCTCCACTCTCTAACTGTACTCCAAACCAGCCTCAGTTACCAAACTACTTCCAATTCAAATCTTCCCCTAATGGTTTCTGCTCATCTGCTTGCCCTAGCATCACAAACACCCACAGAAGGAACATCATGGTGGGGGATTTGGGGGCCCCATTAAATGATGGGAAAAATCCCATCCTCTTACAGCCATGTCCCTGCAAAGCACAGCCTAGATCGCACATGCTCAGTTCCTGCCGCAGCACCAGGCTAGGTGTCTTGCAGATATTATTTACCATGATGGATGGACAGACAGGTGAGAGACAGAGGGAAACACAGACAGAGAGAGCTGGAGAAAATATATAGATGCACATATGTTTTCCCCAGTTAGGGGAGCTCGTCCCTCCCCAAAGCTGTCCCAGCCCACTGGCTTTCAGTGGGGTTTAGTGATGGGCCCATGTGTTTCCCCCCAGACCTCCCTGTTTATGGCTTTCAAATGCTAGCCGGGTCAAAGCATGGACAGAATTACATGGGAAACAGGAAATTCCAAAAAGAACGAGGAGTACTTGTGGCACCTTGGAGACTAACAAATTTATTTGGGCATAAGCTTTCGTGGGCTAAAACCCACTTCATCAGATGCATGCAGTGGAAAATACAGTAGGAAGATATATATACACAGAGAACATGAAAAATGGGTGTTGCCATACCAACTCTAATGAGACTAATCAATTAAGGTGGGCTATTATCAGCAGGAGAAAAAAAACTTTTGTAGTGATAACCAGGATGGCCCATTTCCAACAGTTGACAAGAAGGTGTGAGTAACGGTAGGGGGAAAATTAGCAGGGGAAAATAGTTTTTACTTTGTGTAATGACCCATCCACTCCCAGTCTTTATTCAAGCCTAATTTAATGGTGTCCAGTTTGCAAATTAATTCCAGTTCTGCAGTTTCTCGTTGGAGTCTGTTTTTGAAGTTTTTTTGTTGAAGAATTGTGACTTTTAGGTCTGTATATATATCTATATATATCTTCCTCCTGTATTTTCCACTGCATGCATCCGATGAAGTGGGATTTAGCCCACGAAAGCTTATGCCCAAATAAATGTGTTAGTCCCCAAGGTGCCACAAGGACTCCTCGGTTTTTTTTGCTGATACAGACTAACACGGCTGCCCCTCAGGAAATTCCAAGGCATTGCTCTGATTGTCCTGTAGTACTCCTGAGCTCCCAAGAGAGGGAACCCTCGCCCCACAGGAAATGGCCCTCAGCCTGCTGCTTCTGCAGAAGTCAGTGAGATCAGCAGGAAGGGAGAAAGGCACCCACAGCAAAGCTATGATGAATCCCCAGGGGGTCTGGTAACTAGAGTAAGGGATGGTTGGGGAGCCAGGACTGCTGGGTTCTGTTCCTGATTCTCCCCTGCTTTGCGCCTTGTGTCACCAATTTGCTCCTGTGGAGAGCGAGTGTGAAACACTACCCAATAACAATGTTGGTTTCAGAGTAACAGCCGTGTTAGTCTGTATTCGCAAAAAGAAAAGGAGTACTTGTGGCACCTTAGAGACTAACTAATTTATTTGAGCATGAGCTTTCGTGAGCTACAGCTCACTTCATGTTGTAACTGACACCTCGAGGCTGGGGAGAATCTGGCCCCCAGGGTCACTGATCCTGGCAATTTCCCATCCCTGTGCTTTAGTTTCCCCATCTGTCACCGGGGAAACGAGACTGCCCCACCTCCATGGGGACGGGTCTGAGGCATCACTCATTAACGTTTGTGATGCGCTTTGCGAGCCTGGAGCATCTGTCTCTCTTGAAGTGCAAAATATCATTAATCAGTGATGCCCCACGCCCACAAGCCTCACTGTACCAGCACAGACCCTTGCCCGCAGAAAGCAGCCAGACAAGCCTCTGGGATACTCCCCTCCCTGGATGGAGGAGGCCTCTGATGGGAGAGGCACAGAAGGCTGCAGTTCTGAAAGCAGGATCCCTCCTCCTGGGGATTTCAAGTACAATTATCCCCATTTACAGGTGGGGAAACTGAGGCACACAATGATTCAGCAACTTGTCCAAAGTCCCAGAGTAGGTGAGTGGCAGAGCCAGGAAGAGAACCCAAGTCCCTGGGTCCCCTCTTCAACCACTAGACCACACTCCAGCCCAGCTGGAGAACCTGTCTCCTTAAACCTCACATGTGCCAGGGCGGCCAGCCTCAACAGCCGGGCCAGCCTCAGGCATGTGCAGTGGAGCAGATTGGCCACGGCCTTGCGCTCTGAGCGGCCCAGTGCCCAGGGTCCCTGCTGCCAGCAGCACAAAGGGCCGAGCGACCCCGGGGTCACGTGTTGGAGAATCGGGCAGGCCTCTGGGTATCCGTTACCAAAGGAAGGAGAGTGACCCGCTGGCTCTGCCCAGGGGAAGCTCACAGGCCTCTCCACAGCCCCTTCTGCCCTAGGAGCTGAGCCATCCTGCACGCCCCAGGCCAGACACTTATCCTTTCCACAGCCATTCACGCCAGAGAGGCCTCACCTTCGAGGATGACTTCCGGGGCCCGCTGGGATGGGGGCGCTCCTCGCTGCGTCTTCCCCCAGCGGAGATCTTGTCCTCCTCGGCCATCCTAGAGTGAAGCGCAAAGTCCATGGGAGACAGTGGTGCTAGTGATGGGCCCAGAGCCCATCCTGCCTGACCTCGGGGAAAGCGCTGAATCCAAACTGCCTGGCTCAGACCCCGCTCCAGGTGGAAAGAGGGGAGTACCTGGGCTTTTCAGTTGTCTCCCAACGATCTCAGACCATCATGAGAAGAACCAACGTTTCTCTCAGAAGGCAGAACCCTCCAGTCTATGAGCACAGGCTCCCTCGACTCTATCTGGAGGGACTTTGCTGCCCACTTCCCCATCCCATCGGGTAGGACAGGAATGCATCTTGTTTGGCCTGGGTGTTGGCCTCCTGAATCTACAGCCCATTCTGAGGGGTACAGGCTGGACACGTTGACTTTGAGGTTCACATGGACCGAGCACCATGGATTCAAGCTATGTACAGACCAGATACTGCAAAAAAGATCATGCTGAATGAAGGTGTATATGGACCAGGCAGCGGGACTGTATCCCTTGTGTATGGACCAGATACCCTGACTGTGAGATGCACGTGGACAGGATGTATTGACTGCTGGGGTGTGTATTGACTGGATGGGTTACATTACTCCAAGCACTGATTAGATTCTGAAACCACCAGGTTGTATGTGGTCTGGACACGGTGACTACAAGCTTGGACCCATTAGGAAAGGGCCTAGCAGGCCAGATAGCGACCTGTTCACACAAAGGCGACACGGACAAGAATTCAGCCCCCTTCCTCAAGCGTGCCAGCCTAGGGGCTGCTCCCGCTTCCTTATGGGCTGGGAATGAAAGACAGACCCAGATCCTAGTCTCCTATCAAACCTCCCCAGGCTGACTCAGCAGCGGGACTGCTTCCCAAAAGGGCTCCTATAAACACCCCAAGAGCAAAGGAGGCCCAATCTGTACGGCCACAGCTCAGCACGTCCCTGGGTGGGGAGCGTGTGAGGGGGATAAACGTTCACAGCTGAACACGGAACATGCCCCTAGTGCGCACACACGCCTAGCCCTGTGCCCGTCACAATCACAACATGCACATGGACAAACGTGCCCACCAGATGCAACACGCCTTGTCAGGCACATGTGAAAACACACCTATACACACATGCCTGTCACAGTCACTCACGTGCACACACAAACCCACCCATCGCACTGAGGGGCAAACACCCCACACACACACACGTGTGCAGTCGTCCCCAGGCCCAAGCTAGCACACCCCTTCTCCCGCAGCCAGAAGCTGCAGCTCACCCATTGCCCGCCTCCGGGGGGGCTCACCTCTGCAAGGACCCCTGCAACGTGCTCCTCTTCTCTTTCCTCCTGCCCTTCCCTTTCCCATCCTGGTGGCTGGCAGCTCCTGGGGCGCTGGGGCCATCCCATCTGCCCTCCTTCCTCTGCAGCTCTGTCAGGCTGATCTCACTTCTGGAGAAGAGCTGGGCGAGCCGCCTCCTGATGCCCCCTTTCTTGGCTCTGGGGGGGTCCCGCTGCGGGGAGCCCGCCTGGTCCTCGGCCCTGAGAGACATTAGCAACCGGAGGGCTAGAGGCCAGTGGAGGGTGGAGCCGGGAGCACCGCTCCCCACGCACCCAGCCGGCAGGGACAGACAAGCCTCCTCTTGCTCCCTCCTTTTCTTAGCCAGGAGCCGGCGTGCGACCCACCTGGGAGAATCCGGGTGTGTGTGTTGGGGAGGGAGCGGGGAGTAACACCTGCTGCGGCAGTGCTGACAGATCCAGCCGTGCCCAGCTGGGAGCACGGCTAGAGCGGCCCCGGGAGGACTGTGGGGCCCAGGCGGAGGGCCTGGTTACCGGGGCTGTTACCTGGCATTGGGAACTCGAGCCCGGTCACATGAGCGCGACCGCAGCCTGGAGACAGGTGTTCAGCGTAACCGCCCAGGGAAAGTGGGAAAGCGCCCAGCCCAGGCCTCGGACGGTGTGTGGCAGGTGTGGGGCTGGGATTTGAGACTCAGTAGCTCCGGGAAAGGATCCTACCTGCTGTGTGTTTGTTTAGAGAACAAACAAGGCAGATCTCAGCAGCCCGGGTCCGAGGGGAAAGTCTCACCTAGGCACTGACTCAGAAAACAACAAACAGTGAGGCAGGCTTCCACCTTTTGGAGGCCGATCCAGGCCTCTCCAAAGGCTGAGGGGCTGGATCAGGCCCATCTCTACTAAGCAGGCCAGGGGAGATCGAGTGGGTGCTCTCATGGATCTTTTACATCCCTCACTTGGGTAGAGGAGACCCCTCTAAGGAGCCCCCTTCCCCTGCATTATCAGGAGGGGAAGGGGGCTAAATTTGATCATTACCCCCATTTCCCAGATTTTGGGGTGACTTCCCAAGTCTGGTCTGAGACGCAGTACCTGAGTGGGGGCAAGGGAACCCTGGCGCTCCTGGCTCCCAGCCCCACTAGCCGTATCCTCCAAAGAGCCTACCTGTTATGAAGTGGCAGAGCCACATAACAAATCTTCAGTCCACTGTCTCTCCATATTCCCCCTCATGGAGAGGTTGTGCCCTAGATAAAAGTCTGGGAAGGGGCCTTTTGGGCATTGTTAATAATAATTAATAACTTACATTGATATATTTACCTAAAGGATCCTAAAGCACTTTATATACAGATCACTTCATCCAACGTTATAATGCAGCCACCTCTGGGGTGGAGCACAGCAGCTGTTTTGCTACATACAGCAACACTGCACAACAGTTTAGGACAGGAAGTGAGGAGGAATACTGTATCCTTTCCAAATCCTAGGGGGATTTCGGGCTGCAGATTGCAGTTCCCTGAGTTGGAATTTAGCCACAACAATGGGGTTAACATCTCCACGCAGGCAAAAAGTGCCTGGGATCTTTAATGACCATAGCTATGCAAACCCAAGGCCAGGGCTCTCAGTTGAAAGATGGCTCCCCCAGCAGCACCGCTCCCGCTCATGGAGGACGGGGTGCTGGCTCAGCACTGACTCACTGGAAACAGACTCAACAACTTCAGTGTCTGCTGCCAGGTGGGTCTCCCATCCAGGGGCTGAAACCCAGCCCAGGCCTCCTTAGCACATGGCACCGGAGAAGGTCGCACCCCAAGGTGATGCTGTTGTATGGAGGGCACTACTACGTGGAACTTACCCCATGGGTCCCAACCATTGGATCTCAAAAACAGGGGGGGACTGGCAGCACGGGTGCCCCAGAAAATGAAAGCTAACAGGCCCAGGTGGCCCCTCTAGTGGACCCCACCCCATTGCCATAGCTCTACCCCAGTGAGAGTGGGAGCAAGGCCCTGGAAAGTCTGTGGAGCCCAAGCAGAGGGACCCGTTACCAGGGCTGTTACTTTGAGCCCTATCACATGGGTCCCCCTAGGGACACCCCACACAAGGGCCACTGGCCGAGCTGGTGGGGAGTTTATTACCACTCCACTGTGGGTAGGCTGGGCTTTCCCACCCCTGCCCTCTTGCTCCCTGCATTCCGGCAGGCTGGGGTCTGCCCTAAAGGTGGAGGTTTAAGCTCCCACCCACCGGAGCTGAAGACTCTGTATAGCACACCGGGGCCCTGCCATCTTCACCCCTGCAGGGTGACAACAGTGAGGGCCCCCTCCCAGAGCAGTGGGTCTGGTAGCAAACAGCCCATTGAGATGACTGGTGCAGCTCAGCCTTCTCAGAGCTCTTGGTTCAGGCTCTCTGCAGACTCAGGAAGCCGCCACTGCACTGGTTGTATTCATGGCGCAGCTTCAAGTTTTTCTTGGCCCCCACGAGGGCCGGAAACGTAATTCTTTTACAAATGAAAGCTGAGCTTTGGGCAGCAGCAGTGACTTTAGTCCCAGGCAGAGGCCTATGGGGCCCATGGCTTAATCCAGCCCTGAATGCTGGTCATGTCTTTCATGCCAAAGCATCCCAACATCCCCTCGCAGAGGCAGCACCAGGGAACGAATGCACCAGGCTGAGAGTCCTGGAAACCTGAATCCTCTGGGTATTAATATTATGATGTCTGATGTGTACTGCAGTCATGCCCAAGAGCCCCGCTTCTGCCCCAGGACTCCGTTGGGATAGGTGCTGTACAAACACAGAACCAAGAGACACATGGTCCCTGCACCAAAAAACTGCCTCCTCTCTTGGCCAGCGTGCTTCAGCCCTGCATTAGAGGGACCCCATCTAGGACCTAGAGGGGAGCTCAGTCTCCGAGACCCACTCAGTGAGTCTGCCCACAAGGGGGCCAGTCAGTGCCAGTTGAGAATGGGGGTGGGGATTTGAGATGTGGACACCTGGTGTGAGACGCCCCAAACATTTCACACAGGCCATTGGCCTGTCACCGCAGCCACCAGGCTGGCCTGGCACTATTGACCCGAGTCACCTTCAGCAACCTTCAGATGGGAAAGACCCTGTAGGTCAGTGCCGGTCCGGTGACCCACCCAGAGCCTTGCTAACCTCTCCGGACTCATCCCTGCTGCAAGTCCTGGGGTGGGGCTTGTGAGCCGCAGCCTCAGTCTGTCACTGAGTCCCTCTCGGGGTCCCTGAATTCTGTCCCAGCAGCCTGAAAAGGGGGTCTGAGAGTCCAGCGGAGAGTGGGAGGGAGCCAGGAAACATCAGGAGGCCAGGCAGGGGCTGGGAGATACACCCCAAAGGCAGGACTCAACAGGGGCTGAATTAGGCTGGGGACGGGCCCCTGAGGGAGGCGCTGGGAGCGCTACTGCTTGGGACTTTCAAAACCAGGCTGCCTCCTGCCCCTCAGAGCCAGATCCCCCCGGGGCTCTGCTGTACCCGGGGGCAGTACAAGGGCATCGCAGTGTTTGCAGTCGGGTCACTAGAGCCACATGAGACAAGCACAACGGGCAGCGTTTTCTAAAGCGCTGAAAATCCCCGGAGCTTCTGCAACGGAGAGCGACCAGGGTGCTTTAGAAAACCCTTCCCCGTGCCAGCACAGATGGGGTGGCCAGTGCCAACCCAAAGCTCTCAGAGCTGGGCCGAGGGTAAAAGTGAAGGACCAGCGGGGGGGGGGGGGGGTCGCCTTCCCCCGAGCCTGGGGAAATCAGGCATGAGAAGTCCCTGGGGATGGGGCAGGCCAGCAGGGTGCAGGCACCCAAAGTCACGTGAAAGAATGGGAAGTGAATCAGGGCCAGTGCAGGGATTGTAAAATGGGAGCCAGTGTGTGCTGGGGGCAGATGTGACGCCCACCAGACCGAGCAGCTTTCTAAAGGGACAGAGACGCTCCCAGGACTGCAGGCTGGGAACCCGCCGCTGCTCTGGACTCCAACCCAACAGAGCGTGGGAGTGGGAAACCCTGCTAACCAAACGGGAAGTAAGGGAGAGGCGGACATGGCTCCAACCCATAATACTGTGATTAACCCAGTTAACCCCCACTTGACTACAGGCACATTGGCATGGGCTATCACCAGTGCTGGCTGGGCTCTGAAGTGAGCTTTGTCCTGTGGTCTCATTTTATTCCAGCGGCTCTACCTGGAGGCTGGCAACCTCTCTCTCCAGACCAGTGGTTCTCAACCAGAGGTCCGGGGCTCCCCCGGGGGGCTGCAAGCAGGTTTCAGGGGGCCGCCAAGCAGGACAAGCGTTAGACTCGCTGGGGCTCAGGACAGAAAGCTGAAGCCCCACCTCATGGGGCTGAAACCTAGGGTTGCCAACTTTCTAATGGCACAAAACTGAACATCCTGCCCTGCCCCTTCTCTGAGGCCCCACCCCCGCTCACTCCATCTCCCCTCCCTCTGTCACTTGCTCTCCCCCACCCTCACTCACTTTCACTGGGCTGGGACGGGGGGGGGGGTTGGGTGAGGGAGGGGAGTGAGGGCTCTGGCTGGGGGTGTGGGCTCTGGGGTGGGGCCAAGGATGAGGGGTTTGGGGTGCAGGAGGGGTGGGGGCTCCAGCTGGGGGTGCTGGCTCTGGGGTGGGGCTGGGGATAAGGGGTTTGGGGTGCAGGAGGGGGCTCGGGGCTGGGGCAGGAGGTTGGGTTGCAGGAGGGGGTGAAGAGTGCGGGCTCCAGGAGGAAGTTTGGGTACAGGAGGGGACTCCAGGCTGGGGCAGAGGGTTGGGGTGTGGGAGGGAGTGCAGGATCCCGGCGGTGCTTACCACGGCTCCCAGGAAGTGGTCGCCAGGTCCCTGTGGCCCCTAGGCGCATGGGCAGCCAGGGAGACTCCATGCGCTGCCCTCGCACCCGCAGGTGCCACTCCCGCTGCTCCCATTGGCCGTGGTTCCCAGCCAATGGGAGCTGCAGAGCTGGCTCTGGGGCCTTAGCCCTGGGCCACTGCTGACCAGACTGACCCGACTAGAGCCACCAGGGTCCCTTTTCGACCGGGCGTTCCGGTCAAAAACCAGACGCCTGGCAACTCCACTGAAACCCCCAGGGCTGCAGCCGAAGCCTGAGCAATGTAGCTTTGAGAGGGCCCCTACGGCGTGGGGCCCCAGGCAATTGCCCTGCTTGCTACCCCCTGATGCCAGCCCTGGTTCTGAATCTGAACCGCACTGCCCCCAGGTCCCAAGCCTTGCGGCTACACCCCAAAGGCTGGACCCAGCGGTTCTCACGTGAACCACAAGGAGGCACCAGGGGAATGTCTTTCAAGCCCAGTCTTGTCGTGAAATGCTAAGCAATGAGCTATGTGCTGACTGTGGGCTCCCCGCTTCAATCCCCATGCTGCCCCCCTGACTAATCCAGGGGGCCTGGGAACTCAAAGCTGAACTCTGCTCCACCAGATCATGTCTGAAGTTCACCCACCAGGGGGCACTCCAGCTGTGGGCTGAAGGAAGGGGAGTTGCAGGATGATGTATTAATTTAGATGAAATAAACGGGCTAAAGCTGTCCACCTAACCCAGTCACCATCCAACATTACCCATTAAACAAGGTCCGGGGCTCGGTAGACAGAGCCCTTTGCCTGCTCAGCCCCCCCGGCAGACACGGCATTGTGGAAACAGGAAAGAAAGAGAGGGTTTAAGTGCCGCCATTTTTAATTTGTTAGAAACAGAGCAACGGTTATGCCACGTCTTAGCCTAATACCACGGGACCTGTAGAAGCAGGGCTCACGTCAGAAGCGAGTGGGAAAACAGCAGCGCACAGTCAGTGTGACCTAGCCTTGAGATAATGATGTTTTAAGAAGTGAAAGTGAGAAAATGCTGGATTAGACAGGACATAATATAAACAAAATGTAGATGTTTTCAATTAATGCAGGCCACAAAAGAGTGTAAATGCTTGTGTGATACTGCTTGTATTTCGGAGAAACTGAGGCAGCGATGCTCTCTGTCAGCTGTATTCTTCCCTTGCAATCGCTCGATGAAGTGGGCTGTAGCTCAGGAAAGCTTATGCTCAAATAAATTGGTTAGTCTCTAAGGTGCCACAAGTCCTCCTTTTCTTTGTGCGGATACAGACTAACACGGCTGCTACTCTGAACCCTGTCAAATAAAGCTGTCTTTGATTTTGTTGCTTCCAACCTGAGAGTGAAGGCTCTTTCCTCCACAGCATGAACAATCCTTCTAACCTTTGATTAAAGACACCGAAAAGGAGAAAAAACAGTTCAAGCCTTTGAAAGGTAAAGCATTAAACTGAAGTACGGTTTCCGTTTCAGCCCCATCCCTTGTGCTCTTTCCTGAGAGCCGTTTTTAGGAGGCAAACCCCCCCTCGTGTTTGAGATGCTAGCTCCCCTGGGCCGACACATCTCAGCTGCTGCTGAAGCTGAGCTGAGGATGCATGGAGCCTGGCCAGGTGCCTTTCCCTTCTCCCAGCCTCGCTGGTTTCTTCTTCATCTCAGGAGGAAGCTTGTTCCTCGAAAGACTCTGCTCAGCTCTCTGCGGAGTTTTCACATAAGCAGCTGGCGGGCAGCTGGCCGAGCAGGCAAATCTCTCAGCACGCTGCACCCGAAAGTCGCCCCCCCCCCCCGCCCCGGGCAGGAGGGGGAATCAGGGGCCTTTCCCCACTGAACAGGCAGCTTGGAGGAGCCTCATGAGCCCAGCTCCGTGACTCAGCTAGGGAAGGAGTCCCACCAGCCTGGTCTGCAGTCCCCACTTCCAGCCCCAGCTCTGTGACACAGGGAGGGATATATCAGGTAGGGAAGTCACACTCTTCTTAACCTGAGAGGACAGTAGTGACCTCTCTCAGGTCTCTGACACTGAAGTTGGACCAATCCCTCCAGACCAGCTTCTGGCTAGACCAAAGGTAAATAAATGGCTTGTCTACCTCTCGCTATCCCCATTTTAGAGGTGGGGAAACTGAGGCATGGAGCAGTGACATGACTTGCCCAAGGCGACACAGGAACTAAACCCAGATGTCCTGTCTCTGAGGCCTCTGGCTTAACCACAAGACCACCCTTCCTTTGGGCCTGATCCTGAAAGGTGCTGAGCAACCTCAGCTCCCAAGGAAATCTGAGGGTACGCCAGCACCTTCCGGAAAAGGCTCTTCACCCCACAGGACTGGGCCACAAGAGAGGACACAGGCCTGGATCCTGCTCCTGTTGAAGTCCACGGCAAAACTCCTGTTGGTTTCAAAAGGGCAGGATCGGGTCCATAATATGGCCACTACCCTGAGCGCTTCGTACTGTCACTGGGGAACGATGGGTTAATCAAAGCCGCCTTGAGTGAGTTCTAGGAAGGCCCAGGCCCTGTCCTTACACAGCTGGGTACCTGCCTGCCCGCCCACCCTGTGCGCCATGCGGTGGGGATTAGTCACCAGGCCTGCTGGTAAATGAGGGGATTTCTCAGAGCGCAGCAAAGGCGAGCGCTCGAGGCTGCAGCTTCCTTCAGCTCTTCCTGTTGAAGTGACAGGCAGAGGGCCTGAGAGACCAGCCCAGCCCTGCACGCGGCATCTTCCCCCTCAGCCGGGTCTGGGGTGGGTCGTGGGGGGGAAGTCAGCGAAGCATGAGTCACACACTCACAAGACTCTTTCGACAACAGCTGCCGGATGGCGAGAGCTGCCTCCAGGAGAGAGATGCCAGTAGGGGGACGTGTCTTTCTACAAAGGGGTGCAGACCGTGCAGGAAGCCACCTCCACTTCACAGGGGGACCCACGGGAAAAAACGTTTCATCCCCCATTAGGAACCTCCTGCTTTGGTTGGAGCTTGAGGCTGGGACTAGAATAGGTGTGAGCTCCCCCAAAGCCACCTCTTCCGCCCCATTCCCTACAGCGTCCCCTGCTGCGACACGTCCCCCCCACACAACCAGAGCTTTTTGCCCTGCTCCCTACAGAGCCCCCTGGGATAGACAAGCATGTGGGAGCTAGTGTCATGGTGACAGCTTTGTTGCAGGTCCTGGGGGTGAGCATGAGGCTTGGCTCTGGGGTTCACAGCCAGCTCCCTGCCCAGCCCAGGAGCAGCCAGTCACATGGCTGATTCCTTGGCACCATCTCGCAGGTGATGTGCTCGTACCAGCTGGGCAGGAAGAACTCCCTTCCCTGGGCCGCAATGGGGAACCCTGCTGTTTCCCAGGCTTGATGAGGAAACAGGAAGCCAGGTCATGCACAGAGCACTTCCCCTTGGACTTGAGTGGCAACCTCCCTCGTCACAACCGCACGCAAGACCCCTCACCTCCCCACTTGGTTTGCTCACTGGTTCTGGAAACACTTCTGAGAGCTGTTCACAAGGCCCCACATCTCAGGCCCCAAAAGCCCTTCACAAACAGATACCCATTGATTAACCCCACCCTTTTGACACAGGTGAGCATTGTAACTAATCCATGGGCAACCAGGAAATTCACATCAGCTCTGAGGTCAGAATCCAGATCCTCCTGCTCTAAAAGCACAAGCCCCAGTCATTGGAGCTAAAGAAGAATCCCCAGTAGTTGTCAGCAGTATAGGGTCTATGATACACAGTTGAGCAGGTTTGACCCCAGCCAGCAAAGGGCAGTCGTGCACAGGGACACTAACCAGTCTATTACATTATGCCCATATTACTGGTGGAAAAATCAAGGCACAGAGAGGTAAAGAGACTGGCCCAAGGTCACTCAATGGCATAACCAAGAAAGGAACCCAGGAGATCTGGGTCCCAACCCAGGTCCCTCTTCCAACCCCTCCATCATGGACTGCTTGCTATAGCAGGTCAGAACATTGGTCCACCTTAACCAGTATCCTGTCCCTGGCACCAGCCACAATCCAGTTCTTTAGAGGAAGGGGGTGGAATATAAACCAGAATGCACCTGGTAACCAGGCAATGCTGTATGCCAGCTAAAAGTAGATTCCTTCCTGACCCCTGCAGAAAACAGTTGGTACTCTGAAGGATGTTTGATTGCTGTTAGCCTGCCATGCCACGTGGCATGCTGGAGGCTGTCATCCATGCAGGCCACACGTCTGTATTGAAATTGAAGGGGTGCCCACGGACCATATATAGCCTGATGGGCTGTATTATTGCCCGGTGGCCGTGCCTTGAGCACCCGGGGCTGTGAAGAATCTATTGGTCAGTGGTTGGGGATGTTGGAGGAGGGGACCGCTGGCCTGAAGAGAGCTCAGGCATCCCCTGTGGAAATACAGCTCCCCAGAGCCTCCTCCTTGGGTAACCGAGGCCTCTAAACAGACACATGGAAACCAAAAGGCCCCAGAAAACAGGTTTGTTCCTCAGAGAAATTTGTCAAAGTACAAAGGCAGAAAGTTTTATTGACTATACACATTGGAATCACAACCCCCGGCCCTGGCCCCTTCCATGTTACCAGGCTTTTCCGATCAGCAGACGTTTCCGCTGTGGCACCTGAGGTGGGGGTCGGTGGGGGTCTGTCTGCCGGCTCCAGAGTGTTATGTGACTCGCCCTGGCTTGCAGGGTATGGAGGGAGCTCAGTGGGTATGAGGAGCCAAGCAGTGGAGGGCTGGGCCTGCAGCTAGGAGGGATATAGAGGACAAAGGGTGCAAGGAGGTGCAGAGGCAGAGGGCAGAACGCAAAGGGGATACAGGAGAGAAGAGTAGGGGGGGGTCTAACGTGAAGCAGGCAGGCAGGCTGCCGGCCATCGAGGGTGCTGGGGAAAGGATGTGAAGGAGCTATAGGGTGAGGGGACAGACCGGTGAGTGGGGAGCAGGAAAGCAGTGGGGTGTCCCATGGGGTGTTCTGGGCTGGCGGGGCCATCCTACCACTAAGCGTTTCCCTAGGGCTGGGCAGATGTCCCAGGGGCACTGCCCTAGACAGAGATCGAGCAGCTAACGGGGGTAGAAGGTTGGGCATGGCCTAAATGTCCCCCCGCCCCAGGGGCCGTCTTCCTGCCACCAGGATCAGCCCCCGCTGGCCCCACTTTCTCACTCCCTCCATTTCAGCGCTCTACGCCAGCAAAGTGCCCAAGGAATATACAAAGGCCCTGGCCAGGGCTGCAGCCAGCCGAGAAATAAATAAAAAAGGAAGGGCAAGTCAAATGTGAGGGCAGCGGCCCCATCGGGGATACCTGAGAAGGTCACAGACTAGGGAGGGTGGCACAGCCTGAGATTGCGGGGCGGGGGGGGGGGGGCAACAGGAGAAGTTAAAGCTCTTTCCATAGGCCAGGCTGGGGCCCCTGGCTTGTACTGAGTGCAGCTCCCTGACCCCACACGAGGGGCACTGGAGAGATTAAAGCTTTGTATAGACAGGGACGAAGTCTTGCTCCCATACCACGTCCTCCCCCCTCCCCCCCCCCCCCCGAGAGGTTAAAGCTCATTCCATAGACCAGAGAAAGGAGTCCCTTGGTTTTGTACCTTCGTGTGGCTTGGATGGTGCCCTCAGGGGCTGTGGGCAGGACCAGATGTGGCATTTCGAGGGTTCATCACAGATTCCTGTGATGTGACACTGGAGGTCAGGAGAGGAGGCTGCAGGAGCTGGGAAGGGCTTGGCAGATCCCAGTTTTTGGTATCTCTCTACAGGGCCTGGGGCCCGGAAGTCACTGTGGTGCTGAAGGAAATCAGGTCCCAATGGGATGGCGGAGCTGACCGCAGCTGGTTCTTGGCCAGCCCGGGGTTCCTGCCACCCTGGTCTAGCCTCCTGGTGAGCAGGGTGGCATCACTTTTAAAGGGGAGGTTTGGGCCATTCACAGAGATAACCCAGACCAGGCAGCTCCCGGAGTTCTGGGACAGGTTGTGGGTCTTGACCTGCACCTTACCTGCGGCCTGGAGAGAGAACCCAAGGAAGGGCTTTCCCTGGATCCCTGCAGGCCCCTAGGCTGAGGGCGCTGCTACGGGGCTGGAGCTCATGTAAAGCCCAGGTGTCAGCCCCCCTGCTCAGTGCTGAGACTGGGGAGGCCAGTGCGAGAAACAAAGCCCCCTCCTAGCCCTGTCTGCAGAGCGGGAGGCGATACCCACAGCTCCCTGGCACCCGCTTCACCCTGCGGACACATCCATGGCCCCAATCAAAATCCCAGGCTGCTGTACCCCAGCCCAGCCCCTGGCACCCAGGGCTGGTCCGTGGGACCCGGAGGGGAAGATACAGAGCCCATAGGAGTCTGTAAGGGCTTGGTCTTTTGCCTAGCCCTTGCCCAGAGGGGCCACAGAATCAGAATATCAGAGTTGGAAGGGCCCTCAGGAGGTCATCTAATCCAACCCCTCTGCTCAAAGCAGGACCGATCCCCAATTTTTTTTTTTTTTGGCCCAGATCCCTACATGGCCCCCTCAAGGATTGAACTCACAACCCTAGGTTTAGCCGGCCAACGCTCAAACCGCTGAGCTATCCCTGACCACAGCTAGCCAAGGCCCCGCAGTGGGCATGGGGTCCGGCCCAGTCCCAGCCGAGCGAGCGGCTCAGGCCGGCTGCAACGGGAAGTCTTCCTGCTTGACGGAGACACTGCAGTGGGGCAGGGGCAGGAGCGGCAGCTGTTTGCGGAGGCCCGGCGAGCAGGGGCCCTTGTCCCTGGGGGGCTGCCCAGGCCTGCTGGTCTTCATCTCCCTGCGGGTGAGATCCTCCAGGGGCCCAGGAGCCCCTTCCCCCTGCAGGCGCTCGGCGTCCAGGCTGAAGTCGAGGCGGCCGATCAGGGCGTCGAAGCGGCCGAGCTGGGCGGGGGGGCCGGCCGCGCCGGGGGCCAGCGGGCAGCAGCCGCGGCGGTGCAGCGCCAGGCCGAAGGGGTGGATGTAGGCCTCGGGGCAGCCGGGGCAGCGGTGCGGGCGCTCACGCACGTGCAGCCGCTTGTGCAGCTTGAGGTGGGCGTGCTGGGTGAAGCGGCCCTGGCACCGGTGGCACCGGTAGGGCCGCTCGCCCGAGTGCAGCCGCAGGTGGGTCTTGAGGTTGCTGGTGCTGCTGAAGCGCTTGTGGCAGACCTGCGTAGGGGCGGACGCGTCTCAGACCTGCCGGCCGGCCCCCCGGCTCAGCCCCCCCCCGCCCCGGCCTGCCCCCGGGCCTGCGGCGAGGACCAGCCTCGCGGGGGGCGACTCCAGGCCCGTCCGTGGAGCTGGGCTCACTCAGCCCAGGGCAGAATTTGGTCCTGTGCCTGTTCAGGGCCCTCCTGTCCCTGTGCCTTGGGCTCAGTGTCCAGCTGATTCCTCGTCCCCCCGGCAACCGTTATCCACCCTCCCGCTGCCCAGCAACCGAGGCCCCGCTGGGTCTCTGCCCCCCATATTGATGCCATTGCCCCGCCTTCAACACCATTCCAACAGGCTGCCCAATGGACAGTGCCCCACACTCTCAGACCTCAGAGTCAACCGCCCCCACGCCGGCATGGGCTCAGATGGGCCCTGAGGCCCCTTTCCCAGCACCGCAGCCTTTAGCAGGGGGAAGGAGGGAGCATCACCTACCAGGCATTTGTGAGGTTTCTCGCCCGTATGCACCAGGTGGTGCTTCTGCAGGTGAGCCAGCTGCGTGAAACACTTCTTGCAGATGTGGCACTGGAAGGGTCTCTCGCCGCTGTGCACCCTCAGATGGACCTGCAGGGAGCACAGGGGGCGGGGCAGGGTGGGGAAAGAAAGAAAGAAAGAAAGAAAGAAAGAAAGAAAGAAAGAAAGAAAGATGGGAAAGTGCAGGAGTAAGAGCATGGTCGGAGGTCAGGGGTTTGAGAAAAGCGAGGGATTGAGGGAGAGAAGCGAGAGACATTTCCATTAGGCGATGGAGCCACTTGCTCCGAGAGGCGATTGTCCCTCTGAGTTGGGCTCTCCTCATCTGAGGGATGGATGAGCAGGGATAATGGGGGAGCCTGCATGTCTCTTGCTGGCCAGGATGGGGGCCCTCTCCTGGGCTGGCTCTTCCCTCCTGCCTGGAACCTTTGGGGCTAGACGGGGAACATCCTGGCTTTCCCCATCTGGGCTGTGCTGTGCTAATGAGAAAGAGAGAGGCTGGGAAAATCCTCCTGCAATGTGATCCATGTGCTGGATCCAGGACAGGGGACATGCCCCAAGCTGCTGAGATAACACAGAGGAAGAGCAAAGACGTCAGAGGGGACTCTAGTGATGTCCTCCCAGATCCCACCCCTGATCAGCTTGCGACCAAAGCCCACCCACGAAGCACAATCCCGGGTAGCCCAGTGTCCGGCTATTAACATAATGGAACATCTTCAGCCATAATGATTTGTGACTGGGAGACCTAGGAGGTGGGTGAGACGTGACCCTGAAGGCTGCTGAGAAGGATGGAGACTGACTGATTAAGGAAGAGGCACGGGAGGGTATTTACCAAATGAGGAGATACTTTTCATCCAGAGTGCTCAAAGCAGAGGTGAGTCGGTATCATTATACCCATTTGATAGATGGAGAAAACTGAGGCACAGAGCAGGGACATGACTGGCCCAAGGTCGCACAGTGGGTAGAGTCAGGAATACAACCTGGGTCTCCAGACTCTCAGCCCAGTGCCCTAGCCACTAGACCATGCTGCCTCTGAAGAAGCTAGCAGGACCACACTGGTGTGGGCTGGGAGGGGCAAGGCTGCTGCTGATGGAGGAAGGTGAGAGACTGGCCCAAGGTGGCTTTTTGGTACCTTGAGATTGGAGAGCTGCCCGAAGCTCTTGGCGCAGATGTTGCACTCGTATTTGATCTTGCCGTTCTGCTTCTTCAGAGGGTAGGGCACGGGCGTGGTACCCAAGCGGCCAGATGGCGGGCAGAACTTTGGCATGCTGAGATTGATGGCCTCCAGTGGGTGGGCAAGCAGGGAGGTAGGTTTCTGTTGCTGAACTTCAGAGGTATATGAGGTGTCCCCGGCAGGGGACAAATACTGCTTTGGTCCATTGTCCAAGCCTGGAAAGGAGAAAGCCCCGCTTTGGAGGGCGATTAAAACATCCTGTGGCTTCCGGAGCTCATGGGCTTCCTGTTTTTCATGAGGCAAGACAGTTGCGTAGAGGCCTGGGTATGGAGATGTCCCATCTCCCCGGGCATGGGCGTAGACCTGCGGATCCTGCGACAGCAACCCCAAGGGAGGGACTTCCCCGGCCCTGCTCAGGGGCAGCGCTGGCAGGAAAGGCATGGCTTGGGGGGGCAGCACAAACCGGGGGGAGTGGGCAGGGATGGTGCCGCAGGCATGAAGATACGGCTGGGGCAGGTGGCCCGTCGGCAGATACAGGGGGCAGGAGGGGTAGAGGCTGCGAAGGCAGCCCTGCAGCTCCTTGCACAGCGAGGTAGTTGGGCCGTACGGGCAGAAGCCGAGGACTGCCTGGTTCCTGGGGCTTGCGGCTCTTTGGCTGAGCTTCTCGGGTGCCCCTTCCTTGCCAGGGGCACTGGGGAAAGGGCTACGCCCCAGGGGCCACGGCTTGACTTCCTGGGGGAGCTGCCCGCTCAGCACCGCGGGTCGGCATCCTGCTGGGCTCGGCGGCACGCCCCTGTCCAGCGCTTCCACGTCAACGCTCTCATCTTCATCGCCCTCTTCCGCCTCCTTGCTCTGTGAGTGCTTCGCTGTGGGGTTTGGGTTGGCGGCAGAGCCCCCCTGTGGTGGCTGAGGCCCCGGCGTGGCGGGGGCCTCTGCGGTGGATTTCCAGAGACCATCGTGCTCTGGAGAGAAAGAAGCAAGCACACGTGTTACCACGCACGTTCCGGGTCCCGGCTTTGCCAGGAAGTGTCATTGGTAGGGTAATCCCACCCCCACCCCACCCCGGGTGTTTCATCCAGGCACTGTGAGTGACTAGTGATTCACCTGGCTGTTTATTCATATCCTGTCCTAGGCTCCCATCCCGAGCTCCAAGCACCTAAGACACGTTAAATGCAGACAAGCCCGCAGGGCCCTGCAGCCAGGCCTGCCGTATAGTAGACAGAACACAGGTCCTGTTCTCAGGTGGTTGTGTCCATCTGGTGGAAATCCCATCATCACCAAGGGTGATCTCGCAAGACCCCGGGTTGTGGGTGAGATTTCCACCCTCGTGGGACCAGCTGCACCCCCGCGCCTTTCACCAGCGCTAAATTCACTTTTCGGGACAGCTCCTCATCTGGCCTGGAGCGAGGCCGATGACTAGAGATGGACAGAGATTACTAGATTCCTAGATTTCAGAGTAACAGCCGTGTTAGTCTGTATTCGCAAAAAGAAAAGGAGTACTTGTGGCACCTTAGAGACTAGCCAATTTATTTGAGCATAAGCTTTCGTGAGCTACAGCTCACTTGCATCCGATGAAGCTGTAGCTCACAAAAGCTTATGCTCAAATAAATTGGTTAGTCTCTAAGGTGCCACAAGTCCTCCTTTTCTAGATTACTAGAGATGGACAGGTCAGTTTCCGTGAAATAAGGATTGAACTGGCCCAGACTCAGGCTGAACCATGAACCCCAATTGGAAGATCCACGTCAGTTCAGCGAAGGTTGTCCGTTTCCCTGGAAGCAGCTGTGCTCACGCACGGAGAGGAAAGCCGGGTTGGGAGCCTGTGCCCTTCAATCTGGCCTGCTCCCCTGCCTCAGAGCCACTCCATCACCTGGGGGACCAGACCTGCCCCTACTCCCTGCCACTTTGCAGGAAACTCACCTGCACTTGATGTCCCTCCCCTATTTCACGGGGGATCAGCTGGCACCTGGAGCTCACCTCCACAGCCACCCACACTCAAGGCTCAGGGTTGGGCTGGCACCCAGTCACTGCCCCAGTGAGCTGCTGCTTCTGGGGACGGGCCAGGCAGCCTGTGATCAGCTGAGCTCCAGAGCAGAGTATCCGCGATCCATGGGCCTGGCTCAACTGGCAGGCGTTCTGTGCAAACCCAGACACGTGCAGGATGGCAGACACACGTGCACAACCCCACATGCCACCCCCTCCTTTGGGGCACAGCCCCCTGGCATGACTCCCCCTCTCCCCCCATTACAGCCAGACTCTCTCTGGGTCCGCTGTAACATCTCAGACATGGAGGCACGCCCGCCACCCTCAGACCCCGCCCCAGACGCTCCTCACCGAGCTCCCCCGGCAGCGGGCACTGCAAGCACTCAGCAAACTCGTGGCTGTACCACACCAGGAGCTCGGCCCCCGTCACGATGGGCTTCAGGGTGTAGAAGTAAATCTCCAGGCCGTTCTGGCAGGCCACCAGGTTCTGGGCCGGGGCGTCAGAGGTGGGGTTGACGTAGCGCATCCAGTTACTGCGGCGTGGGTCATGGGCGTCGATGAAATGGTGAAGCTCGCCCCACGGGGCGTAAATCTGTAGGAGGCAGAAGGGAAGAGACAGTCTGGTTAGCCACAGAGCTGGGGGCGCTTAGCGAAACGAGCATCCCCTGCCGGTGCATCTGGCAGGAGGTTGACGCTGCCTCTGGGGCCTCCAGGGTTGTGCCCACTAGGTTGGTCACTGATGGTGATGGGTACTTGGTCACCCAGTTTTGTTATCCCCCTTTAACAGACACGGGATGCTGAGGTAGAGAGGAGGGAAGTGACTTGCCCCGTGTCGGGTCCGCATGGAAGAGAACCCAGGAGTCCTGGCTCTCAGCTGCAAGTTGAGTCCACCGGAGCGAGCTCTCTCCCAGAGTCAGGAATAGAACCCAGGAGTCCGGACTCTCCCCATCCACGAGTTCCATGCACCGGCACACAGCTGTTCCTTTCGCTTTCCCAAAGCCAACCACTCCCTGCCAGGGGTCAGCCCCAGAGGCAATGTTACCCTCCGCCCAAATGGGTCCAGCTCAAAAAGGCTGGAAGAACCAATGTTCTGAGCACCTCAGCCATGGAGCGTCTGCGCCGTGAGCAGCTGCTGAGAGCGACGAGGTCCCAAGTACATGCGACACTTACAGCCCGTCTGTGATCTCTCTCTCTCTGCCTGTCACACTCACCCTGTGGGGTTCTCATGAGTCACTACCAGAGCACTGGGCACAGGAGGAGCCCCTGCTGACATCACCCCACGCGGGGAGAGTTTTGGTTTCAAACTCAGCAGCCGCGACCTTCGCCTCTGCGGTGTTTTTTGGCACCTGACTTGGTTCTGCCTCCCGGCAGGAGGAACTGGACAGGGGCCCAGAAAGGGCTGGTCCGTTCCCCTTGTCGCTCCGGGAGGCAAACAGCTCAGAGCCGCCCGGTGCTTTGAAGAGCAGGAAGAGCTGACAAAGGCCGGAGGGCTAAACACTGGCTGGCGAGCAGCCATGGGATTATTTCCTTTTAAGAAACAAGAAAAATGAACCAAAGCAAAAAAAAGAAAAAAAAAAGCCCCCAAACCAAAACACTCCCCAGCAAGCACTGGGGCATGCTGTCGGCCACCTGAAATTCCCAGCACAGATGGGGAATGCAGAAAGGGGCTTTCACTTGCAGTTTGACCAGCAGAAGTTCCCCTCCTCTCCCCCTTCCCTGGGCACGGGTTACTCTGTGTAAATAACCCAGGGCAGGGTTGTCTAATGGTGAGAGCACAGGACAGGGAGCAGGGGCGGGCCTCCCTTCCTGAGTTCTGTTGCTGTGCCTGCCAGAGTTGCCTCACTTTCTTGCTCCATGCCTCAGTTTCCCCATCTGTAAAGGAGGGGTAGCCGTACTGAGCCACCTTGCACAGGGGACTGAGAGACTTAATTCCCTGACGTATGTAAAGTGCTTTGAAGGAAGGTGCAATAAAAGAGCAAATGATCATTCCGAGTATGTCGCTATTGTGGGCCCAGGGCGTGACCGCAGGTCGGGCAGACATTCCCGAGCTAGCTTTAACCTAGCTAGCTCAGGGGCTGGAGCGGTGAAGCTACGGCAGCATGTACGTCAGCACAGGCTGGCCCCGCAAGCAACGACCCGGGGCTTGTACTGCCGCTGAAGCACACCCGGCAGCGGCTCCACGCTCCGAAACCAGAGGTAGCTACATTAAAGCTAGCTCGGGTGTGGGGGCTGGAGCTGCAGACACATCCTTAACCGGCAGCCCCCGGGTGGACTCCAGGCCCTGGACAGGTGAGGGGCTCTGGTCAGGACACTCAGATGTGACGCATTCTCCCATTAGGACACTCTCCCCAGCCACACCATCAGCCCATCAGCATGCTGGGGCATCGATACAGCACCCACTCGCGGAGACACTGCTTCTGGCAATGCCGTAGAGTCCCTGGACTCCTCCCTGGCAGCCATGAGATCCCGTGCGACCCCAGCCACCCAAGCCCTATATGGCTACACGAGTGGAAGGCAGTGCCCCCAAAGGTCCGGCTATGGCGCTGGGGGACCAGACTGGGGATGGAGGCAGAGTGCTTTGGAGACAGCAAAACCTTCTCACAAGGAGATTCCCTGATTCAAGTGTCTTCCAAAGACTGCGCCAGAGGCCGGCCCATGCTGCGTCCAGCTCTGGGAAGATGCCAGTGACTGTCTCCCAGGTACTGGCACCCTGATGGCCTCGTGCCCACTGAGCTCGCCTGCTGCCAGACAACCTGGTCAATGGGGCAGGTTGGGGCCAGTGGAGCTGAGCAGGGCTCGGGAGGAGCGGAGGGCCTGGCAGAAGCAGGTTGTCTCATACTGCTGGTGACCCAAGCCTTCTAGGGAAGGTGCTGCTTGTCTCCGCCCCGGGCATCCTTGGTAGCTGGCTGTTAGAGCAGCCTTCCACCCCCGCAGGAAGCCGCCCGCTCTGGCTGGCTGCCAGGAGCAGAGATATGTCTGGGAGGAAGGCTGCATAGATAGCCCTGCGCAATGGGTGAAAGCCCTCGGGAGGGGACGGCCCCTGGGGCTGGGGAGAACACACCGATCCCGTCACCCTCCCAGCTGGCCTAGGAGGGAGCCGTTACTCACTCTCCAGAAGTGCTTCCTGTCTGCGTTCTTTGGCACGTTCTCTTTGGTGTAGACCTCCCCGACCAGCGGCCCGAAGCACGTGCCCGCCGGGATGTACTCTCGGCTCAGCACCGCCACCACCTGCAGGGGCACGAGCATGCAGTCAGCACCGGCCAGCCCTCCTCCCACGCCTGGGAACAGGCTCCAGAGAACATCCCAGCAGCCTCCTTGGATCCCGAATCTTGACAGCACTCCTGACACACACATATACCCCAAAACTACGCCCCCCCTGCGCACACACACACACAGCCATTCCCCTTCCCCCATGCAGTACGCCCCATGCACCCTCCCACCACTGCAGCCCAAGGCCCCCCGCCACCTCCCCGCTCCCCTGTGGCAGGCCTCGCTGTCACCGTCAATGCAACCCAGCTGGGGAGACCAGATTTTGGTGGCGGAGCAAACAGGTGATGGACAGCACTGTCCGTGGGATCAGTCTGGCGTTAATTAGCCAAGGCCCCTGACACGCTAATCCCTAAACGGGATTAGGCAGACCCTTCATTGAGGGGGAGAGCAGCACAGATAAACCAAGTTAGACTGTGAATGAAAGTTTTTCCGATTCCCATCAGAGTGTTAGGAACTGGCTCCTGCTGCCCCTTCCTGGGGCCGGAGCCTCTCAAAGAACCCCGGAGCCTCCCCAAAACACTCCAGCCTTGCTACACCCAGAGACACCTTCAGTCCTGCCACAAGGACAGACGCTGCACACGGAGCAGCGTGTCTCTTCCAGCAGACCCAGAGACGGGCCTGGGCTGGAACACGCCGGGTCTGGCCTCCCCCTGGCCCAAAGGCTGGTGACCTGCAGGGCTGGATGCAAACTCTGCCGGTGCAAAGGGGCGAGGAGAAATTCCAGCTGCCCGCAGGCCCTCACTGCGAGGGGTTTGGACTGGGATCTGGCCGCTTCGCACCCTTCTCTGCCTCCTCCCACTGGGCGAGGGCAGGCGCTCGTGGCCTCAGCATCAGCTGCCAGCAAACGCAGCGTCCTTGCACGTGGAGCCTGCAAAGGCAGCTGGGGTGGGGAAAGCCACCCCTCCACCCTAGCAAAGGGGCAGCGTGGGAGTCGAATCCCCTGCCTCTGCCGCACCCTCCCTCTCGCTCATCCCTGCCTGGCACCCCGCTCCTCAGCCCTGTTCCCTCCGCCCTCTCCTGGTCTGCCCTTGGGTGCACAGAACTGGGGGGATTTCCTCTACACTGGAGGGAAATTGTACAGGAGGGAAGTGCGTCTTCTGCTCTGCTTCCCCATCCCCCATCCCGCCCCTTCCTCCTCCTCCTCCTCCTCCCGATCCTGCAGGACTCTGTCCCTCCCCCACCCCCCGCAACCCTCCCAACACACGAGAGCTGGGAAGGGGAGCAGGCATATGTGTTAATCAGAGCGCTCCCCTGGCGGGTTCCCAGCTGCGGGCCCACGGAGCAGGCTGAGCCGGCCGCGGGGCTGGAGGCAGGAGAGGAGTGGGGGCAGGCACGGGGTGGGGGACCAGCAGGGGTCTGGCTAATATCTTAGCCCCGCTTGTCACCGTGGCTCATTGCCCCTTCTTTCCCTACCCACCCCTCAGCTCCCTCCCCCTCCCGCCACGTGCTCTCTGCACAATGGGACGGTCAAGCTTGGTCAGGCACCTCCATTTAGCTGGGCAGCCAGCAGCGCCCACAGCCCATGTGGGCTTTGCTCATCTGCACAGGGTGAGCACGGCTGCAAGGAGGGCGGGGCACCTGCCCCGGCAGGAGGGAGGGTCCCAGAAGAGGCTGATGCTGGGCCTGCCCCAGTTCACTCCAGGGTAATTTTGCCCTTGACTGGATTGGGACCAAGTTGCGTGAGGCTCCCCTCGGCTTGGCTTGGCATGCCCAGGGCTATCACCAGGTGGCAGAGGAACTCCGGCCCAGGGGAGTGGCCCACCAGAACCTCTCCCAGCCAGGCACATCAATGCACCTCCTGTTCCAGCTGCGACAGCAAGTCTGGTGTAATACACCGGGGCCTTTCTCCCGTGGGAGGCACAGGAAAACCCCAGCCTTTCCTTGCTCGGATCCCCGTGCCAGGCAGGGTTAGCTCACCCCTTCCACCCGGGACAGCCTGACACCGCAGGAAAACCCCAGCCTGACCCAGCTGCTGGGAATGTCCCTGCTCCCTCGCTTCCACTTCCTTTGCTTGTTGCCCTTCCCAGCCCCTCTGAACGCCCTGCTCCCCCCTCGACTCACCGTTCCTCCTCTGCATTTCCTTCCTTCCCAACAGCAGCCCCCGCCTCGCCACTGCCCCCTCACACACACTCACATTTCCTGCTGGTAGATGGGGCTAGAAAGCATCCCCTCTACAGGAGGGTGGAAAGCTTGGCACGGTGCGGGGAGCGGGAATCCCAGCGAAGGGTTTGCTCTGTGCTCACCCCCACCCCCGCCCCAAGAGCAGCCACCCAGCCCATGTTCCCACCTGCACACAAGTCAGGAGAGGCCCCTCCCCACCCCCAGCCCCTACTCTGGCTGTCCCTAGCTCTGGGCATGGCCTAGCCACTGGGCTGGTGCTCGGCACCTGGAAATCTGCCACCTCCGGCTCCCTCGGAACGGCAGCAGGGTCTAGTACTCACACCCTGGGGGCGGGGGATGCAATCAGGGCGCCCCTGGTTTGCTAGCTGCCAGGGCCTCCACTTGCCCCTGGGCCTTTGTGGGGACAGAGAAAGACAAGGTGGCAAGTTCTCAGGGCACTTCCTGGGTGAAGGCAGAAGGTTAACGCTGAGAGTCAGAGCCAGGGAACCTGTGAGACATCACCAGGCTGCCCACCGCCATGGCATGCCACCCCACCACGACGTGTGGTACACAGCCAGTGGCGACAGGCCTAGGGCTCTGGGCACAGGCCGCAGCCAGGCAGGGCTCCCTGTCAGAAGGGAATGTGCCCTCCACCCTCACTCCACCAGCTGGGCACCTGCCCCGACAAGGCCAGGCTGCAGGGAGGAGAGGGCTGGGAGGGAGGGGAAGGTTAATGCCTTCGTGGCTGCGTGTCTCGCTCTCCTGCTTTGATGGGAGGAAGCCGAGCCCAGAGGCTGTCACTTGGTGAATACCACAGGCAGATACAGCCCTCGCGGGGCCTGCCTGGGAGCTTCCTCCCTTGCAGTCACACCCTGGAGGCTCAGGCTCCTTTGGCTGTCACAGCACCCGCCCAGCCCCGGCTGCTTTCATTTCACCCCGCAGGAAGCAGCAAGACGGGAGCGTGAACGCCGGCCCCGTCTGTGTGCAGGCCTGCTGGTGTGCCCCCGCTGATGGTGTGCGATAAGCATGAGTGGCAGATTGCAAGTGAGGAGCATGTTCGATCCCGCCCGCTGGTGACTGTAGTCTGTCGGTGTTAGGTGTGCACACAGGTATGTGCGTGCGTGTGAGCATGAGCACAGGGGTGTAGGCATGTGAGCATGCACACGCTTGTGTCTGCACGTTAGCATGTGCGCATATTAGTATGTTCACATGCATGTATATGAGCACGAGCAGGTGTGTTTGCACAGTCGCATGTTCACTAACAGATCCACGTGTACATTCCCGGGGGGGTGCGTATGTATGTGAGAATGTGCACAAGTGTCTTGCACGTCCCTCGGCCCGCGCCGCTTCCAGCAGCTCCCATTGGCCTGAACCACGGCCATTGGGAGCCGCGATCAGCCGAACCTGCGGACGCGGCAGGTAAACAAACTGGCCCGGCCCGCCAGGGGCTTTCCCCGCACAAGTGGAGGAACAAGTTTAGGAACCACTGGCCTAGAGCAATGGTCTGACGCCCCCTCCCTGGGGTTGGTGAGGGGGCACCTCAAAGCCCCTCCTTTTGTCCCATTGCCTCTTGCCTTGGCCAGGGCTCCCAGGAAAAGCCGAGCCCTTGGTGCCTGCAACTCACCTTGTGGCTGCTGTTGCGCCGGAAGGCCAAGTTTCGGGGTAAGGAGGCTTGTGCGCGAGGGAAGTCAGGGCGCGTGAGCATTTCGCACAGCTGGTCCTTCACGATGTAGGTGCATCGTTCCTGGAAATCTGCCTCCCGCCAGTGCAGCATGGCTCGGCGCTCCCCCTTCATCGCCGCTCGCTCGCTTCCCTCTCAGTCTGGCCGCAGCATGGGGGAGCCTGGCACAAGGAGGACAAGAGCAAACTGCTCACTCACAGCACCTGGCACAGGGGCTGGGGCCATGCAGTAACTGGCTGGGGGGGGTCACTGTCCCTGGGGGCTCGGATCAGACTCATCAGGAAGCTAGACAGGGAGCTCACATGTCACACCCTACATCTGGACCCGAATGCAAAAAGCCGGAATCTCTGGGTGTAAATCAGGAGTAACTCCCCTGACAGCAAAGGAGATACACGGGTGTAAATCTAGTGGAGGTCAGATCAGAATCAAGTTCTCCATCCAAATTACACACTTAACCAGCCTAACCTGCCAGTGACCCAGTCATCTCCAAGGAACCAAGCTCAGGGATCCCCAGGGACCACACAGGGGTCTGCGATGGAGAGGCTGCTGGGCTATGCAGGATCCTCACCCACTGCTAAATTAACCGGGGTGGGACTGTTGCTACTGGGTGGGTCTTTGTGGCTCAGGCCAAGTGTGGTCGCTTAAGGGCAGATGCAGCCGAAGGGAACCAGCTCAGTGATCTATGGTAACATAGGATGGATTTTTCCACCTCCAACATCCCTGCCCCTAAGGAGCTCTACACCCCTGTGTGTTCACTTCTTTTTAGATCTTCCCCTTTACTCCTAGGGCCGATGGTCACAAAGGAAACACTAACTGAGATCTCCAGCCAGGGGCTCGTTAGCGCCAGCGAGGGGCAGTCTGCAGTAGTCATTGGAACTTAAAGCAGATCTGCCCAGGAAGGGCAGTTTGTGCTGTGCAGCATACTGTGACCAGACAGCAAATGTGAAAAATCAGGACAGGGGGTGGGGGGTAATAGGAGCCTATATAAGAAAAAGACCCCAAAATCAGGACTGTCCCTATAAATTTGGGACATCTGGTCACCCTAGTGCAGCAGGAAGAAAACACAAAAGGCCTGATCCCACTCTGAGCTGGCAGACTTTTTCCAGCCCCTCTGCGCTCTTTTTGCCCCGGGGGTATGACTGCATAGGCAACGGAGAATCAGGCCCAAAGAATCTGCAACTGCAGTTCCAGGACTTGGGCACAGTCCGTCATCCATCCCTCTCTCTACCCCGTGTCCATCCCTGGAGACAAATTTGCTTGGACTGATGCTTTTGTCCCCTGCACTGTCACAAGTCTTGGCCTAAAAAGGTTGCAAAGGACACTTGAAAGTACCCCAGTGCCAGCGGGTCACTGACCCACCAGGAGGTCTCACAGCTGACGGCCTGCATGGCTAACACACAACGTGACAGGCAGACACTGGGCAGGAGCATTAGCCCCCAGGACTAGGGGGTCTGAAAACAGAAGCAGTGGCAGGGAGCACCAATGACAGGTTAACCACCGATGGGCGCAGAACCCGTCCCGGGGTCGGCATGACACAGCTGCCATGTCTGCTTTTCTAGCTGTCCAGCTTACACCAAGCGCGCGGAACATCGTCAGTTCTGCACTGGGCAAATTAAAAAAAAAAATTTTTTTTCAAAAAAGGGAGCGGGGCCAGAGGAGTGGAGTCTCCGGCAGGGCAGGAGGGAGGGGGAGTATTTTCTCATAAAAATGAACTCCTCAGATCCATCCCTCCAGCCAGGGCAGGACTGGTCCATACAGTGAATTTTCTTCTGCTGTATCCAGTCTGGTTATAATTGTCTGCAGCTCTGGGGCTTCCCCGCTTCCCTTGGGCGGCTATTCCACACGCTATCGGGAAGTCCTGTCTGACAGTCCACCTCAATTCTCCCAGTTATACCTCCTTGTTCTCCAGGCTCAGATCTGAGACGGTGATTGTCTCTCACGTCATGCACATGCAAGGGCCAGGTTTAGGCACCAAAAGAAGGCCCACTGAGGCTGGGCTCTTCTGAAAATCCGGCCCAGGCAACAGTGTTGGGAACTTGGAACTAGCTCTGCGCTTTCCAGGCGATCTATCCTCTTGCCAGGCCTTTGAAATAACCCCAGGGGGAAATAAAACTGATTTCATTATTTTGGAGTGAGTTTGGAAGTGGACGCTCTTATTGCAGGTAAAAGCATCTCACGTCAATTCAGGCAATGCCAAATGACAAACTGCATTAGACTAGGTCAACCTGGGCCCCTTCTAGGCCAAAATAAGCGTGTCCAAACTTGCTGTACCAAGCTAAGTGGAGTACTCAGAATAAGGGGCAGATGGGGAAAATTCCTAAGGAAAGTTGCTCCGAAACAGCCAGATCAGTGTCGATCCACACCTTTGGGGCAAGCCCATTGTCTCTAACAGATCCTGGGGCTGCCAAAGTCAATTGATTGTAACCGGGAGCAGAACTGAGCCTTTAGCTCGTTTAATCTTTCCAGATAAATTAACCTCTCCTCCCCCTTTGTCATTTTTGTGCCTCTTCTCTGAAGCTGGTTCATTTTACCGGCCTCTTTCCTATCCCAATGTGCCCGGAGCTGGATGTGGAATCCTAGCTGTGCTCTTACAATGATCCCAAATCTTTGTCCTCGGCAGGATCCCAGGGCATTAGGGAGTGGGGATGGGGCTAGCTGGGTCTCCTTTCACCCTGTGGAAGAAAACTCAGTCTTCACTCTTAGGTTGTTTGCAACAAGTCAGAGACAATTTTACTTTCTGGCAATTGCAAGAAGGAAGGCAACAGTTTTGGACAGGGTGTCTGTCCTTATGCAAATCTTCAAAATACAAAACAATATACAGCAAAATTTTTACCTTTTCAGTAAACAAAGCTGTGCCTTGTTTATACATTTTTCTTTCTGATATCTTATTTGTTTTCAGCATTTCCTGCTAACAATTACATTCCATTGTTATCTCAAGGCAAGGTTAAAAAACAGCTTTGCTTGCAGTTTCCCATACACTTCACCAGTCCTGTCTCTACAAATCTCGCTTTATTATGGTTCTGTGTTAGCCTGACTGTTGCTCTGTCTCTAACAAACTAAGAGGGCTGCCCTCAAAGCCTCTTTTTGCCTCTTCCTACTTCCACAATTTGGTGCCGTGACGCGGATGGCAACGCCTGCTGAGACAGCGGTGGCTGCTGCGGACCGTTCCCCTTCCAACCCCATGGCGCCACAATAGAGGTAAGAGACCTTTTGAAATCTGTATTGGGGTATCGGAGGAGGACTGCTCGTGTTGCTATCTGTCCCTTTGGGCTTACGCCATCCCACTTGTTGACTGTGCGGCATGATCAGATGCAGAGTGGTACTGGGGACTTAGTTTGCCACCCCCGATAAGGTTCCTGTGTGGCATGATCAGATGCAGAGCGGTACCGGGGACTTAATCCCTTTCAACGTGCACTCTCTCCTCCTTGCAATTGCTTGAGAATAAAGACTGTCTCTGACTTGCTGCAGCCAACCTAAGAGGGAAGGCTGCGTTTCTTCCACAACGTGGCCGTCTTTGATGCACATACAGCTCTGCTAGCCTGGCCCTGACTTCCCCACCAGTGCCTGTGTCTCCCTGGGAACCCTCCACGCTGGCTGGCACGTGACGGAGTCCCATTGACGGGAGGAGGTACAGTAGCCGGTTGGCATGCCTCAACAACTGAATCTCATAGAGGACAGCGGGCACTAGAGGGCTGCAGCCAAACAGACAGATGGGCAGCAAGAGCCCCCAGGAAATGCTGCTGAAAGTCGGGTTTAATTCATTTCTAGGACATGCCTGTCGCCAGCCTCGAGGCAGAGTCATAACAGGATTCATCTCTCAAACTGAGGTGGACTCACAGCCCAGAGTGCCCTCGTCCCTCCCCCATCCCCTTCCCAATCAGCCTCGCTGGGAGCACGCCCTCAAGGAGCAAAGCGCCTCTGTCAGACCAAGAGGTCTGCCGAACCAAGGGCGCACCTCCAAGCATGTCCTGGCCCCGCATGCCAAGGACTGTCAGATCCAGCATCCCAGCAGATCCCAGCAGGAAGGCAGAGATGGGAACTCAGGACTTCAGTCCTGCTGCTCACTTGGCTGGGATGCCTGACTGCAGAGCTGGCTCCAAGTCTCAGACCCAGGCTGGAAAGTGGCACTTACCTGGGATCACCTCCTCCTCCACCCAGCACAGCTGCGGGCAGCCCTCGCCGACCTTGCCATGCCCCCCAGCCTCCCGCCTCAGAGGTCCTTCCCCATCTCTTTGGGCCCTGGCTGGTGCACTCTGCTCTCAGACCCCCAGCATTGGGGTGAGCAGCTCCTTCAGCAAGATCACAGACAGCAGCCCTCATTCTGACAACCTGCCTGTGGAACACAAGCTATCCCGGGGCGTCACGTGATGGGGATTACAGGGGATTAGCCAATAGCATGCAGGGAGATGGCCCTTCTTTCACCCCTGCCAAAAAAAGAGAGTCCAGATGGAGGATTTGGTAGCCCTCCTGTTAGGATGCAAAAAGTACCAGGAGGAGTCCCAAAAAGGGGGGGGCGCCGAGGTGGCCTTGACCTCTGCATGGACCAGTTTAGTGGATGGGGGCAGCAGGGGGAGGGGATCAGGAAAGATCCATGCTGAGGGGGCACCTGGCCTGCTCTGTGGGACCTCAGATTTGGCCTTTCCTATCAATGAACTGTCTCCAAGCTGTGAAAGATGCAAGTCTTTTCCCAAGGCTGTAGTTACATCCACGAGGGTGAGTTTGTGAGTGTGAGGGAGGTCTTCACGAGTCCCCGTTATCACGGCAAAAGAGATTCCACCTGGCCGGATCTCCCCATAGATACCACACAACAGGGTCTCACACGGCTGCCATGGTGAAATGCTGGGGTTTATTAGGTTTCTTGGTTTGGTTGATTGATTGATTGAATTAGCCATCACTTTTCATGATCTCGGCTGGGTTCTGCAGTGAAATTTTCCAAAGTGCAACCCAGCAATATGACAATACCCAGCATGCATGCACCTCCATGGCAAGCTGAGTGCAGCGATCCAGGTACCCCAGCAAGCCTCCCCAGCAATTCAGCTGCTGAGATCCAGCACTGGGCTACCCCGTATACAAACATCTCCCTAACAGTCTGAGTGCAGAGATCCAGGTAACGCAGTAGGCAAGCACCTCCATGACAAAGTGACCACTGAGATCTAGAACAGGGGTATTCCAGAAGTCAACCACCTCCACAGAAAGCTGCAAACAGCGACCCAGGACTGGAGCACAGAAGTGTACATGCACCTCCAGACTCATTCGACAGCACAACCCAGCAGCTGGCCCGTCCATGCATGTTTGGAAGAGCCCATCAATACAGTGAAAGAAAGTCCATTGATTTGTTTGGCAGGCAGCTTCCTGTCACAGTTCTTCACCAAACCACAAACAGCCAGCCCAGCCCTGGCGCACACCCACTAAGGACAGCAGGTCACTAACGCTCCTGCAAACAGCCTTCGTAACAACCCATAGAACATCGCTGTTTGTGTGCAAGAGAGAGAGACACACCTCACCCCAGGACTTCAGCAAACCGCCATCGACCCCACTCCTTTGATGTGGCCAACACCAGAGTCATTCAGAGCCTTTCAGTCGTTTCACATCGCTAGGGTATTGAATTTGTTTTCATGCATTTCACAAACACTACAAATATGGGCCAGGCTTTGGTGGGTGTAAGTCAATGGAGCAACTTCTGTGCTGCTTTACACACACCAAGGCTCTGGCCCTGTGTGGGGTGCATGAGCAACAGCTGTTTGGAAGCTCAAAGGAAGTGCAATTCTAGCCTCTGCCAGCAGGAGTCACTGCAGGGACTGGGACAGGAGCACTGGCTAGAGGGCAGTTCGCAGCTAGTGCAAACCCAGCTTCTGCCAGCAGGGGTCACTGAAGGGTAGTGTGTTGGGAGCACAAGCTATGAGGAAGCAGCCGGCTGTTTGCAATGCATAGATGAGCAAAGGACATGGCAGAATTTCATTCAATGGCCTTTTGTACAAGGGCTGGAGCATGCACAATGCTGAGGCCTCAGTGGCCCGGTGCCCAGAGAAGTCAGTGGGAGAAGAGCGTGCCATGACACTGCACAGGATTTAGCCCTGAGCGGCTCTGGCTGCTTTGGACACCCCCTGCAGGAGGATTTCCAAAGATTTGGTGTGGGGCGGGGACTGGGAGGAAATATTTCCCCAGCTGCTTGTCAAGAAGGAGCAAACTCCAGCACGGTAGGGACGGGGGGGAGCTGGGGAGCACATGACACCAGCAGGCTCAAGCCGGCAGACCTCACCGTCCTGGGGAAGGCTGGGCTGGGCTCCTTTTCTCTTCTCCTCCAGTGCCTCGAGTGACAAGTAGCAGGGAGCTGGGAAGTTTGCCTTCTACGGGGAGATTAGAGACGCTGAATGGGTGTCGCTCTGCTAGAAGACGGCCGAGGACGCCCACGTGTATCTCACGGGTCTAAATGCCAAGGAAGGAGAGGAGTCCACCAGGGCCAGCATCCAAGGAGGTGCATCCGAGGGGTCTCAATCCAAACTGACTCCAGTGAAGTCGGTGGGAGTTGTGGGCGCTCAGCACCTCTTCAGATCAAGCCACTGGCGCCTAGTTGAAGCACCCACCTTCAAAAAGGTTGGCAGAGGGGTCTCCTCCCAGTTCCCCCACCCCACCCAACAGCTGCTGCTACAGAACAGGAAATTCCCTCCGCCATGGGGCAGTCTCTGAAGTTCAGAGCATCACTTTGAAAGAACAGGTTTCAGAGGAACAGCCGTGTTAGTCTGTATTCGCAAAAAGAAAAGGAGTACTTGTGGCACCTTAGAGACTAACCAATTTATTTGAGCATGAGCTTTCGTGAGCTACAGCTCACTTCATGAAGTGAGCTGTAGCTCACGAAAGCTCATGCTCAAATAAATTGGTTAGTCTCTAAGGTGCCACAAGTACTCCTTTTCTTTTTTTGAAAGAACAGTTTCCTCTGAGCTGCCAGCTGTAGAAAGAGGCCTCAGAAGCTGTGACGTAGCTGGTTGGTTTGTCAGCTCTGCTCCTATTTGGGATTGGTTCCTCCTGGGCCAGGAAGGTGGAGAGTCTCACCTGTAATACCAGGAGCAAAGGAAACCAGGCCCAGGTGAGGCCAAGGGGCAGGATCTCATGCCCTGATGTTCATGCCACACAGAGCCACAGCTGTGCCAAGGGAGCTCGGACATTAAACAGATACACAAGCTGCCTGGGGAAGATGGAAAATGCACTGGGAAAACTGGGCCATAGACGGATGTGAGCCCAGAGTTCCTGCCCAGTGGCTGTGACAGTGAATAAAAGCAACGCTGGGCTGCTTCCATCTAAGCATCCCAAAGCACTTTACCTAAATGAGTTGGTTAAGCTTCACATCAACACTGCAGGCTTGGAAAGGATCGTTAGAGCCATTTCACTGGTGGGTCAACTGAAGCACAGAGAGGTGATGTGACATATCCAAGGCCACACAGTCAGTCATTGGGATACTGTGGTGATGAGGGGCAAATAAATGCCCTCTTAGATATACAGATTAGATTAGATTGGATCCAGGAATAGAGCCCAGGAATCCTTGTAATTCCCCAGACCCAGAAATTCCTTCAGCCTTGCAAACAGTGAAGGCTGAGACTCATGGGAACTACAATGTTTTCTGAATTTTTTTATTCATTCGACTAATAATTTGTGGACAAAATGACTTGGAATGGCCTTTGTTGAAGGTGGTGACCGATATTTTCTCGTGTCTCTCGATCTGCCAAACACCCCTGAGCCTAGGGAGGGGGTGAGCATGGGTCCATGGGGGGTATTTGATGAACAGAGAGTAAGCGACTTCCTAAAGGTCATATAGAGAGCATACAGCAAACCTGGGAGCAGAACTCTGGTCCTGCAGGCAGCAGAGCCGATGTTATCGGCTCACGCGCAGTCTGGAAGCAGCAGGGCCATGCTCAGCATTCTTAATGGCCACCCTTCTCAGCTTGCTGAGACACATTGAAGCCTGGTGAGTTGGGCATTGGCTTCAGAATATGGGGTCTAGGCTTGGGTTGGAGCTGAATTTGCCATAACAGGTGAGCACTTCTTTACAACATGAAGGCCTGGTCTACACCAGTATATTATTCTGATACCATTATACTGACAAATCCTCCAAGTGGAGACACAGCTTATCCTGGCAAAAGCACTCTTTTGGTGAAATTGTGTCTATACAAGGGCTTTTGCCAGTATAAAAACATCACCCCCCTAACTGACATCACTGGACCGGTAAGTGTTTTAATTTAGGACCTAGCCTGGGAGTGAAGGCAGGTTGTGCTCAATACATATCTGTGGTTGAGATAGGTCCCAATCCTGCAACAAGTTCTTCTGCTATGCAGGGAATGTGCGTATTGTATCAAGCGTGCACGGAATGATCCAGGTGGGAGCCATTCTTAATTTAGCCAGGACCACTCCCTCCCTTTAATCTGGTGAACCCTGGGTGCTATTAATTACAAATGTTTCAAATTCTGTCTTCATTCACCTCCACGCTCACCAAAAATGGAAGATGTAGTAAAAAAAATTGAAAAACTTAAGAAATTCCAAAACCAAAAACTTTGTTTCAAAATCCAGGCCAGGCTGCCAAGTGACAGCAACGTCGTTACCGATCCCATTGGTGCACATTTACAAAATCTAAGCGTTTAAAGGGAAAGGAAATGAATAGTCAGGGGCATAAGAAATCTTCCCCTGCCCATGTAACAAATAAAACAAATATAAATTAATGCATATTGCATCACAACTCATGAGTTTCAACTCTGGTCCAGCATAAATACAGCTCTTTCACAAGTAATCCCAAACTTAACACGACACAAAATATTTCTGAAAACGAAACATCAAAATGACATCCCAATATGGATACATTAACAATACATATTGATCAGCCCCAGATGCAACCCCACAAATATCCAAAATGGATAATGTTCTATACTTTCCTATTACCCTATGTAATAGAGTACACTTAAAAAGGTCGTTCTGGGTTTAACTATATTCTCAGTTCCAGCAATATTCCCTATGCTGAACATGAGGAACACATTGCATCCGATGAAGTGAGCTGTAGCTCACGGAAGCTTATGCTCAAATAAATTTGTTAGTCTCTAAGGTGCCACAAGTTCTCCTTTTCTTTTTACAGATAGAAATGGTAACATCTCTAGAACTGGAATGAACATTTTTAAGAGCATCTATTGGATAACTGCAGTCTCAAGAGTCATCAATTATATGTAATTGACCAAAACATTCTTCTGTCAGTTGATACACTTATGAGTTGACAATATTTCCCATGTAACAGTATCTTGTAAAAGAAAACACTTATTTACTGAACTCTAGATAACAAGAATAATACATATAAAATCCACAAACAATTCACAGATCAGAGATAAGGTTGTTGTGTTGCAGTGAAATACGCATGTCTTTATACGTGAGAAAATGATCGTGTCTTCAGCTATTATGAGGCAAGAGTTAAGATTTATGATGTCCTTAGCTGTTTGTTTCCTTGCTTTGAAGAGCTTGAGTTTTTAAGTGATATGCTAGGAAATCACACGGGTGTCTCTTAGCAACCTTCTCTGGTTTCTAGGAGAAAGGTATTTTGGCTTCGTATAGGGATGGGTCTGAACAAACAGCCAGAGGGATGGTAACACCCTTAAACTTCAAGGCAGCTCCGACCCAAGGCTGAATTGTGCACCTGGTCCTTCTTCTTCTTCTTTTTTTAACTGGCCAGTTCAAAATCCTGAATCTGCACAGCCCCTAGGCTTTGGGAAAGTTCTGATCCAGATCCGAACTTTGCATCCCGAATAATCAATGCCAAAGGTGAGCATCCCAAGGCTGCTCTGCCTTGGGGCGGTTTGGACAATAAGCAGGTAACAGCACCAGGAGAGGAGGCTCTCAACAGGGGATTTGGCAAGGGAAACAGAGGCAGAGAGTGAAGGAAGGAAAGCAAGGTGGGCAGAGAAAAGAGCAAGAGAAACCCCAGGAGAAGGGCCATTGCCTACCTGGCCTGGGCAGCTGCTCCTTAACCCGGATTCCAGAGGATGAGAGAAGGCGAGAGTGCCCCAGCCTCTGGGGATTCTCTTTAATGTTATGATTCAGCGGCTTTGCTTGAAGCGAGTTCATTGACAGGAAGCGTCTCTCGTTCAGGGGCTCTTGCTAAATTTGGAGAGGCGAGTCAAAGCAACCTCTGCATCAGCTGCACCACAAGGGAGGAGGAGGTGACAACTGGGTTCTCTGATAAACAAAGCCCAGGGAAAGGATCTCCGCTCTTTCCTACTGCACCCACAATCTAGCCTGCGCTTGGGAACCTTCCTCACCCAGTGGGGGAAAGGACCACCAGCTAGGAATCACTTCTCCCTAGTCCATTCTGTGCTGGGCTCCTCTCCCTAATGCCACCAGCCCGTCAGCCCCTCGAGCGCTCCCCTCCAGGCTCAGCCAGCCCTCTCTTTGCCTTGCAGGTGAGCAAGAGGAGCACCCCAATCCCTGAGTCCCTTGGAAGCGCTCCCCTGTGACATCCAGCCCCTGACACTGGCTACTCACAGAAATCCTGTGCCCCAAAGGAGCCGGGTACCCCCGTTTTACTTTAAACCCCTGCTCCTGCCTCACACAGGTGAGCATTTATAACAAACCAATAATAGGCTTATTTCAGAATAAAGATTTAATTAGAAACAGGAGAGAGTGATGGAAACAAACGGTTCCAATACAAAACAAAGTCGTGCAACCCAAACTAAGGCTGACATTGATTAAAAGTTCCCTTTCCTAGCTAATAAAGTGGGAGTCCTCCCCCACCCTCCACCCCCGCCAGCATTCAGTCTGTTGCAAAGCTGGCTGGCTTCACGGGAACCAGGATCCAAACTGTCATGAAAACAGCCCCCCTTCCATGAGATGTCTCCTCAGGGAATGGCTGCAGAGGGCCGCTCCCCACTGTGTGTTCTACTGAAACAGTCTTTACTCATCAACCGGGGGACCCTGTCTGTTGTAATATTCCTTCCTTTTGACCTCCACTTGGTTTCTGTTCTTTGCAGTTGTTGGTTTTGCATTGACTTTTCTGCAATGGGGCAACAGTAAACAATTGAACCTTGCATGACATCACTGGCTAACGAGGGAGAGGTGGCCACTCCCTCCTGCATGAAGAGGGCGTCACCAAGTTGTAGTTCTCCCTGGTGACTCCTCTTAACTTTAAGAGCATAAGGGCACCAACTTCAGCATAGTCACTTTATGCCTCAATATCACACCACGATTACGAACCTTGATAAGTTACCAGCTTTCAATAGAGACCTCACATGTTACCCTTTACGGCTAAACAGCCTGGGAGCAATGTATGTGATGAAGTGAGTTTGTCAGGTCGGAGACGAACGAAGAACAGGGGACCTTTGCCAAGGGGTCTCGGTGTCATACCTGGCTGGCCTGAACATCACAGATCTTAAGCAGCTCTAGCTCCCATTGGCTTCAGTGGGAATATCGGGTACGCCTCTTCTCTGGAAATCACTTATTTTGGTAGCTGAAAGTGGATTTATGGGCCTAGCTTTAGGCACCCAACTTGGACATTTGTAGGCCTCAACCGCTCTGTGCTTCAGCACCCACATCTGACAAATGGGTCCAATAACTCTCGCCAAAGCCAAAGGACTGGGCTAAAGCGGGCAACAGAGCATGAGACACCAATGATCCATCACAGCATAAAGGAGACTGGGACGCATGCGTTAACACCCATGGGATCTGTGTCTAACCCCCTTCTTAACCCTGCTTCCTCCAAGCTGCCTACCACTCTGGAATCCTGCAGCCGGACGCCGGGGAGGGCAGGTTAGGTTGGACATAAGGAAAAATGTCCTAATCGTCAGGGTGGTTAAGCACTGGAATAAATTGCCTAGGGAGGTTGCGGAGTCTCCATCATTGGAGATTTTTAAGAGAAGGTTGGACAAACACCTGTCAGGGATGGTCTAATACTCCTGCCTTGCATGCAGGGGACTGGACTAGATGACCTCTCAAGGTCCCTTGCAGTCCTACGATTCTATGACTCCACATTAAGGACCAGATCCTCAACTGGTGTATATCAGCACTGAAGCCAATGGTGCGTGCCTGATTTACACCAGCTGAGGACTTGGCCCTGAATAACATCACCGGTTTGGCTTGTCCAACACCCAGAGCCATTTAGAAAGGAAGAACTTGCCCCTAGGCTATCATCATCCCATGGGAAGCCTCAGAAGAACCAGCCTTGTACCAATGAGTGAGACACATTCTCTGGGGAAGGCTGTTCCCGGAGGCCAGGGAACCCTGGGCAGATGGGAGAAAGGCACAATTCCAAGGAACTCTGGACAGAAACTAAAGAAGCTGCTGCCTAGAACAGAGAAGGTGTGGCTGATTCTGGGCAACTACCCCAGGGCGGGGAGGGAGGGCTCAAGGGAAGGAAGGATGCAGTGTGGTTCAGGAAATGACTCCAGAGACTTCAGGGGAAGAGAGGATGTGGCACTAGTTCTGGGCACAAGTGACTTATGGGGCTTGTTGTCTGTTCTTGGAAAGTCCCTTCACCTCTTCAGAATGTTCCAGCCCATCCATGGATCGCTGGGGGGCTCTTAGCCCTGATACTCAGAGAGGTGGGATTCAGTGCTCTGCAGACCTGTATTTCAGGGAGTTTGACGGTGTGGTTCCCCAGCACAGCTCTCTCTCCCAAGTGCACCTGTCCGGTGTCCTGTCTCCAAATGCGCCAGTCCCGGCTGCTCCAGAGGAAGGTAGAAGAAGCTGTACAGAGGGCAGTTCTGGAAGAAAGAGCCCCTACCCCACCCCCCCGGGCAGGTTTCCTTCTGATGAAACATCCCTTGTCTGAACTAGAGTTTATTTGGTGTTAGATGGTGTTAAAAACTGCCAAGCCCCTAGGCAAGGCAAGACGAGTTTCACTTTAAGGGGTACAAAGCTGGTATGGCTGAAGCCTAAGCTTTACGAAGTGTTGGCTCTAGCATCCTGCCTCGAAACCTTAGCCAAGGCCAGGCCTAACTTTTCGGGGCCAGGAGGAAATACTGCCTGGGAGCAGAACGGTCTCTGGCCCCCGGCTTGGAGTCAGTCTGGCAGTTCCCCTGTTCTATACCCCTCCCCGCCCCGACTCATTTTGATGAGAACCCCCTTTCACTCCTTCCCTCTCTGCCTCCAGCCCCATGGGCCCCTCCTGGCCCCAGACAAACTGGAAGAGAAACAGGGGCAAATTAAGGCTGTACGGGGCCTGTCTTAACCAAAGCCCTCGGTATCTTGGCCAGGGAGGATGGGGGAGCGATCTTCCCCCCTCGACGCTTCAGAGAGCTGGGACAGCGAGTGAATCAGAGAGTTCTGGACCCAGCGGCCTGGGTCCAAATACGATGGAAAGGGGCGGGGTGGGGGGGTCATTCTAAGCCTCAGGAGTCTGTGTCGCCGCACAGTTAATGATGCGCCACTTCAGCCTTGCCCTGAGCTGCCCAGTGTCACCGGGACAGGCAGGAAATTCCCAGCTGGAAAGATGAGAAAAGCCGCAGCTCTTCCACACCCGCGTTGCACGCTCATCCCATCACAATCACACTCCCCACCTTACCAGCACAGGATCACATGCACGCTCACCCCTCCCCCCACGCACACATACTCACCCTGCCCCCCTCCCCACGTTACCTGCTCTGCGTCACAGCAGCGAGCAGAAACGTTCTGATTCATTCCGGAGCCGTGGTACCCCCTGCCCTGCCCTCGGGAGTTGAGGTTTGTATTTTCCCATTGCTAGGCACACTCAGCGTCCAGTGACAGAGCGGTTGTGATGGGAAATGCAAAGCTGGGCAGCAGCTCACATGGACCCGTGGTTAATTTCGGAAGGTGACTAACACCAGCTGCCTCAGTGACACAGTAACTGGCCGGTTCTTCTTTCCAGTCAGGCAAAATGCAGAAGTCACTGGAGATCCACATTTCCTCTGCCAGCAGCAGCCCTGGACTACCCCTCTGCCAGGCCCAGATCCATAGAACGTGTGGCCAAATCTCACGATGGGATCGTAAGTCTCATGAGATTTGGCGTTTTTCTTAGAGTCCCGTGAATTCATGAGACCCCCCTCGTCTGACCGCCAGCATAACACAAGCCAGAGCATCTCAGGATTCATTTTAAAATGTTTCTTCTCCAATGGCTCCTGTCTCCCTGCCCCGACAAGAGTTTGTCTGGGCCCTGCCCCCTATTCCTCCAAGAGATCCATCCCAATAGCTCCAGGGTCCCTCTTCCCCCACAATAGCCCTACCCCACCCCACCTGGGGCACTGACCTCCGCCTTGCTGCTGTGCCGCATGGCGAGGAACCGCTCGGGGAGCGGAGAGCAGCCCCCGGGCAGTAGCCAAACTGAGTGGCAGCCCAAACTCTCCTGCTTGCCTGGAGCATAGCTGAATGTGCCACATTCTGGCTGGGCAGCGGGAGTGTGTGAGGCACGGGGCGGGCGGGGGGGGGGGGGTGTGTGAGTGTCACACGACATGCCTGACGCTCGGCAGAGCTGGGATCTCGAAGCAGGGGCTCATCCATGTGGTTTCCACCCAAAGCCACCGCCGTCCCTATTCAGTTTACACTACAGATGGCAGTCGGAAGCACCGCGGTACCAGAGGGCACATGGGAATGTCTAGGGCAGAAGCCACAGCATCAGAGCAGCTTGTGTGTGCACCTCCTGCTTCCCCTGGCAGCCCAGGGCTAGAGAGGGAGAGGCCGGGGCACGTTCACTGGCCTGGCAGCTGAGTCTCTCTCCGATTGCTGAAAGCACACGTCACCCCCAAAGCACGTGGCTAGGGGTGCATGAAAGTGGCTGCCAGGAGCCTCTTGAGAGCTGGGATTAGGGGAAACGGATTTTGTTTTTCTGGGGGAAGAAGTTTGGAACCTCTTCTGCATTCACCCCAGCCTGGCTCCTCAGGGCGGGGCAGCGTGAGGGGCACCTATCCAGGGGGCAGTTTTTTCTCCCCAAGGCTCTGCTCTGGTGGGACAGGACAATAGCCAGGCTGGCCTGGGAAAGGTCCTTACGATCACCCTTCTCCTTTCCCCTCCTATCGTCTGTGTCGCTCCCTTCCCCATCCTACCCCCTCTTCCTCCTGGGGACCTGCAGATTAGATTCTTCACCTATAATTTTACCCTCGGTCCACTGACCTTAATCCTCGATAATCCATAACCCAATCCTTCCCCCGTAATCACCTTCCATTTATGCCATCAGGCACTAATCCAGCTGGAGCTCACCCCCTTCCTGCCCCCAGTGAAACAGACGCCCCCGGAGAAGGAGAATACAGTATCTCTGCTAATGCCACATTAAAACCAATTAGCCGCTTTGTATCAGGAACAAAGAAGGAATCAATCCGGGCAGCGGGACAAGAGTGGGGGGCAGCGACTCAGACGTGCTCTTCCCCCCTGCTGAGGCTGCTTCTCTAGCATAATTCCTCAGCAAAACAGAGCAAGTGAGAGCTCGGAGGCTTGATGGCTCCAGAGAGGAGATGCATCCAGGGGCGAGACGCAGAGTGCCCAGGGTGAGTCACTGGGGACGCAGGAAGCATGGGCGCAGGCTGAGCCAGAGCGGGTTGCCCCATCCCAGGCTGTACCCAGATCACTGCTCCCCACTAGAGCTGCTTTTTCTCCCAGAGCACATGGGCCATAAAGAGGGAGGGACTAGCGGAGATGACCGGGCATAAAGACTCCTGGGATCTATTCCCATCTCTGCTGGCTCCCTGTGTGGCTGTGGTGGAGTCATTTTGCCCCTCTCTGCCTCAGTTTCCCCCTAATACTTAATCCCTCTCCCAGGGATGTTGTGAGGCTTAATGGCACTTGCTTTGCACATATATAATGACTCTCATCCCAGGGTTTGCAGACTTTAATTATTTCCAGTTGTAGGGCATGTGGAGAGAGAGAGAGAAGTATCTACAAGGAGGGTGGCAGTGAGAATTTTGGGGGCCTCTGAGCCTTAAAGTCATCCTTTCTCATCACTCCCTCACAATACAGGGGGGTGCATGTGCACCGTGGGGGGGAATTCGAGGAGTATGCCAGGTACATGCCATTTGAGGATGCAGGTAGAGTTTACCCGAGACTTGCTGTGGAAGCCACCCCTGGGGACACGTTTGCGCTCCAGAATCTCAGCTTTCACCTCAGTAAAAATGAAGTGTCTGGCCCAGAAGCCTGTAAAGATAACCTGAAAAAGTGACCTGGCTGCAATTGCTGCAGCTGCACAAGTCTGCTGACAGCCTGAAACAACAGGTCTGCTATGAACCGCCCCATTCAGTTCAACGGAACGTCAACTCTGAAACCTAAAGATGGCCATTGAAATGGCAATATCGTTAACTATTTCAATGCTGGATGTGAAATTCCAGCTAATATGTCTATCCTACAATCCCAAACTGCCTTCCATGCCTTTCCTGATGCAAAGCCCACCCCCCACTATTCCGTACCGAGCTGCCCTCCCCGACAGCTGCAATTCAGTTAGACCCTGTCAATGCAAAATATGCAGCAAATGGAAAATGTGGGGGCAGCATAAAGGAAGGCCTTGTTTACAAAAACGTTTTCCTACACTGGTATAGTTAAAGCAAAACAACCCCTTAAGCGTGGATGTAGTTAACTGATCTGAAGGTGTCTACATCAGTAACAGAACTAAGCTGTACCACCACAAGGCACTTCATACCAGCATAACTGCCTCCAGACTAGGGCTGCACTGGTAAAACTTGGTCAGCAAAAAAGCTCACCGGTAACTGACGTCGTTACGCTGGTACAAAATCTGTGTGTGGCTCAGGCCTGGATGGAATTTCCCATCAGAATAAAGAACAGGGAGCTGCTGTGCTGCTTGGATTATTCTTTCTGACCCCGAATTCAAGAAAAACCTCCCAATGTTAATGGAAATGCAGCTGGTGCCGGACGAGGGAGCCTTGCTGCAGAGCTGAGCACCTCCTGTCTGGATGCACATTGACGTGCCCCTGGTACATAGCATTGCTTAGATCCCTTGCTGCTGGGCACAGTAGATTAAACAGGCAGCCTCAGAGTCTCCACATACAGAGATGTGGAAGTATTTGGCTTAGTTTCCCCATACAGGAATTTCCCCGGTCAGCTAAGGGCCTTCGCCAGATGAGCCCAGATTCAAAATCGCCACATGTGCCAACCCCAGAGGGATGGAAATATTAAGCCAGTGCAGCTGGCACCAGGGTCACGGCCTCTGGCTGAGCTGGGAGAGAGGCTGGGCATTTACACACATTCCTCACTGGTTGTAATCCGCATCCTGGATTGCTGGCAGGTGCGGCCATGCAGGGACAGGCTGTCTGGCAGTGCCCCACCACCGCACTCTTATTAGGGCTGGTTATGCTAATGGGTTTAATTGCACTGTATGAGCGAAGGGGTGGAACGAACAATCGAAAAGGGGTCGTGGGGAGGAGTTCCTGGAGGGAGCATTTTCCAGGTGGATTTGGGCCCGTCAGAGTAGAATAATAATAAAGAGAGACCTTCTTCTCATTACAGGTCCCCAAGGCTTTTGAATGCTTGGGGAAATTCCTTGCATCTGCTCCCACTGGCAAAATTCCCATTGATTTTAATGGGAGCTGAAGGTGCTCAGCACCTTGCAGGATCAGTCCCTCTAGATAGAGGCTAGAGATGGTGACTCTTCTATACTCCAGGACCAGTCTCACCCACCAAGGGCACTACCATGTAATCCTCACTCCAGCAACTCACCCCCCAGAATGAATGGGGCTGTCATTCCCTGGGCAGAGGGAGATGAGGAGAGAAGGCATTAGGTGGTCCCAGAAAGGGGGTCATTTGGCTAGCACTTTAGGGGGGTGTTTAAAGATAAATAAAGCCATATGGGTTTAGGGACAAGGTCTGGGTCAATGTTAAAACCCAGTCAATAGCTGAGAGCTACAGAAGGATCTTCTCTTTTTTCATATTACCATTTATCCTGTATATTATGGTAGCAATACCCATGGGCCCCACTCAGGATCGGGGCCCCATCGCACTAGGCACTATAGAAACACATGGGGGGGACACCCCAGCTTCCAAGAGCATTGACAACTGGAAATGGGGTAGGGACGTGTGGTTTAAAGGACAAGTTCTCATTCCCTGGGAGCACACACAGCTGATCCACCAGACCACATGGCCTCCGCACGATGGGATTTCCAAAGCAGCCTAAGGGAGCCAGGAGCCAGGTGCACCAGTCCGACCCAATGGGAGCTGAGCGCCTTGGAAATCCTCTTCCTGTCCTTCCCCCCACCCTCCCTCTGGTTTGTTGCACTAGCCAACTGCGGCTTGTCCTATACTTTGGCTGCAAGCTCCTGGGATCAGGATCTGGGAAGCACCTAGGATGCTGTGAGATCATCATCATCGTACTGTACGCAGCAGTGCAGGGGTGTTCTCCAAGCACAGATGGCAGGATCCGGTCCCAGGCATTTACCTGCTGCTCCCAGGGGAGCATTTAGTAGCTGGCACCTGCATGAGATGGACATGTTGGGATTTGGCCTCTAGCCCTGGATAAATCTCCCACTCGGCCCATTAGCCAAGCAGCTGGCTCATTATGCTTCTCTTTCCCTGAGCTTTGCCAAACTTGCTGCTACCAAACAGAGCCTGCCACCCTCTGTTAAGCAGGGATTTCAATCAGGGACTGGGCTTATCCCACATTTAAAATGATTTCTTAAGTATTCTGAACATCTTATAATTCCCTGCACCTTTAATACCATGGAACTGCCTCACCCTGCAGCCCCTCTGGGATCAGAATGACTGACACCAGGCAGCGCTGGGGAGAGGGGGAGAACCCTCTCAAGCCTGACATTGCAGATCCTCCACACTCCAGCTGCCCCACAGCCGGAGGTGTGGTGATGGGGGATGAGGGGGGGATCCCACTAGCTGGGGAGGCCTCAAGGCATGAGAACAGGGATCCTCCTAGGGTGTGCCAAGGCAGGGGGCTTCTGGCCCCATCAGCTGCAGTGGCATCAAAACAGGATCGACCTCTCCCCACCCCAGAAGTGGCTGCATTTCAGCGACGGGAAGGGAAGTAAGAGTGCGAGACGTTTGCTAGATATTACTGAGTCTTCGCTGGGGTTGTCCAGTCACCTCAGCCCAGTCCCTAAGCCATAGCAGCCATTTTGCTTGTGCACTGAGGCTCAGCGGTGGGGAAAGGAAATATTTATGCACGGCGCTGCTTGCTGCCCCCGCCTCAGGGTAAGCGCAGGCGGTGATGACATGCCCATCCTTGCACATGCAGAACAGCAGCCCGGGCACATCTAGCTGGGGGCCCGACCGCACTTGCATTTTTCCTAGCACCCAGTCATTTCTCCCCTAAACCAGAGGGCCCGAAGGCCAAGACGAGCCCCTGGAGAGCACAATTGCATTTTCAACCCAGCCCAGCGTGCGAGCTGTGCAAGGCCTCGCTTACTCACTGCCTTCATGTGCCTAACTGACTCTGATTCACCAAAGAGCAGCAAGCCAGGCTCTGGTCTCCTCCCGAAGGGCTGAGGTTTGGAAATCATCCTGCAAAAGTTCTCATCACATGTACTGAATGTCAGCAAAAGAGGAAGCCAGGTTTATTTTTACGCGGCTCAAAGGCTGCTGCCCCCTCACCTGCCGGATCCATGTTGCAGAGGGATCCATTCTAGCAGATTGGGTTGACAAAGCAGGGCCAGACCCCCAGCTGGTGGCCATCCACACAGCTGCATGGAGCTCTGCCAGGTAAGCAACAGGATCAGGAGACTCCGTATTTCCTCAATTTGCAGCATTCTGGCTGGGATTTTAAAAGGAATCGAGGGGGGTTGAATGTCAATGGGGATTGGGTGCCTATGACCCCGATCCTCAAAGGCATTGAGGCACCTAAGTCCCATTGATTTCAATGGAAGGTACAAGTCTAAACACCTCTGAGGCTCTGGGCCTACGTCCACTAAACATTTCTGAAAATCCCAGGCGCTGCGTGGGCCACAGAACAGGGCAGCCCCACCCTCTGCCCCACCAGCGCGTCCCACTTCTGAGCACCTCTACGAGAGAAGGTCGTTTTTCTTCTACGGCCCAGTCAGCCCCTGGCCACCCTCCTGAGACAGCTGGGAGGGGGCAGCAACGCGGCATTGCGATGCAAGCACCTGTCCAGTGTGGAGACCATTTCACACAGGCCTCCCGAGAGGATGGTTGGTTTCAGTCACTCACCGGTGCTAGATTTGCATCACCCACCTTGCTCGGCGGCTGCACAAAGCTTCAATGGAGAGAAATAACGTCAGGATTTCAACAGCAATTAAAGCTATTTGGCAGCGGGGCTGGGTTCTCACTGACCCCATGTAATGCTGACAACCCAAGCACAACCGCCCTAGGGCAGGGCCACTCAACCCAGAGAGGGAATCTGACTTGGAACTAGATCAGAGTCACTAGTTCCTCCACGGGGGATTTGCACAGCTCCAGCAAAACAAAGCAGCCACAAACCCAACTTAAGCGGGTCTAGTTTCACTCTCCGACCAAGTGAAGAGCATGATGCAAATAAACAGAAGAGATGATGAAAAGTACATTGACACTTTGAAACTCTCTCCCTTTCCATGATCCCAGGTATCATTAGAATGGCAGGGAAGGGCATTTAAAATGAATCAATATGACTTTGGGCTTCCTGGTGGCCCTCAAATTCTTCCACTGGAGCAAGTGCCTCCCAGGTGTACGCCTGACAAATGACACCGGGCCTCATTCTGATCCCCGGCATAACTCCATGAATTCCAAGGCCAGACAGGATGACTAATCTGACCCCCCCGACCCCTGTGTAACACGGGCCATAGACCTGTGCCACAATAATTCCTACAGCGGATCTTTTAGAAAAACATCCAATCTGGATTTTAAAATGATCGGTGATGGAGAATCCCCCACGACCCTGGGTGAGTTATTCCAATGGTTAATTACCCTCATAGTTAAAATTTTACGCCTCATTTCCAGTCTGGATCTGTCTAAAGTCAACTTCCAGCCATTGGATCCTGTTAGATCTTTCTCTGCTAGACTGAAGAGCCATTATCAAATATTTGTTCCCCGTGCAGGTATTGTGATCAAGTCACCCCTTGATTACAAACTGTGATCAAGTCACCCCTTAACCTTCTCTTGGTTAAGCTAAATAGATTGAGCTCCTTGATAAAATCACCTCTCCAACCTGTTCAAGATTCCTCAGTTTATGGATCCAATGACTGCATTAGCCCTTTTGGACACAGCGTCACACTGGGAACTCATGGTCAGCTGCCCCCCAAATCTTATTCAGTCACTGCTTCCCAGGATACAGTCCCCCATTCTGTACATATGGCTGACATCTGTTCCTCGATGTATACATTTACCTCTATTAAAGCGCATATTGTTTTCTTGTATCCGGTTTGCCAAGCAATCCAGATCGCTCTGTATCAGGACCGGTCCTCTTCATTATTTACCCCTTCCTCAATCTTTGTGTCATCCAAGACACAAAACACCAGGTCTGACCACTACCTGCCTTTTGCCCTGCATTGTCATTTATACCAGTGCAAATGGCGTGCAAAGTGCAGGTCACAAGGGCAGCGTCGTGCACCCCCTTTGCAGAGGTGTGAAGTGCAAGGCAATGGAGGGGTCTGGCTCTTTTACACCATTGCAACCCCAGTACCTCTAGTAGTGTTACTTCTGATTCATACCAACATATATGAGAGCAGAGTCAGGCCCACTGTTCTTAACAGCTGTGAGGAGTTAAGGGGGGGAACTGGAGGTGGGGGAAACTGTTTCTCTCACTGTAATTAACATTTTGGCCTCAGCATCAGTGCAATTAGGGCTTTTGCCTGCTATTGATTTTCTTCTTAGGTACAGCAGCTGCTAGACCCTGTTAAATAGCACAAACAGACAAGGGGGTATTGTTGAGCTATATTCAACTGCATGTGCAACACCATCCCTAACATCCACGAGAGGCTGATGTTATTTTTCACATGCAAATGAGGTGGGTTTAAAGGCCTCTTTTGCAATTGCACATCCAGTCAGACACACAACTGAGCTTGCAAAAAAATCCCCCTTTCTCAGAGAACAAATCACAAAAGGGAAAATTCTGCCCTTATTGCTGAGCCACACAAGATGGGTGTGTGTGTGGGTGCGAAGAGAGTGCCAGCCTCTGGGGCACAAGATGCCAGCTTCCAGGAAAAAGTCAACAGCTCACTGAACTGATCCAACTCAACCCTGGCCTATGTCACAGGGAAGGGGAGATGTGCAGCTGAATACATCAGTGCTTTGAGATCCTCACAATGGAACACACCATGGAGATGCCTAGGACAACTCTGCCAGAAATGAATCAGAAGCTGAAACTGATCACTTTGCGATTGTCCAGGGACATTAGTAAAAGATTTCACTCTGACATAGCCTTGCAGCCGTTATTGTCGAGTCAGCTACTGAGTGGGGAGCGTCGAGACCCTCTCTCCGTAATCAAAAATCAAAGGGCTGTTTATGAGCTCTTTCTGTGAATGCTGGGGAGCCCACATTTACAAGGAATCGAGGCTCTAGAGACATCTCTTTGGACAGTTAGATTTGTGCCATAACACCGTGCCTCACCTTTCTCAATTGCCACTTACCCGTCCTAGAGCCCCCTGAGCACCTGGCAAGCTCCTTTCCTCCAAAACCAGGAGAACAACTTGGGGCTCAGGTTCCAGCTTCTGCTGTGGCAGGAACTTGTTTCTGATGTCACAAGGAGACCTGCTTTGTACCACTGAGCGACCCTTGAGAGACCAACAGAGCGATGGCAAAGGGCACGTGGGATGCCCCTTTGGAAGCGGTGGACAGAGCTCACCACCCCAGCTCCCTTCCTCGGCCTGACACTTCCTGCTCCAAACTTAAATTCACAGAAGGAGCGTGTGTCCCCCGCTGCTGTCACCCTGTGGTCAACTTTCTAACCTACTCCCTCCTGATTATTTTTAATCAGCTGCTTTTGATGTGAGGCCACTTCCTTTCTCTGAACAGGTTCAAGCTAAATGTGCGGCTTTGACGGACTGGCCTGCCAGGGCTGCAAGAGGAAAACTCAGCAAGTAGCAAGAAATCAGCCCTTTTTGGAAGCCAGGTCTCTGCTGGGTATGGACAAACTGATTTGCATCAAATAGGAACCAACCCAGCACTTCGCCCCAAACCGAGAACAAAATGCAAACTGAGCTTCGTTTAAGGTTTGAATCAGTTCTTTCTGCCTAGCTCTGGTACTCATCTGGCCTCCATCACTGTAGTCTCTCACTGCCTCTTAGTCCTTGATATATGTATTCTCTCAACCCCCAGGGAGGTAGGGCAATGCTGTTATCCCTCTGGGGGTGCAAGGTTCAAGGGGAGATGGGAGGGTGGGGGGAATCCAAGGCCAGGAGTTGCAGAGACAGACTCCATTAACTTTTAGCATGGGCGAATGTATGATACTTTGCCCTTAGCCAGGCTCTCCCAGCAATAAGGTGCTAACGAAGCCAACAGAGATCCTGACCGATCTCGGCTTCCTATGCACTGAGCAATGCCCAGGGGAACGATGGGAAGGGAGGCAGGTTTGCACAATCTGAAGGCTGATGAGGCCATAGTTTGACTCGCCCGCTGTCTTGCTTTCCCCGCTTTTGGGGTGACATCTGACAGGCCTTTCTGATTCTCTGCAGGACACGTTCCCAGTTCTGTCGGGGGGGGGGGGGGAGTTTTTATCTGGATTTTTTTTAAATACATCATTAAAACATTCGGCACCTGCTGAACTACCCCTCCCCACTGAGCCCTCGCTCCCCAGAATGCGACCGACAGACAGCAGAGCACTCTGACAATGAACAGGAGAGGGTCAACGGGGAGCGAGCGGAGCTCAGAGTCAGCCTGGCTCTGGTCTAAAGGTTACATAAACCCTCTGAATTGAAAACAACAGCTGCCGATTTCATGGCTGAGCAGGTTTCTGGGTTATCCAGGCCATGTGGGGTCCTTGTAGATCTCATTAGGGGCCCCGTTTCATTATCCAAATCCCCAGCAAAGGTGGCATGCCCCACGATTCCATTGGAGGCCAGCGCCCTGCTCTTTGCATTCCGATTAGGCCATGTTAATCTGCAGCAGGAACTTGAACTGGGAAGCCGGGATTCACGGAGAGCAATTTTGATAGCGGCCACCGTGTTCCTGCTGGCTGCGAATCCCACAACCACCAAAGCACAAGGATCTGTGAAGACAGGAGGCATTGTCTGCCGTAATCCCTTTTAGCTCGGAAACGACACCCTTCTCAACTGGGTGACACCTTGTCAGCAAACTTTACATTTGTTAACCTCAGAGTTGCTTTGATTCAGGGTCGGTATTAGGCAAAAGGGAATCGGGAGGCACGTTGGACCAGCTGATTTAAATTGGCCCGCTCTGTTTCTACACTGATTTACCCCAGCTGATAAATCGCAGCTATGATACCCGAACGGATACATCCATCCCTAGTTTTCACCCCGCAACTTATCCTTAAAGGTGATCTGCACAGGAAAACAAACAAGAGTTGTGCCCTTTTCCTCCTTGAAAGGTTCCCCCCGCCTGCCCGCCCACCACTTGTTTTTTACCTTAACCATTCAAGTCTTGTCTGCCATGTTTTTCGTGGAAGACTCTCTAGAGGACTGGTAGTGTTCTGAAGTCACAAACAGAAAAACCCTGACAACTGAGAGGGAGGAGATTTCAGACAGACCATTTAAAAGCCTCTGTTCTCATCGGTTTGGTTACTACCTATCTAACTCAATACACCTGCCAAATTGCTGGGAGAAAAATTCTCCTTGTGACAATGTGAGGACACCTGTGTCTACAATTAAGAACAGTGCAAGTTCCCAGTCTACTTCTCTGGTCTGCCAATGGAGAGTGTTTGCAAAAACAGAGAAGGCAAAGACAAACAGGAGAAAAAAAACCCTGTCTGGCTTTCTTTATCCATCATAGCAAAAAACAACCAAACAAAAAAGGTCATAAGCCCAATTTCCTTGGCAGGCCATCAGGAATGGAAGAGAGTGTACTGTCTCCACTGAAGAGCTAAAGGTCTCCTCAGGGCTCATTCATAACTAAAAGTGGGCCCAAGCCATAGCAGTGGCATCTTGACTTCAAACACCCCCAGATCCTAGGGCGATTGGACTCTGGGTTTGCAGTCTGCTCTTTCCACACCCAGAAGCCAGAGAAAATGTTCAGTTTGGAGCCATACTTCCCCAAAGGGTGAGTCATCCCCCTGAGTTTATAGCACCCCGGTCGCATGAGCAGAGATTCAGAGATCAGACCGCCCGTCGGAGCCACAAGGTTCACCGGCTGCACAATGTGGGCCACAGAATCGCACTGAGGAGGAGCTCCTGCAGCACGGGGCTTGTGCGTTCTTTCTACAGAAGTGACACTCCCCGGCCCAGTCACCTGTGGCTGAGCTGGAACTTGCCTTTTGGAAAGACACCCGCTTAGAGGCTCCGAGCGACGATCCATTTTCCGCTTCCCTGGAGAAGCCCTGCCTGGACATTACCCACTTGGGTCTTATTTCCAGTGTGATTGCTTGACTTCAGCTGGATGGCGCCGGATTGAAGAGCTCTCCGATGGCTGCCCTTGTCACGTCCTCCTTCAGAGCAACGCAGACCTGCATTGTGCTGCACAGCGGGGTATTCCCTGCAGGGTTGTCAGGGGGCTGAGCCTTTGGTCGAACGATGGCAAACATCTTCTGTTGCCCTGAACCGAGACAGTGCATTCAGCAAGCCGGCCAGGCTCCATTCCTATTCCTGTTTGCATTCTTGTAACATCTAGAAGGCCCCGTTGTGTTAGGCGCTGTACATGTGGGATGGCTGCTATTTTGCCCAGCACTCCAGGGACTGAATCAGGGACCTCCAGAGCGACCACCTGAGCTAATGAAGCAGGCCCAGCAGCTGGGGCTATAACAGACTGGGGACATAGGACATGCACCAAGTTGCCCAGACACAGCGAGAGCCCATCCCTGCTGCCAAGCGCTCATAGACAAATAGACAAAGGCAGGATTATTAGCCCCATTTCACAGACGGGACCCAGAGGGAGAGGAAGTGAATTGCCTGAGGTCACACAGGGAGTCAGTGGAAATGCCAGGAGCTGAACCTAGATCTCATGAGCCACAGTTTAGCGCCAGAATCGTAAGACCAGCCTTCCTCACTAAGGCTACGTCTACACTGACCCCCCTGGCAGCACCACACCGCCGTGAAAAGCAAGCTGCTGCATCCCCACTCCGGTGTGTTAGCTACACTCATCAGTGAAAGGTTCTGGCAGGGGCGAGGCAGCAGGCCGCGACGTTGATAAAAATGGCAGTGTAGACAGGCACGTAGAGAGCTCTGTAGGGTACACAGCCAAGGGTTCAGGCATGTCTTTACCCTACTCACCGAAGCAGGTGTGTCTTTACCCTACTCACCGAAGCAGTGGCTCCCCATCTACACTGCTGGGGGGTGAGGGTGCAGTGAACGTACCCGACACGCCGCCCAAAGGGGTGTACAGTGGAGACACGCTATAAATGAGGCTGTGCCAGAAGGCACTGAACTTAGTCCACTGGACACCGTACCCAAGGGCCTGATCCAAAGCAGAAGGACTTCCATATGGGCTTTGCATCAGGCCCCAGGTGATCAGGGACACAGGGCCGCCTTCAATCTCGGGGAACGTACAGATGGGCACTGGCCCAGGCCATGGCCATCTGAGCTGTGAGTTAATCCATCCCTGCTTTGGTCCCATGTGCTGCAGTGCACCCAAGGGGATGGTAAGGGTGCAGCGGCCTGTGACACCCTGGAGGGCCGTCACGAGGCAGAGAGAGAGAGAGAGAAATAAAGGAATGGAGGGAGAGAAAGGGGCAGGTGGAGCCGAGGAGCAATCTGCCAGGGCCGAGGGGTGAGACAGGTGCTGTTCCCTCTTTCATGTTCCTTTTCCATTCTCCTGCACACAGAAACGGGGCCCCACCTTGAGCCAAGCCCACCACTTCGCTGCAGGCCCAGCGCACGAGGCCAGTCCTGCAGAGCACACTAGGGCAGGGCTTCTCAACTGCTCCCAAACCGCCACCCCCGCTCCACAGCAAGATCCAGCCAGCCAGGACACCCATCCCACCCCCCACCCCAGCTAGCGGGGACCCAGCCAGGACCCCCTCCCAATAAGCAGTACAGGAAAGGCGGGGTGGCTAGTTCAGAGCCCCTGCTCTCGTCTAGGTTTAATAAGGGTACCTCCTAATTCCCCCTTGTGTCACCACCGGCAATCAAGGTCCCACCGTATGAATGTCGCTGGGAGCTGCCGACGCACAAGGCAGAATAGACTCCTGGAGCGGTGCCGGTTCTGAAGGATTAGCAGGAGCATAGGTGCTGGAACTAGGGGTGTGGGGGGGCGCTGTAGCACTCCCTGACTTGAAGTGGTTTCCATTATATACAGGATTTACAGTTTGATTCAATGGCTCATAACACCCCCGCTGTAATCATGGTTCCAGCCCCCCTGAACAGGAGCGCGAACTTGTTTGTGTCAGGGAAGCTGAGGGCCTGTGACTCAAACACACCCAGAGAACAGACCTGCGGAGGAACGAGGTGCCACTTTCTCACCCACTCACTTTTCTGACCATCGCTGCCTTTTCAGGAGTGTTAAAACCAGACCCTCGACGAACAGGTCGTGTGCAGCCCAAAATAAACAGAAAGGGGCTTTTCGACACACGTCAGCTCAGTGGCCAAGCCCTTCGCTTTTTCCCTTCCCGACAGCCTCACGACACTGAATCTCCTCGAGGGGGAGGCTGAGGACGTGGCGGGAGCCCAGCTCTGCACGGCTGTTTGTGTGCGTATATGAAACTGGTAGGGTAAACTCAGTGCTTCTGCTTCAAGGAACCGAGAGCTTCCCTGCCGCGCTCCTAGCTCTCGATTGTCACTATTGTTTGTGATTTAGTCAGCACTGGGCAGAGCAAATAAGAGACGCCGGGGGCCAGATCCTCAGCTGGTGTAGTCACTTGGAGCCAATGCAGCTTCCTCCGGCTGAGGATCCAGCCCAGAGCCATGGACTTTGTGCCATCATGCGCACAGTGAGCATTAAATGTTACCTGATCAGGTAACATTAACACAGGTGCGAATCACGACACAAGGTGCCAAGCAAGGGAGAATCAGCTACTCTCACTTGCTGGGGTGGCTTCTCAGGACCACAGGCAGCTGGGCACAAGTTAGGGCAGCCCCAAGACCCCTCTACACTGATCCAGGGACCAAAGCAGTCCCTCCCCTCCATCAGTCCCAGAACAGGGGACCCCCTCTCCGGTCCTGTGCGGAGCTCATCTCAGGTACAGCGACGACTCCCGCCCACCGTTTCCTTCAGAACAGTGTCCCAGCTGCTGGCAATGGACTCGCGGTTCCCTGATGGAGCCCTTATATTCTGGGCATCTGTATCTGTGCTCCATTCCTGCAGGGTAGACTGGCTCTGCAGCTGCCTTCCCTGAGTACAGCAGAGGACTCCAGGCCCCAGAGTCACTCCAGCACCCTCTGCCAGCACTACACGGCATTCAACCCTTGAAATAGTTACCAAGCGTCTCCCTCTTCTAGGAGCTGCTGGGAGAGCCTGGGCCACGGGACTAAGTGAGGGACAACTGCTGCTCAGGAACGGGCCAGGGGGGATGGGTAGAGGAAGATGGAAGATAAACTAGCTACGAGTCTCTCTTAAAGCTTATGTCAGTAAATGACTGATTTAAGCCAGGCTAAATGCGTCTCCAACTGGGGGTTGCATCCGTTTCAAATCTATCTAAACCAGACACAACTTTTCTCCTACAGACAAGGCCGGCGGCACCAAGTTTGGGTCTGAATTCTGCCCAAACCCACGGCTCTTTGGAGTGGACCTCAACCCACTATGGACGCGAGAGCCAGATGCAATGAGAGCCAAAGCCTGGGTGGCATTCACAGCCGGGATTTTCGTTCCTAAAGATAGTGGCTGAGGGATTTGGGGATGTTGGTCAGTGCTGAAGTTCGAATCCAGATCCCAAATCCCCGGATCGAACTGGGCTCTGTCTCTGCCATCAACGGAACAATAAAAAAGGAAGGAAGGAGAAAATTTGAAGAGAAAGGAAACGACTACAAGAGAGAAAACGAGCTAGCAGAGGCAACTGGGGGCGGGGAGGGGTGAGAGGAAGGTTGGACAGTGAAGGGCTCCAGGCATCTCATGGAAACCGCCTGGCACTTCTGCAACCTTTGTCTTCTCATGTGCCTTTCCCTTGGTTATCTGCATGAAACAGGAACAGGGTCTGCCATGTCTCATGGGACCTGCCGGTGCCTCGTGGGAAACTGTTCACTTAGACACTGCTGAGTCAACAACAGGGTTTGTTCTTCCCCTTTTTTCTTGGACATGGCTCAGGCTGTTGCCATGCAAGGGACTGGGTAATGCTGGAATGTCTTTTTCACCTCGAAGTCGCTGGTTCAAATCCAGCGTGGGTTGGTAGGGCCTGAAAACTGTCACTATCTGAAAGCATTCAGTGTCAGAACACCCCCTTCCCTTTTGTTGCATGGCCTTCTGGGTGCCAATTCCACGGCTCCCCGAAGCAGTGGCTGGTGGGAGACCTTCTGGAAGCCCAGGTGAATTGTGGGAGAAGTGACGGCTGCACTGGGGGAGGAGTAACTGAAGGCTGGGGCCTTTATGCCTGCGCTTTCTGCCAGTGTCGGCGCTGTGCTGGGGAGTGATATGCTCTGAGCAAATGGAGGAGTGCAGGCGTGCCGTGGAGGGGTGGGAACAGTTCTGTGTGCGGAGGCAAGGAGCTGCCGAGGCTGGTTTTTGCACCAGTGCAGACAAGGCCTATATGAGAAGAGCACGGGGCTCTCCACCAAAGGGAACGGGACCTCGAGAGGGCAAGGAGAAAGCTGGGGAGCTAATGGGGAAAGCAAGAGCTGGAGGCAGAGAGAGGGATGGATGTGGCGGGGGAGCAGGGCCGAGGAGATCAGTGAGAAAGGCAAGCACACTGAACCACAGTGGGAACTCACCACTTCCTCCACTTCAAAAGGAGAGCGGCGGGTGTGCTTCCCCCGCCCGCGCTCCCCACGCGGCCAGAGAACAGACTCAGCGCTTTGCTCGAGCACCGGAAGGACGGCTCGCATCTGACTTTGGGCAACCGTCCCATCAGAAGCCTTTCAGCAGCTGCAAGGAGCCTGCTGGAGCCTTTGGCAGGGCCAGGCGTTCCTACTGCCCCCGCTGCCCCTGCGGGGTGCTCTGGCGCCCGTCCTGCGTTGGCAACGCGCCGGGGATTGGAATCCTGCATGCTCCTCTCCTCACACCCTGGGCCTGGCTCCCCCAGGACTGTCCCTCTCACACCTAAGGACCAACCACAGAGCTCCAACGCACTGACCCTGGCCACTACCAACTCGCAGAGGCCTCGTCTAGTTCGTGCACGCATTCGCACCCGAGGCACACGGTGCGTGTCTCTGAAATAAAGGCCTGCTGGGCCCTGGGCAGGTGGCTGCGTCCTCCAGCCGTTCCCTGTTCCCTTTTACAGTGCAGGAGGATCCCCAAGTCTTACTGTGCAGGCATCCAGTGGTGAAGGGGTTACATTGCTCCCCAGTGAGTTAGAGAGAGCTACAGCAGCTGCAGAAAGAGCTCCTAGCCCAACCTGCACGGAGCCCTCCAGCACTACCTGGTCTGTGGTTCACACCTACAGTGCAACCTGCATTCACTCTCTTATCTCTCCTCCTGCCCCGTCAGGCTGCAAGAGGTGGTAGAGAAGAGAAACCAAAGTCAGGAGGTAAAGAAGATGCTTTCTCCAGAGAGACAAACCAAATGGCAGAGAGCCTCAGCATCTCCTCTCCAAAATTTCACGCCTACCTTACCAGAACGAGATAGCTCGAGATAGGAGGATGCCCTCCACGGCAGCAGCTCGAGAGCTTCATAAGGTGCAAGCCGCAAAAGAACAACAGAGTGAGAAGCACGGTGTCCCTCACCAAAGAGAAATGGTGTCAAGTAACATAGCTGGATCTAAAAAGCTACAGAGAAATTTAGCACCAAGCTACAACACCTTACCCAAGGATATGGTGGATTCCCCATTATCTGACATCTTTAAATCGAGCTGGGTTCTCTTCCGATCTGCTCTAGTTCAACCGCAAGTTATTGGGCTCAATGCAGGAAGCACTGAATGAAATTCTTTGGCCTGCGCGATGCAGGAGGTCAGACTATGATCACCAGGGTCCCTTAAAATCGATAGGACCATTTGTAATTGCACATGCTAAGGCCAAGCCACTCTCATGTTTCAGGGTGTATCTCGAGCATCTGCAACGGTCAGGAAGGAATTCGCCCCCATATGTTTATCATTGTACAATTGGTTAATGGCCTGATTTTCAGAGGGGTTGAGCAAGCACAGTTCAGGTATTGGCCACCATCAGAGGCAGGATAACAGGCTGAGTGGGCGAGGGTTCTGATCTAGCAGGTGTTCCAAAACAGAGCAGTGTCCCACTTTGACAGTAGAGTCCACCCAATAAAACCAAGGAGATGCCGGAAAGCACAGGCAGAGGGGCCCAGCTGAGTGGGGATTAGCTGGTGTTTGTTAATCATCAGAGTGACATTACTTGCCACCTCCAGTCCATTGGGGAGCAAGCTGACTGGAACATGCCTTCCCCCAGAGGAGAAGTGTGCTGCCTTTCGGCCTAACTGCATCATTAGTTACCCTCTAATTGGGAGCAAGTCATAAGAACATCAGAACGGCCATACTGGGTCAGACCAAAGGTCCATCTAGCCCAGTATCCTGTCTTCTGACAGTGGCCCATGCCAGGTGCCCCAGAGGGAATGAACAGAACAGGTAATCATCAAGTGATCCATCCCCTGTCGCCCATTCCCAGCTCCTGGCAAACAGAGGAAAGGGACACCATCCCTGCCCATTCTGGCTAATAGCCACTGATGGACCTATTCCCCTGGAATTTATCTAGTTCTTTTTTGAACCCTCTTATAGTCTTGGCCTTCACAACATCCTCTGGCAAAGAGTTCCACAGGTCGACTGTGTGAAGAAATACTTCCTTTTGTTTGTTTTAAACCTGCTGCCTATTAATTTCATTTGGTGACCCCTAGTTCTTGTGTTATGACAAGGAGTAAATAACCCTTCCTTATTTATCAGCGAGGTAGCTGTGTTAGTCCGTATCCACAAAAACAACGAGGAGTCCGGTAGCACCTTAAAGACTAACAGATTTATTTGGGCATAAGCTTTTGTGGGTAAAAAAAAACACTTCTTCAGATGCACTTCCTTATTTACTTTCTCCACACCAGTCATGATTTTATAGACCTCCATCATATCCCCCCCTTAGTCATCTCTTTTCCAAGCTGAAAAGTCCCAGTCTTATTAATCTCTCCTCATACGGCAGCCATTCCATACCTCTAATCATTTTTGTTGCCCTTTTCTGAACCTTTTCCAGTTCCAATATATCTTTTTTGAGATGGGGTGACCACATCTGCAGGCAGTATTCAAGATGTGGGCGTACACTGGATTCAGATAGAGGCAATATGGTATTTTCAGTCTTCTTATCTCTCCCTTTCTTAATGATTCCCAACATTCTGTTCGCTTTTTTGACGGCCGCTGCACGTGGGTCAATACAAACTCTCAGTCGTTTCCAGAGGGTGCTCACGCATGAGATGGACAGCCCCAGCCACATCCTGGAAGGTCCCCACTTAGGAGGAAGGAGCTCAAATCCCAAGCAGCTCATTCCCAGGCCAGCAGGGCCTAGCAACATGCCCTGTGCAGGGGGAGGCATGACCTTACTCTATAGCGATGCTGTCCGGCCAACGCATGGGGTGGGGCAGGTACATAGTCTTGCAGCCCATCTCCTGCCCTGGTCAGTTCTTTCAAGGGTCTGGAGACGTATCAATTCTGACTCAGGGGCCACCGCCAGTCCCACCCCACCTTCCAAGCCAGCTTGGGTTATTCATACAGGGCTTCCAGCTGGAGCTTCGCCCCTTCCCCAGCCCTGCTCTTTGGGCCAGCGGAGAGCAGATACGGTCAGGGCGCCGGACAGAGATTCCTTACAGGCCGTCTCTCCCTACCTCTCAGAACTTGGCCTCCAAGTCTCGTTCCCACCCATTAGAGACACAGGATCCACTCGCACTGTTGGGATGTGGCTCCAGGCCGGCCATGGAACCACCTGCTGCATGGAGGAGCATGCAGGGCTGGGGCCTGGGCTGTTACCCATTCGTAGCCAGGGCTCCTGGCTCCCCGAGAGGGAAAGCCATGCAGCGGAGCCCTCCGCAATCCGCTGGGACGCGGAGCTGGCACAGCTTCCTCAGAAGCACCAGCGCTGGCTGCTGCGGTGGGCAGGCCGCCGAACCAGCTGGAGCACTTAAGCAGGGGCTTAAATTAAGCAGGTGCTGAAGTCAGGTCAAGGGGGAACCCGTGCAGCATGCTTTGATGAATTGGGGACTCGGGCTCCCCACCCTGGGCCATGTAACTAGTTCATCAAAACGCTTAATCAGGAAAGCCAGAGCCCTTGGTGCTTTCATGAGCCCCCAAGACCTTTGCTGTCACACAGGCTCTCTGTTCTGGTTGCGCTTCCTACCACGCGAAGAGCTGTGTGTGGAGAAGGCTGCATGCCTGGCTTTGCACACAGCCTCAACTTTCACTTCAGGCCCAGCGCACCCTGAGGTCATGTGGTTTCTCTCACCGGGGTTTCTCTTGCTGACACAAGCGCATCATCCCACCCCAGTGACTGCAGGGCAGGTCGAGGGGGGGAAGGAGAGGAAAAGAACATGTTACCTTTGAAAGTGAGACTGTCTCTGCAGCCAGCGAAGCGAGCGGTGATGTGCGAGGGTGCCTTTCAGAAACGCCCCCAGCCCTTCCCTAAGCTTTCTCAATTCTCTCTTTCTTGGGGTTTCCAGGAAGGGCCCCAGCAGTTTAAAAATAAAACCATGGGGTTTCTAAGAAAAGGCTCCTGGGCCCAACCACTCATCAGCCACGTGCACAAGAGAGAAACGCTAGTGACCCTGGAATTTCTCAGTGTGGTGCTGTTGGGAGATCAGCCCACGGTACAGGCCTGCTCTGGGGGCACAGAGACCCCCCCGGTCCCCAGACGCTGTCTCCATGGGGGTGGCATGATTATTATTATTAACATAGCTGAAGTGCAAACCAAACTCAGGACTGATCTCAGCAGCAGCTCCCACCCAGCCCCCTGGTGCCGTCAGCTATACGGATGGAAATCTGGAATGTCCATTTGGGGTTACACCAGCGTATCTGAGAGCAGAGTTTGCCGAGGGAGGCTACATTTACTTAGCTCATAAGCTCTTTGGCACTGGGACCGTCTTTCCATTCTGTGTTTGTACAGTGCCTAGCACAGTGGGGTCATGGTCTGTGACTGGTTGCTACTGCAGTACACACAAACAGCAGTAATGTTCCACCAATAGATCTAACGCACTTTACAAAACATGTCAGTATCACTATCCCCATTTTACAGATGGGGAGACTGAGGCACAGAGAGGAGAAGTGACTTGCCCGAGGCCACTCAGCAGGCCAGTTGCAGAATTGGGAATAGACACGTGGGCTCCCGACTCGAGTCCCATTCCAGTGCACTATCCACTAGGCCTTGCTGCCTCCCTTACTGCCAATAGCTCTGTCAATATAAAAGGCCCTTTCCCTCTGGCGTTTCAAGGCCTTGATATTTCTTGGGGGAGGCCTGGCTGATGCAGAAGAAAAGAAAGATGGACACGGTGTAGCTGGTCAAAGGAGACATACTAACCCTGGAGCAGAATGAATGTGGGACAAAGGGACGCTCTGTGCTAGATATGGGACTGAACCAGAGCTTCAAATTCAGCCACCCTGGGATTTCCAGGGATGCAGATTCAGGCCCCTGAAGAAGCCAAGCCATCTCCTACAGTCCTGGCTCTGAACTGGACCCTAACCCAGAAAGGGCCTATCGCCCCTCAGCCAGGCCCAGCTGCCACTCAGGATGGTGGGAATCTCACAAGAATGACTGCGCTGATAAGATTTCTGGCATTGTGAGGCCAACATCTCAGGAGAGTTTGTCTCCATCTAATCTGGACCCAGATCTGAACAGTATCCCCTCGGCCTGCCTCTACTCTCATAGCCTGGCCCACCCCAAGCAGCATCTGGCCGCCCACTCTTGTGGGGAGTCAGGAATAGCTGCCGGGGTCAATCCTCCTGCCTGTAGGACGGTCAGTACACGGCAGGGAACCATCCCGCGCCGGTGGAGAGATGGTTTAGAGATGACTGAAATGGGTCTTCCACACCTAGCGAAAGGGATTTGGCCACTGTGGGAGCAGCCAAGGACAAAAACCAAAAAGGTTGAAACACTTACACTGCCTTGAGAAAGGGCCTTTGGTTGGAGGTGGTGGGTACCCTGTGATATTACAGGGAAGCGGTGCCCCCTGCTGGTAAAAAACCAAGCGCGCAGTCAAACCCAGCGGAGTGCCCAGACTCCCAGCCACGTTGCACTAGCTGCAGATTCCAGTGTTAAAACAGCCTCCCGGGACAAGCCCATCAAACTGTTTCAAAGCCCCTCCGAGCCGCGAGAAATGTAAATACAAATAAAACCAAACAATAGGCCATGCTGGAGTGCTGCCTGGTGCCCCGGGGCAAGCTAGCCACGGGTGCACTGAGGCCTATGGCAAGTCTATGGCTCAGTCCAAATTAGAGTTAATATCCTGCTGGCTTGCTCTGGTATAGTTTTCCAGTCCTGACTCACAGACAGATCATGAGGGGCCCTTAAACCTTTCCTTAATCTGAAGCTCCCGAGGCAGCTCATCCCAAACCCCTCGCTCTCCATTTCCTCAGCTCGGGAGAGCAGCTGCACAGACAGGGAGCTGTAACAAGCAGGCTGGGCCAGCTGTTAAGACACAGGTGTGGGACTCAGGAGGCCAAGGGTTTCTTCCTGGCTCTGCTACTGACCTGCTGCGGGACCTTGGGTAAGACACTTCCCCTTTCCCGTGTCTCTGGTTCCTCTGCTGTATAATGAGGGTTAGTGGTGCCAACCCACCTGCCAGGGGCACTGCAGGAACGTACTAATGCTTCTGACTGGCTCTGGGAGACGACACAGATGAGCCACCTCGTTGCGGGTTATTGTTACTAAAAAGAGGGTGGCAGTGGGCTGGCTCCCTCCCTGCAGCTACACAGGGTGTGAGGAAAGCAGAATCCCAAGGAGGTGACAGACCTTGTCCCAGACACTTGCCCTTGTCAGCAGCTGGAATGCCATGGGGAGGGGGGGGGGGTTGATCCCAGCTAGTTAATAGGAGGAAGGGGATATTTAGCATCTCCTTGGCAGGCATCAGCGGGTCAAGAGGAAATATTTCAATCCCCTCCAAGGGCCGGAGGGACTGCTGGACAAACAGAATCTACCCGCACATAAACAAAACTCCACCCTGGCCCTTTCACTCTCTCTTTAAAGTGCCACTTGGAAGTCACGGTGGGGGCGGGAATATCTTTTACTGGACCAGCTACTTTTGGTGAGAGAGACGAGCTGTCGGGCTTACACAGCAGTCTCCCGCTCGTCTCTCTCACCCACAGAAGTCGGCCCAATAGAAGATGTTCCCTCCCCGGCCTGGTCTCTCTAATATCCTGGGACCGACACAGTTACAGCAACACTGCCTGCGTGGAAGTCACCAAGCAGCAAAGTGCTAATTCTCTTCCTCCAAACGGCCTACACACCCACTTTCCTGCTGGCTCTGCAGCCATCAGCCAGGGCAGCTTTAAGGCCTCGGCTTCCTCTAATATAAGGCATGTCAACTTTGCTCCACCGAGCCAAGGGAGAACGGAGACAGCAGCTCACTAGAGAGGGACATTGCATGGAGAGAGATCTGTTCACCAGCTGGCTGTATAGGGAGGGGGCTCTACAGTACTAGACCCCGGGAAGTATACTGCATAGTGGAACACGCAGAGGGGGTTATATCTGGCTCAAGAAGGGGGTGCATACGTGGAAGCTGAATAGATGAGCCCACATGTCACAATTCAGAGCAACTGCACCTGTCTTCCCCCACCAAGGGCACTTACTTAAAGATTTCCAGCTCCCAGCCATCACCTTTCTTGGGAGGAGACCCGCATCTCTCTCCCACCAGACCAAGGTTTTTCTAAGCTACACAGTTGCCTGCCTACACTGTAATATCCCCAATAAGCCAGACTGCATTGCCCCAGGTATAAGATAGCACACAGCTCTTTCTAAGCAAGCACCTTTATTCTTAAGGTGAAAGCATTACAGAGAGAACAGCTTTAAAGCAACAAAAGAACCTACACACATGCTAAAAAGCTCCCGTTCAGTGCAGACGGATTGGCCTAGTGTGCAGCCTGACTCACACCCTCCCCTAGCCTCAGCTCAGACAACAGCCCTGTGCTCCCTGTACAAACACAAAGACTTGCAGATCCAGACTGGAAGAACAGAAGAGGGAATTCAGTTCAAAACACGGTCTGCATCCCCAGTTCATTCTGTTCCCTCTTCCCCCACTCTTTACTTCACCCTCCCTCCACTAGCCTTCCTCCCGATTTCTTCTCCTTGCAGACCTTTTCCTTTCCCCACTCCTCTTTCTCCTGTCAAAAAGGTATTGCCTGTTCTTGGGTGATGTATTAAGAATGTGCCTTTGATCTCAGGCTGGACAGAGTAGACTCATGTAAGCAGGTGGCCTTCTCCCTCTGCTCCAACATGATCACCAGATAGTAGCAGGTCAAAACTTATCCCTTCTTAGGGTTTGGACTTACTCATAAAAGGAGCTCAAAATAAAGCAATGCACAGCTACTCTCCAGGCTGGGTTGATCCTCCCTCAGGACTGCTTAGCCCACACCCTAGATCCTCTCTTCCCAGAGAAACCTTCTTATATCCAGGTGGGGCAATGAGCCATCTGCAATGGTGAGTCAGAAGAATATATGTAACAATTTTCAGCAGGATCATCCTGTGCAGACAAGGTAGGGTCTTCAGGCAGCCTGTTACAGACGGAGTAGTCCTATGCTTGTTTGGTGACAGCAAGTCTAGATTGTAACGTCTTCGGGGTAAAGACTGTCTCTGATATGTGTTTGTACAGCGCCTAGCATAATGGGGCTCTGATTCCTGATTGGGGCCTCTTGCCGCTGCTGTAGTACAAATAAAATCATCATAATAAAAAGTCACATGAATGGGAACCTGCAAGGACTGGTTGGGGTCATGAATGGTCCTAACAGACCTTCTCCACCAACTTCCTCACTAAGCATCATCCAGATTTGTCAGCCAGCTAATCCCCCTCCTCACAGGGTTGTGCCAAGCGGTGCAGTAAACGGAGGGCAGTCATCTTGCATGAGACGACACTTGTGTTCAAGAGGCTGGAGGTGAAGAGTGCAGCCAGAGGGGTGGGCTCCAGGCCATGGCAAGTTTAGCTCACCTTCCCGGGCCGCAGGATGAGTGATAACAGGTCATGTCTCAAGACAGGTGGGTCATGTGCCTAAATTGGGCCTTCTGGGACAGAGATAAGGACAGAGGCCTGTGGAGGAGCCAAGGGAGGCCAGACTCCAGGCAAGGAGCCTGGGAGCTGCTGCTGGATAGAGAGCAGGAAGACATAACTTCAGGGAGGAGGCGCTGGGCCAGGCCAGGCTGGGCTGGGCGGAGACTGAGCCGAGGACTCTTTGTTTGATATTTTGTTTTGTACTTAGCTGCCCCCACGCAGGGACGGACCTTTTGTTAATCTGATGAGTTAGCCAGAGGACCAAGTCCCAGCAGCAGCCCAGTGCGGCTGGGGACATTCTTGTGAAGCCCTTAGCATGGGGAAAGTGAGGCAGGGACATCCCATGCCAGAAGGGCTAGTCCGGAGGCTGATCCTGCGACACTCAGCACCTGCAATAAAGGCAGTGCTTGCTGCGTGACATGATTCAAGCACGGATGTGCGTGCACCCAGCAGGGCTGGTCTCAATCTGCACCAGCTAAGGAGCTTGATTCTGTATTTATAATACAAGGAGGAATAGGGATTATGATTATGCTCCATCCTTGCTGGGCTTTCCCACCTAGATATAGGGTGGCCATATGACCTTTTTTGGCAGGGACAGTCCCTTTTTTAAGCCCTGTCCCGGCCGTCCCAACGTTTTTGGCAAAAGTGGGCATGGGCAAGAGGAAACGGGACAAATGCCCCGTTTTGTCAAAAGAGTGGGGTGCGGAGGAACATGCAGGGGAGTGAGCGGCGATGCCAGCCCTGCGCAGGGTGGGAGGCAGGGTTTGGGCGAGCAGCAGCGACGCCAGCCCCAGCCCCACACAGGGGGGGCAGCCAGGGTTTGGGGAGGCTGGGCTGGGGCCAGCCCCATGCGGGGAGGATGGGAGCTTGGGCTAGCCCCACATGGTGTCCCGTTTTCCTTTGGGAAATATGGTCACCCTGCCTTGGTACCCCCTCCCCTCCCCTCCCTCCAGGAGAAAGGATACCCACCCCCACGTGCTAGGATCGCCATTTTGCTGGCCATCGAGCTGACGCAGGCGGCCATGTTGAATGTTTCTCAAGCTTCTGCACCAGAAATCCTATGGCTCCAACATGGCTTCCCCCACCAAGCCTCCTGCAAGCAATTTTCCCTTCTGCAGTGTCTGGGTTTCAAGGTCACTGTAAGGGGGCTGGAGTACGGGGGTGGGGGCGGTGAAGGAAAGATTGCGAGCTGCGCCTGTGAGCTGCCTGAGTAAATGGCAGGGAACTTGCAGCCAGGCCCTGGGACTGCTGCGGCCAATGCAGAGGTTGGGCTGCCAGGAATCCCTCCTCCAGCTATTGATCGCCTTTATCAGTTAGCAGGGCTACGCTTGGGACAGAAATCCTGATCGATCCCTGCTCGTCTCCCAATCAATCCTCCTTCGCTGGCCAAGAGGCGTGGGATTCCACGGGCGCGCACCGCAGTCAGGAGCGGCCCTGCATCCGGGCTGTGTGGTTTGTTCCTCCCCAGCCTGTCCCACCCATGAAGAAGTGGTATGAAGAAAGGGAAAAGAAGTAACATTTCTACACCACGTTGCCAGCTTCTCGGCCCCGCTTGGGCCACTGCCCCACCCCCATCCCTACCCTTCTCCACCAACACTGCCTTCGATCGCAACGAGTCTGTCTCCCAGGAAGGGTCACTGGTGATCACGGCAGGATAGGACGTGCCTGGCTGGTCGGCCGGGGCCAGGGGTGGAGCTGTAGAATCTCCAAAACCAAATGAATGAGGGAAAATTCATAACAGCCGCAGGAAACCGCTGTCTCGGTCAGAGTAGCAGCCGTGTTAGTCTGTGTTCGCAGAAAGAAAAGGAGGACTTGTGGCACCTTAGAGACTAACCAATTTATCTGAGCATAAGTTTATGCTCAAATAAATTTGTTAGTCTCTAAGGTGCCACAAGTCCTCCTTTTCTTGTCTCGGTCAGGGGTTCTCAAACTTCATTGCACTGCGACCCCCTTCTGACAACAAAAATTACCACACAACCCCAGAAGGGGGGAACCGAAGCCTGAGCCCTGCCATCCCAGGGAGGGGGCAAAACCACAGCCCAGGGGCTTCAGCCCCGGGCAGGGGGCCTGTAATCTAGCCCTGCTGCCCAGGGTTGAAGCCCTTGGGCTTCATCCCCAGGTGATGGGGCTCGGGCTTCGGCTTTGGCTCCAGGCCCCAGCAACTCTAAGCAAGCCCTGGCGACCCTATTAAAAGGGGTCGTGACCCACAGTTTGAGAGCCTCTGGCCTAGGTGAATCAGCGGAGTGGGAACAGGTCCTTGGGCCAACCAGAAGAGAAAGGAAGTGTTTGCAAGGTGGCGGAAGTGGAATTTGAGTTGGGAGCCGGTGGGTGTGGGGAGTAAAGCAATGGGCTCCTGGCTGAGTGTCACATCCAGAGGACCGTATGGGGACACACCTGTGTCTCTGGCGGATCGATACATCAACTCCAAACCATTTCCCCTGATGGTGGGAGGAGGTGTCCACCTGACAGTTCCTCAATCACTGCCGAGGCTCATTAGAGACACTGACCAGCACACTGGTCACTCAGGGCCTCCCATGGGATAGGGGAAGTGAGACCATGGCCTCGGATATTGATCTCCTGGCAGCCAAAGGTCAGCAGTGGGCATGGGGATCAGGGGAGGTAATGAAGGGAACAACATCAGGAACTACCTGGCGGGGGGGATGGAGCAATCCAGCGTTTGTGCATGAATGCACAGCTTTTGAGGGCAGGGCTGGTTAGAATATAGATGAATTAACCAGGGCGGCTCATCAAAGAAACCAGGACAAGCCACTGCCTGTCAGCCTCCTCCCCAGCTTTTTTCAACTTAGACCCCTGCCTACACCAGGCAGCTGTGTCTTCGGTAGACAGCATGGTCCAGTGCACTGGCCTTGGAGTCAGGAGCTCTGCCGCTCACATGCTGGGTAACCTCGGGCAAGCCACGTCCTTACCTTGTGCCTCAGTTTCCCCATCTGTAAAATGCAGCTAATGATACAGACCTTGAGATCTGTATGGATAAAAAGTGTGATCTAAGCATCACATATTATTCTGACCAGTGTCTGAGTCTGAAAGGGGGCATGCCGTTGTTTATTAGTACGCTGCTTGATCTTATATATGGATTGAGAGACATCTGTGGTTTTGTGGATGTACCATTGTGTTTGTGAGTGCATTTCTGTGGCTGTTTTCCACTGGCCGGCCCAGAGCAAGATGGTAAAGACACAAAATCACATTTTTTACCGATGAACCTTTCAGTGAAAGCAACAGTAGTCACAATTTTGGCAAAACCTGGGATTTTTCACCAGCCACACACGCTATTGTTACACGCTGCTCGACAACAGCCTGGCCACTGATCCTGCTGGGATCCAGCCCCTGCTACTTGCTACTTTTCAGGACTTGCCCCGCTGTTAGCTACAGTTAGACACCTGTCCCAGTCGGCCATGACCCACTGCCAGCCACTGTTCAGTGAAAGCTGGTGAAAGAAACCAACTTGCTCATCACGGGCACTGTCAATGCAAACCTCCCTCTCTAGCCATCGAATCTATCTAACTACGTTCTTATATGGCGCTCATCAGGGCCACCTGGGGAGGGGAGCCCACGGAACAGTTTTCCCTGGGCCCCCCATTTGAGAGAGCCCCCAAACCTGACTGGCACTGCGACACCACTCACTGAAATTTGTCCCGCAGCCCCTCCATCGTGAGCCGGACAGAGGGGCAGCAAGGCCAAACCCAAGTGACACTGAAACCCTGCACGCCAGGCTGCAACGCCCGCAGCAGGGAGCCAGGCCTAGCTGTGCGGGACAGGAGCCACTGCTGCAGGGTAGGTGTGGGGCTGGTTTGGCCTCCAACCCTGCCCTCCCCTGCCCCACAGGCCTTCCCTCAGAGGTCATTTTTTTGGAAGAGTGGAGGGCTTGGTTTCAGATTTACCATGGGCCCCCCAAAACCTCTGGGAAGCCCTGCCTATCACTGGGATATTTGAGTGCTGGCCAAGATACCACGACCCAGGTGCTGCCTCTCAGAGGGGAGGGGTATCATCTCAGGCCTTAGGCCAGGGGTGGCCAACCTGTCTCTCCGGAGCCCCATGCGGCTCTTCAGAAGTTAATATGTGGCTCCTTGTAGAGGCACCAACTCCGGGGCTGGAGCTACAGGCGCCAGCTTTCCAATGCGCCAGGGGGTGCTCACTGCTCCACCCCTGGCTCTGCCCCCACTCCACCCCTTCCCCTGAGCCTGTTATGCCCTCGCTCCTCCCCCTCCCGCTCCGAGCCTCCTGCATGCCATGAAACAGCGGATCGGGAGGTGTAGGGCGGGATGGGGAGGCGCTGGGAGCCGGGGGGGAGCTTATGGGGGGGCTGCTGAGGCCTTACTGTGGCTCTTTGGCAGGGCACATTGGTAAATTCTGGCTCCTTCTCTGGCTCAGGTTGGCCGCCCCTGCCTTAGGCTGTCTGAGAAAGCCAACAGGAGCACCAGTGAAAAGCCAGTGAGTTCTGTGATACGGACACCCTCCTGCCGGGAACTGAGCTCGTGGTTGATGGGGCGCTGAACAGTCCAATCAAATGGCAACAACCTCTGGTCAAGGGCGAGATTTAAACAGAAAACCTAACGGTGAAAGGCTCCAAATAGCACCTGCAATTCCCCAGAATTCCCTCCAGCCCGTTAGCTGCCGTTAAGCACCGGAGGGGGTAGCTGTAGCTTTGGGAATAGCTCAGTGCCACTCCAGCCGCCAGACACCACCCTCCCCGGCGGCTGCAGACTGGCACCAGGAATGTTCCTAGACGCAGCTAGCCACCGAACCCTGCAGTGGTTACACAGGAGCGAGGAGTCCGAGGCAGAAGATTTAGAGGCTGTCAGGGTGAGGGCTAAAGGTCAGCTGGGGTCAGAAAGTCCATTTCAAAGAGGTCACTGTCCACTTCTTTCAATCTAATGAAGCCATTATTTGTGCAAGTGACCGCTTGGCTTCCCGGCCCCTTGAAGCCGGGCAGCGCGCAGTGACCAGCCCTGAAAGAACAGGAAGGAGCCCCCTTCCCTTTACATTTGCCATTCTCCAGCCCAAGAAAACAACTACCCCACACACGAAAGTCTTACTTGGGGCCAGGCTTAATTTTATTAACCAAGGCCTGTGTCCAAAGCTCCTAGGGTTTCATAGCTGGATATTAAAGGGAAAGCTGCAGTGGGCTAGAAAGAGACCCTTGTCACTGTGTCAAATTAAGAAGAGCAAGACACTAAGGCCTGGTCTATAGGACAGAGTTAGGTCAACACAAGGCAGCTTACATCCACCTAGCTATGGAGGTGTCTACCCGAAAATTTTGCTCCTGCTGACGTAACCACCCCACTATGCCAACTCAATAACCCCACCTCCACGAGCGACGTAGCGTCGACGTTGACGTAGTTAGGTCAATGCAGCGTCAGTGCAGACCCTGCGTGGCTTACATCGACTGTTACTGGCTTTCAGGAGCCATCCCACAATGCCCCACACTGACAATACAATCGGTACAAGCATGCCTGGTGCGGACATGCCCAGCCGACACAAGAAGCAAAGTGTAGACATGCACAAGCGATGTGATTACTGCAGCAGCTATATGCCGACATATCAGAGAATATCAGGGTTGGAAGGGACCTCAAGAGATCATCTAGTCCAACCCCCTGCTCAAAGCAGGACTAATCCCCAACTAAATCATCCCAGCCACGGATTTGTCAAGCCTGACCGTAAAAACCTCCAAGGAAGGAGATTCTACCACCTCCCTAGGTAACCCATTCCAGTGTTTCACCACCCTCCTAGTGAAAAAGTTTTTCCTAATATCCAACCTAAACCTCCCCCACTGCAACTTGAGACCATTACTCATAAATTAGGTTGACTTAATTTCAAAGTGTAGACATGCCCTGCAATCATGCCAGGATGGTGGGGACAATCCTGTCCCCGCTGAAGTCAATGAGAATTTTGCCATTGATTTCAGCCAGGCAGGATTTCAGGCCTTACACATAGTTACAAGAAGAAATACCCAGGTTGGCAGCCCGCTAATGAAGTCTGAGCCTCCGGAAATGTGTCTGAATGCAGGAAAGCGTAACCAGACTTCCCCATCAGTGCAATGGATGATGATATTTCGTGGGAAGAGTGGAGTGATATATTTGATGCCCCCCTCCCAAATGTTCTGAATGTATGTTACCGAATCTTTGGAAATCTCCTGCTGTCCCTGCACAGTCAAGGGATGCCCTGTATATCTCGAGTCTCAGAATCCATCAGCAGGCTGGATTCCTTGCTGGGATGTAGTGTTAATGCATCAATTCTCACACCGAGAGACGCCAGCCCCACTTACAGCGATGGAACTGACAAAACAGTGACAGGCACTTCTAAGGACTGGTGCGAGAATTCTGATTTCATAGATTCTGAGGGACTAATTCTGCAAGCAGCCGCACTCTGGGGTGACCAGATGTCCTGATTTTATAGGGACAGTCCCGATATTTGGGGCTTTTTCTTATATAGGCTCCTATTACCCCCCACCCTCTGCCCCGATTTTTCACACTTGCTATCTAGTCACCCCACCGCCCTCGGAGATGTATTAACCAGTGCAGTTCTTCGGAGAGCCCCAGTGAGTTCAACTACGTACGTAAGTATGTGTCTCTGGAATCAGGGTTTGGAACCAGTTTGGAACTTTTCCTTTCCAACATTGGTAGAAAAAATGGAAGGAGAGAAGCTGAATACACAGGTTCGCCCACCCCAGCTGCACACAGTTCTTGTAATTGTTTTAATGACTGTCACTCCTTGACAAGAAAAGGAGAGTGAAAAAGAGGGAGCCGGGAAAGGAGAGTAGGAAGGAAAGATGCACTGGGGTTTGAGACAGAGAAAGAGAGAAGGAGACAGAGAAAGAGAACTTCCTCCCCCTGAAGTTTTTCTTTCATTTGGAATATGATGCAACTCACAAAATAGCAGCAGAAAATAAATCCACGCTTCAGACATGTCTCCTGATGACCAGAAGAGGTCGCTGTGTCCAGCATAGCTCTCACACAGTCACATCCCTATAGGGAATGCAGGTTGTCAGAGTCCACTAGGTATTTACAGGGCCAGGCAAGCATGCTGGGGGGAAGGGGAGGCAAAGGAAATCAATATGTTCGCACTCTTTCATGGCTGAGAGTGATGGTACTCCTCAAACGGTGAGTGTGCGAGACAGCCTGTGTGTTAGTGTGAGTGGGTGTGAGCATGTCAGGGTCAGTGTGAATGTGCGAAGATGTGAATGTGCATGGGTGTGAGAGAGAAATGAGCGTGTATATGAATGTGTGTGCGTGAGAGGGTGTGAAAGTGCATGAGTGTGGTTCCCTGGTCTATCAATTTCTTTCTCACCAGCGGACGTTTTCAGCCTCATGCAGCTTTCACGTGGGATCTCCTCATCTTGCGCTCTCAATCTGAGACATGTGGCATTTTCCTGCACCAATAACGATCTCTGCTTCGGGCCTGAGCTTGTCCTCACTGAAGTCAATGCCAATGCTGATTACAATGAGAGCAGCATGACCCTGTGGCTGGTGGGAGAGTGAGGTTCGGTTCCTACTGTGCACCATCTCTGAACTTTAGCACAAATTCCTAAAGGAAAAGCCTAATTCCTTAAAGGCGCAAATCCCTGCCTTATGTCCTGGGGGATGTCACCAGGGCAATAGACTCTTGTGCACATCTCTGGACAGAGCCACGCACCAGAAGCAGGCTCTAGTGTCTACTTGCCAATCCTTGTTCTGCATCATGGACTTAACTTTCTAATAATTTTAGCCTAGGCTAGGGTCCCCCCCATCCCCACCCTGAATTCAGACAATGGACATTTAACTGCTAATTTATTTTGTTCCCCTGGGAAATCCCTCACTGAGCTTTTATTAGCATGATTCAGGCCGTTGTTATCATTGTATGTCCACCGTATAGCAGGCCTGTTACTGCAGCATCTGAGCACCTAATGTGTGTATCTGCACAATGCCTTGGTGAGGTAGGGCAGTGCTATTATCCCTGTTTTACAGATGGGGAATCACAGCCCAGAGAGACTGTGTGACTTGCCCAAGGTCACACAGGAAGTCTATGGCCAAACACAAAATCGAACTCCCGTGTCCTGAGTCCCAGGTTAGTAGCCTACCACTGGGCCAGCCTTCCTCCTGTTGCATACCAGAGCACCCCTGGCAAATCTGCAGACACAGCCATTACTGGAGGGGAACCCTGTAGCTTTTGCAAAGAATCTGCTCAGCTGGGGCTGCATATCACTGAGCTGAGGTTGCCTGTGGCCTAAGGTTTAGGAGCCACACATATATTGCACACATATATAGGGACTGAGCACCCAACCACTGAAGTCGATGGAGATGCCGGCATTCCATACCTCACAATCAGGCCATCAATGGGTTGACGAGATGGGTCCAGGCCACAGCATTCAGATCCCTCTTTGGATTCTGATCAGCCTCCAGTTTGGGGTGCTCCGATTAGGAGCTGTGGTTCTGCCCGTCTAGATGGAGAGGGGCCATTTGCTAAATCTGGATTTGGATCTGAGTTCTGAGTTTCATTCCCTACCTGGTGCCAGGTTTCAGTTTGGATCCCTCTCTGCTTTAACAGAAGGGGAAGTTCTCAACAGAGCTCCCCAAACCCCATCCCACTGCATGTCTACAGTCTACTGAGTGTGGCTCTGCTCTGAGGTTAGTTACTTCCTGAAGAGAAACTGAACATGACGCATGATGCAGAAGGGGAGGAGAACCATGGTCCTCACGATAATGCTTTGACTGTATGAAGCACCCTTTAGAGCTCAGTGAATGAAGCCTCACAACATCTCAGCAAAGGAGGCCTTCTCAGCCCTGTTTAACAGACCTGGAAATTGAGGCACAGATTGGTTAAAAGCCTGATTTCCAGAAGTGATGTGTCCAAGGTCACACAGTGAATAGTGTCAGAGACAATAGCAGAACCCAGGAATCCTGACTCCCAAATGACTACTCTAACAACTAAGCCACAGTCTCCTTTTAAGCCTCTTGGGTGGGGTTGGGGGTGGGAGATGATCTGGAAACGGACTTCCTAGCAGACACTGTAAAGCAGCCGTAGAGAAGATATGGTGTCTGCTGGGCTCCAGGACCAGGGAAGAAGCTGGAGCAGGTGGAATCAGGTTACTCCAGTACATGGTTTGCAACAGACAGTCCCAGAAGGCTGTGACAGGCACTTGTCCAGTTCAAAGATGGCTCTTACAGTTCAGCTGCGCACTTCGTGCATCTCCTGGATGGTGCAGAAAAACAGGAGCCGCTGAAGTCTATTGTCTTCCTCCTCACTCAGTGTCAAGGCAGCTTCCTGGAACATTCCAGCCCCTCCTCTCAGCTTAGGGCTGTTTTAAGGAGGCCACAAGACTGGCCTGCAGGGCAGTGCAGTTTGACCACAGCAGCTGCTAAACAGGGCCTCGGCTGCCAGGCCAGATACCACATCCCTAGCCCTGGCAGCTTGGGCCAACTGAGTTGTCAAGACCAGAAAAGTTGCCAGGTGGCGTTCGCCTGAGTCACACCGTGTGGCCTGTGCACATGGATTTAATTCCCGTCTCCAACTGGTGAGATGCTGCAGGGCAACTCACTGCAGAGCTAGATGTGACAAAGGGAAGCAGCGGGTTCTCGAGCAGGATGCTCAAGCCAGCCTCCCCAGAGCAGATGCCAGCCTAATACAAGCCATTGTCCAAGGGGACCGGGCACGTCCTGCCTTTGGTAAGACACGTGCTGCTCAGAATGACACGGCAGTGAGATCGCAATGGGATTCAGGGGTGTGGCCAAGTTCTCCTCTTACAATTGTTTCAATTCCATGTTAATCTCTTAGGCTCATGGGGTATAAATGGGCCCGGGGCAGCAATGGAGGGAAAGGGAAAGGGCTGGAGGGTGAGGCTTGCAGAGCAGCATCCTTTGTTTACTCTCAGTGTTCTGGCCTGTCTGGTCACCTAGGTAACTGGAGAAGGGAAAAGGCTGATGTGCTGAAAAATTATATTACATTGGAGAGTCGGCATCGCAATCCACTTTCGTCTCAGCACCTCCATCCAGGCATTTCTGTGGCTGGGAGTTCCAGAAGCCTTGACGAACATAGCAAACAAGGGGGCAGCAGGGAGAGATGTGCCACGGGGGCTCTTGTTAGGCGAATAGAGAGTCAGGGAGAGACTGAGGTCTTAGTAGGAAACGTTCCCCTCTGAGAAATCAGAGTAACCAGGGATAATAACCAAATCAGCCAAAACTCTTCCATTTGGCTTCACCATGACAAAGAACTTCCTGTGATAAGCCGTAGCCTCCAGGCACTCTCCTGCCAAGGGAGTCAACCAGACAAGAGTGAGACACTCAGATCTATAGAGCTCCCTTTCTACCAGAGAAGGTCTAAGGAATGCAACTTTCCAGGTATTTCCTGATCTGAAATGAGTCAGAGCTGAACAAGAGATCCAGACATAAGGGACCTTCCTGCCAAAGGGATCAGAAACATGCAAGGAAGGTGGCCCCAGACCAAGTAAGTCTCCTAACAATCACAAGCTGTCTGTGGTTCTCTACACACATAAGGTATTGTTTGGTATTCAAAGTCTAAGGTTTGCCATGTATCCCATAGAGGATTGGAGATGCAGGTAAGCACCTACTGGAGACGCCTCTCAATATGATGGAAGGAGAAATGGATTGTTCAATTCGAAGACAATAGGAAATGGCTCTCTTCCTTTGAACTCCTGATGGCATGACCAAACAGAGATCTTGCAATGTTGCAGCTGGATTTGCTGAATTGAAGTATTCCTTTCCTGCAGAGGTAAGTGGCTGGCAGAGCACAATGACCTTGGGTCACCCAGATGCTTGGAGAGACTCTGATGAGAAGTGAAACAGAACTGAACAAAGTTAGCTCCCAGCTGAGTGTGCTCACTTCACCTTTCATCAGGATGCCCAGCTTAGCGACCCCAAAAACCATGTAACAGCAAGAGTGTGAGGACCACACAAACTGTATATCACATAGCACATTAAATGCACATGGCCATAGTATTTGCTTGTGGTTGTTTCACCTTGATGAATGAATAGAAACTCTCTGTCTGCAGAGATTGCCAGTGGTGAGAATTTACAGGTGATCAGCTTTGTCCTCACCCCACAGTTACCTAGAGAGAGCTGCAGTTTAGGGAGCAGTTTGTTCACCTGGCTCTGCAAGAAATTCTCTCTCCAAATTCTGTTCTCAGGTATAAATCATGGGTGACTCCATGGAAGTCGATGGACTTATTCTGAATTTACCCCAGTGTAACTAAGAGCAGAATTTAGCTCCCAAATGAGATCTGGTCTAATAGATTGTGCACCGGTCTAAGAACTAGGAACTCTTGTGTTCTCTTTCCAGTTCTTCCACTGATTCGCTTTGTGAACTTAAGCAAATAGTTTAACATGTCTGTGCCTTGGTTTTCCCAAGCTATAAAATGGGGGAAATAATATTAACCTGCATTACAGGGATCATTATGGTTACTGGTGAGATAATGTCCATACAGTGCTTTGAAGGAATGAAGTGCTATATAGGGTCCTATTACTCTCCCACTGAAGTAAATTATAAAATGCTGATTGAGTTCAACAGCTTCAAGATCTGGCCCTAGGTGCTAAGTATATTTATTACCTTAGGTTATATATTGAGAAGGTCAGTAGTTGTTGAATGCACATATCATTTCAGCAGCTGAGGAGCTAAATTGAAGCTGTGGGGGATGGCTTGATAATTAAACTGAAATTTAATTAGAGGAAATTAACTGATTATATTGTTGTTGAGCTCTTTTGTGGTTTTTATATTTTTCAAGGCAAATTGTCGGTATAGTTCATTCTACTGTATCCTAGGTGGAAGTGAAGAATTCATCAGGAATATTTACATCAGGACAGCCTGGCTCAGGAGATTGCTAATTAGAGATGGAGCTTTTCACCTCTAGGTCGCAGGTTCATACTGAGCCTAGGTCAGTAGTAACCAAAAGTCATTACCATCTGATAGCTGTTCACTGGACTATGTGAAATGAATTGTGGGGCTCATTTGAGTTCCCAGGGGACAAGCATGCACATCACACACACACACACAACAATACTCATCCCAGTTGGCACTAATTGTTATCCTTGTTGGTAGTGAGAGCAGAGAGGTTGAGGATTGAATTGGTGTGGCGATAAATCTTCTCGCTCCTAGAGATGGTACCTCACGGCCCTGATTCAACAAAAGCATTTAAGCTTGTGCTTACCCTCCAGCATGTGCTTTGCTCATTTGGGTTCCACGTTGGGGATGGGACAGGGAGTGGGGGATGCAAAGGAAAATTGCCCCGTCTGCTTGTGGGGCCTATTTTATAGATACAAAGAGGACCTCATTTTCCAAGGCTTTTCATCTGCCACTTTCCACAAGCAGTAAAGTTTGGGTGTGGCTTAGATGTCATTGGGAAGCTAGTGTGTTCTTACAGAAATCTGCTGAGCCATTTTCTGATCTCATTAACCCCTGTACAAATCAGGTGTCACTTAGCGGATGACAGTGGAGTTACTTTGAATGTCTATCATGTACATGAAACCAGAATAAGCAAATTACAGAATATTTACTGTCAAGAGAGACATTACAAAGTCTTTACTAACAGTTACAAAGCAGACAGACATATAGCCAGGTACAAGGATAATGGTATACAAGGCACCAAGAAAGGGGAAATGAAGTTCCAAAGTTAGAATGTAGAGGCTGGATCCTGCCAGGGGCTGAGCATTCTCCCTTTACTGGCCCTTCACTTAATCATGTGAGTGGTTCCTTTGAAGCCAATGTTAAGTTTAAAGTCAAGCACATGCTTAAAGCGCTTTGCTGGAGCTGTGTCAAAGCACTGGGCATTATACAAGATTAAGCCATAGGAGGGAATAACGTGTCTGATGATTTAGAAAGGTTAATGAATGTATATGTGTATTCAATGTTGCTTTCTAGTAGAGACAAAAGGGGGATATGAAAAGGAAGGGGTGACACAAACAGTATACCAGTGAGCCATTCCTTCAGGAGCTTCTGAGAGAGCCAGTTCTATCTTATCTATGTAAGTTCCTATGTTGATATCCATCCCCATGATGTGAGCACTAAGCTCCGGTTCAGGCTAAGTTGCTCTCCATTTAATTATTGATGATGTTTATTACAGTAGTGCCCAGAGGCCACCCAAGATCCCAGCCCCATTGGGCTTGGCACTGTACAGATATAGGGTTATTGACAATCTAAGCAGAGAGACTGACAGACAAGAGGATATGACAGACAAGCAGAGAGGTCCCCACTCAGTAAAGGAGGCAACCCATCAGATGTACAGACCCCTTCCCCCAATGTCTAGTCCATTAACTGACATGTCTGGAGTGATGCCGAGCCCACTGGCATCAGTTTGGACAGAAAGGGGGGACCCAGAGGCAGTGCTCCTCCCCAACACTTACTTTGTGCTTAAGCAATTAGGTGCCGGGGCTCAAGCAATTTTTTTTACATTCATAACTTGTGCAGCAAGCTCAGAGCTGCTGGGGCTATGAACTGACAAGCCCAGAGGTGCCAGGGCTCAGCCCTGGCAAGCCCTGACACAAATTAAGCAGGGCCTAGAAGGTTTCAGCAATCCTCCTGCTGAGTTGTACTCTGTGGTCCAGTGCAGGGTGTTGCTGTCCTGTCCCCATCACAAGAAGGCTTGGCCTGGCTTCGAAGATAAGCAATGGAAGCTGTTGGTAAAGAATGACTACAGGGGCTTCCTGGGCTCTCTGAGCCCTGCCCAGCCTCCAGCACTGATTTCTTGGGCAGTCGCTGAAGTGGCCTTCACTCTGATACATATTTACATATTTTTGTCCTGCACAGATTGGCCCATCTCCCCCATGCTAGGAAGATGAATGCTCTGACCATCAGGTGTCACCTCCCCATGGCAGGTTAGTAGATCCCCTTGGACTTTATATTTTCTCTCCCAATCTCTGTAGCTATCCTTCCTTGATCCATGTCAGCTACAACTTACAAATGCAACAACATGCCAAGGAAGATGCTTACTAGCTTATGTAGCTGGTGCCAATCTCTCCCTGTATCTGGGATACACTTATTCCTGATAGTGATGGGGGAATGAGAGAAGAGAACATAAGGGTCAGAACCATCCCTGCTTAAATCCATTCTCTTTGACTGAGTTACATCAGAGCTATTTCTGAATGGTCCTTCATTTTCATACTGAACAATGGGTCCTTCTGATCATAGTGTCAAGGGGCATATTTCTCCCCTAACTAGGCTCTGCACAAATCAAGAGTCACAGGTATTCCCCCCCCCCCCCCGGAAGTTTATTGCCTCAGAAATCTACTGTCATAAAACCACCCTTCCGAATCACTGCTGGGAAAGTTTGATCAGTTCCCTAGAACTGCATTTCCCTACCTGCTTATCTGCTCTGGGAAGATGAATCTGAAAGTTTGCAACAGTTGCATGGTGAGACTCGTGGTGCTTGTTCTTATGAGCACGCCTAGCGTGTCCTGCAAATTAAATACACCTCTGACTTTGTGAGTCATGCCTAAATAGGTATCCATTAATTGGGTAATAATTATTAATAACCCAGATTATTAAAATATTACAACAGTGATGCAACATAATTATTTAGAATAATAACACTTGTTCAGATGTCCTAATATCTCGAGTCACATTACATGATATTCAATCCAAAAAGTGAAGTTAAGGGGGAAAAAGCGGGGGGCGGGATTATTCAGGCCTTTCTTCCATTATTTTATATTGTGTCTCAGAAATATTGAGCAGTACCCGTAGTTTTTCGATGATCAAAATACACTCCACAGACTCCAGCCACTTCCTATAATCAAAGACGGCAGTTAACACCTAAAGAAAGCTTTGCATTGACTGCAAAACTGGAACTATTAGAAATAACCATCAAGGCAAGATTTAAAGATAACCGCGTTGAGATGTTAGCAACGCAACTGAATTGTCCTTTCCCTCATAATTATGGACACGCTAGATAAAAGAGGGGCGGGGCATGGAATGTTTAACAAGTTAGATTCGGTTTAAGAAAAAAAAACTGAATCATTTTTCGTGTGTGTTTCTGGGCTTGTCTAGAAAATGAAAATCCCCACTCAGAGCCCTGGACAGCGTGAGGCCGATCTGCCTTTCAGCACCAGGGACAACGAAAGGCGGCGCTGACCCAGCAAGTCAGCACCCTGGACAGAGCATAGGGATTCCGGTTTGATCCTGAATTTTCTCTTTCTCCCCCCATCCTAGTCTAAACTGGACGCGCTTGGCTGGCCCCCCGGTGAACGGGGCTACTGAAGGGTTTGGTAGCCCACAGACAGATAAGGTACTGAGCCAGAAGCACTGTTTTAAAACCTCCCCACTTGCCCCTTCCAGCAGGGTGAGTGTAGCAATGTGCAAATCGGTGAATGTTGAATGTGAATCCTAGGCTAAGCAGGAATCGAGTTATTGCAGAGCCCAGAGAGACGTCAAATGTTGCCTTGGCCAAACTCGCCAGCTCACCGGCAGGATCCCTTCGGGAAAGGAAAGGGGGAACCAGCTTTAGAATCGGCACCTAACCCAAGAGTTCGAGTGACTTGGGCGAGAGGAGAAAGCCCCAGGAAGCGGGGTGGCGGGTCCTGACTGTGCAATGAAGGGACAGCCGGGGTTAGCGGGGCTCTCAGAGCCCCCCTTTCTGCGGGAGTTCCCCCAGCCTGGGCAGAGGGAGGAGCGGGGAGCGCTCGGCCAGGCACTGTCCTGCGCTAGCCTCGGAGACCCAGCCCCAGGCTCTGGGGGTGTCAGTTGCGGGGTGTCCAGGCCCCTCCGAAACGGGAGTGAAATTCTCGCCTCTTGTCAGTCCCCTCGGCTGTTCCCCCCTTTAACTCCCGCGGGAGAGGTCAGTGCCTGGGTGCCGACAGCGCCCGGTTCAAACCCAGCTGCTGAGCGCGGCGGGGCCTCCTGCCAGTTCCCACTTTGGGTCTGATCTCTCTTCGCCGCCGGCCTTTGGTCCTCCTTCAGGCAGGGAAAGGCCGACCCGCGTCCCCTGCACAGATCGCAGCCGGCTCGGGGTGAGGAAAGACCAAGGGCTCGGCCTTGATCAGTGCCCGGGAGGGAGATTGTCTCTTCTCCTACACACCCTACAGCTAACCGCCGCTTCCCTGAAACGGAGCCACTCCGCTGTTCGGCGAGTCTCGGCTTAGCGCCCATTTCCCACGCGGGTGGTTTTAATGAATGAACAACAACCAAAAAATGGAAAATCTCCAGCCAGCCTCGCCATTTGAAAATTAAAAATAACAATCCCCATAAAAGTGACCTGGCGAGAGCTCGGTTTTCCTGGCCGCCAGGAATGATCACTCATCAGTGTCAATCGTTTTTAATTTACAATTAACATGTTTTTATTGGGGGGGGGGGAAGGAAATACTAATTCTAGTTTTGAAGTCCCGCCTCCAGCCCCCAAAACAAGCAAGGGAAAGGGACCGTGTGAGCTCTTTGGAATCGGAGGAGCCAGGGGGACGGAGCCGTGGGTAGAACCAGAGGGAGCGCTGGGGATGGACGGAGAGATAGAAGAGTGTGTTTTCTTTGAGCAATCCCTATATAGACCATATAACGGCCCACGGGCATCTCTGTGCATTGGAAGCGGCCTGTAGCCGAAGGAACCGCATTTCAGAGCAGGGTGTGGCAGGTTTGTTATGGGGCGGTAGAAAGAGACACCGGTTTCCGCGGTCTGGGGGTGCCCCCCAGGAAATCGGGACGGGGGGGGGAATCTTTTGTCCCTGCTCGTGGGCTTGGAAGGAACCGCTAGGAGATCACCCACATTGTCGCCAGGAACAAGCAGTCCCTTTACAAATAAAAGAGGCGAGGACCGGGCGGCCGGGGTGGGCTTGGCCGGAGCTGCTCTCGGAGTTGGGATAAGAGGCGCTGTCCCTTTAAAAGTTCAGCCTTGCTCCGGGGGAATAGCTCGCTGGCATTGTCCAGTTTGAACTGAGCGCCGGAAATGGAGCCTGCACTGGTCACTCAGCCATTGTCCTGGGCCAGCCATGAAATCTCTCCCCGGGGGGGAAGGGGGGGAGCTTGGAGATACCCACCCCTGCGAAACTCAGCTCCCTCCAGCCCCCACCCCTTCAGGCCATGCAAATCGGGACCCTCGGTTGCAAATGCAGCCCCCCCCCCAGCCAGCCCCTCCCCCAAGCCACTATCAGTGGAGGGAAGAAAGCGCCCCCCCCCCCCGAATAGCCAAATGGGTCATTTCCGCTCCAGATATGTAATGCCAAATATGCTGGCCAGAGAGAGCCTAGAGTTCACACCCCACTCCCGGGGCGCGGGCGGGGAGGAGGGGGATTAATCCCGGGACCCAGCATTTCACGGAGAGCAAGTGGATTTCCCAGACAAGAACCCCCTTCCTTAGGGGTCTCTCCTCTGCTGTGCGCCCGGGAACCCCCACCCCCGGGCGTCTCCAATCCCATCCATCAGCCCCGATGAAGCATTGATCGCATCTCATTTGATCTGATTGCCTTTTAACCAGCTCTCAGGCTTCGCTTCCAATCCCCCCTGCCCACCCCAGAGGCCCGGCTGTAGTGGGGGTAGAAAATAAGATCACCATGTTTATCCCTGAACTTTACATGTATGAGGGGCAAAGATATTTATGCCCTGCCTAACTTATTGTGAAGGGGCGAGATCGGAAAATACTTTATAAAAAGAGTGATTGGAACAGATTTAATTCCCAGGTTGTTATGCAACGCTTCCCAAAACAACTCTGTGATTTGGGGCCAAAAGAACCGTTTACAGGGGATTCGATTTGGGTGACTTTCATTTTAACATCCTGTTTTTCCTCTGGCTGGGGGACATGGCTTCTGTTTGCTGGCGTTTCTACCCCGTGTGCAACAATGAAATTTACAACACTGAGTGGAGCTCCCCAAATTGTTACCACCAGCCTTTGATTTTAAACCACGGAACAGGGGCGGGATCTCTTAATTCGTCTTCCACGTGATGCATCGAACCACAAAATCGGTTTGCTCCCCCCCTTCATAAAACATCCCTTTGTGTTTTCTTCTCCGCCCCCCTTAAGACTTTGTTTGTTTGTTTAAAAAGAAATCTTCCCGGGGAAATTTTAACTAAAGCCCAGCATTGAATAAATAACTGTGGGGGGGGGGGGGGGGGTTGGTTCAAAAGCAGGGTTGGGTCATTTCAATTCCGCTCGAATCAGAAATTTGGGAAGCCAGATGACTCCAATCGCAGGTGGTTTGAAATTAATCCATCACCAGAGAGCAATAAACGGGAAAACAATCAAAGGCGCCCCCCACCCCATTAATTTCAGATCCTCCTAGGAGCAACTGCCCATGACTGAGTATTTTGGGAGAGGGCCCCTCACGAGTCCCTTCCTCTGCCCCTAGCAGTGCTACCCCTGCTCTCTCCTCTCCTGGGGGAGGGAATTGGCCGAGAAAGGTTTCACGTGCCAAGCAGGAATGAAGCGGGAGAGCTCTCATTTTAAACAGGTCAGCTAGAGTCCTGCCGATCATCTCCCAGCCAAACTGACTAGAGGCTGGGGGGGGCGGGAAGGGTACAGCGGTTAATAGTGTCCTGAAGGGGGTGGAGTGGAGTGCAAAGGGGGGTTGGGAGGGGTCATTCATTTTTTTATTTTTTTTATTTTTTTTTGGTCTTGACAGGTGGTTTCTGTCCGTGATTGGCCCGCTGTGGGGTTTGCACTCGCAGGCAGCCTTCCCCTCCCTTAAAACAAAAATCCCTCTTGGAATGTATAATTATTAGCAAGGGGGGAAAGTAACTGAGTCAGGTGGGGGAGGGGGAGGAAGGGGACACGTGAAACCCACACTCTGATAAAACAGAGCCATGGATGTCTAGGCAAGGCGCCCCCCCCCCCCCACCCCCGGCTTCAGCAGGCGTGATGAAGTAGGAAAAGGAAGAAAGTGAAATTAACCAGGGCTGTCCCGCAGCAGGCAGCATGGCAGAAGGTGACTCCCCCCACCCCCACCTCCGGGAGGGGGGAGAGCTCAGGGGTGTTGTCGAGGCGGGAGAGAAGGAGGAGGCATGGCTCTAGGGGTTGCTATTGTCTCTTAGAATTTGGGATCCTTGGAAAGCCCTTGGGCCCTCCCACCGCTATTGTTGGAGTGAAGATGTAGCACGCTGAGTCTTCTTTTGGGGGCTGAGCTGTGGGGACACCCTCCCGGCTGGCTGCAGAGCGGAGGGGATTCCGGCCGCAGCTCGGGCTTTTGCAAAGGGGGTGCAGGATGGGTTCCGTTTCTAACCAGCAGTTTGCAGGTTCGGTGCCGCTTCATTACAGCCTTGGTCGATTTGTGGAGGGGAGGGGGGAATTCGCCGCTACCAAAAATGATCTGTTTTGTTTGTTTCAGCTTTGTGGGAAGAATCCACCCCTGGGTGCTTTAGATCTAGCAACTCACTAAACGAATGATTGCTTTCTCCCCCCCCCCCCCGCCTTTTTTTCCTCCGGCGTGCGGGGGGTGGGGGGGGATAGTAAATGAAATCAGTGCATCACTGCAACATGTGCTTTCCTCTGGGGTGAGAGTTGGGACGTTGTGGGCTTTTTAGGGGATTTTGCGAAGACTGGGCGAATCTAGCAGCTGGGAAGGGGGGCGGGAGTGGAGAGGGTGCCTTTTAAAATGGGAGATCAGCTGATTTCTAGAGGCAAAAACTTTTCGGGGGGGTTTCTTTTATTTTGCACCATTTGGGGGAGGAGGGGGTTCAGTCCCTCGGTCTCTTAGATCTAATCGAGGTTAATTGCAACTGATCAGCATAACAAAATTATCCTTCTAGGGACGGGAGATTGATTCCCCCCCGCCCCAGCCCCCTTTGCGATCAGACTTGGGTGACCCGTACTTCATGTCGGGGTGGGGGTTCGGTGTATTTGCTTTAGATTTGGGGGAGAGGGAGACTCCCCCGCCCCCCAAAGGAGCAAAGGCTCTGGCGGTTTCTCTAAGGCGAGTGTGGAGCCGCCTGGCTTGGTGCGCGCAGCTGGATTGCAAGCAGCAGCCGTCAGGAAGAGTCCTAGGGAATCGGGGGTCTCAGTAGTGGGGGCCCCCTCCGGGGGGAAGGGCAGGGGCTGCAGAGGGAGCCTCGATCATGCTTCCATGGGCGCCCCAGCTGCTGGTCCCCATCGCCGCACTATGGCGAAGGCGGCTCTCCTGGTTCCTTCTCCCCTAGCTCAGTGGGTCTGGCTTGGATGTTTCCAGGTGGCTGTGCGAAGACGGGCGAGGAGCCCGCGGGAGACTCCCCCAAGCCAGACGGGGAACCCCAGCCCCTCCACGGCTCCGGGATCTGCAAATGGTTCAACGTGAGGATGGGCTTCGGTTTCCTCTCCATGACCAGCAAGGAGGGCACTGCCCTGGACGCCCCCGTGGATGTCTTTGTGCACCAGGTAAGACTGGGGGGGGGGGGCTTCTCTGAGGCCAGCGTGGGTCCAGGGGCTTTTCAGCCTCCTCCGCCGGTCCCTGGGCAGGGCGGTGGGGCTGGGCGGTTTACGGCCTAGGACGCTGGCAAAGATTTCAGCTCAGCCCTGGGGGCAGCTCGCCCTGAGTGGGGTGGCCGGGGGGAGAGGTGCGTTTGGACACGGGGGAGTCCCCTGCATTGGGGCTCCTGCTTTGTGAAGCCTCTTGGGGAGGGGGTAGCTCCAGCCTGTTTCTGAGGCTCCCTCCTCCCCCCCACATCTCAGGCCAGCTTCATCAGCCCCACGAGTGGGGGGAGGGGGCGGGGAAGGGGATCCCCATGCCACGCTGGGCCTGCAGGGATTGCGGCCTTGCCTCGGGAGCTTTGGGATTAGCGCTTGTTTCTTGTGATTGTTTTTGCCTCCTCTCTCCCTTCCCACTTCCTCAGCCCCGTGGGGACCGGGGGACTGGTTCGCCAGGGCCAGCTAGTTGGGGGATTTGGGGACGAGCTTCCCCTCCGGAGTACCTCCAGGGAGCCAGCCCTCCTGCAGCGTATGTAAAAGGGATACCTGCTTGATCCCATTTTCTGTCAACAATGGCTCATGTGGGAGCCCATAAGGCTGGGCAGGGAGCTGCTATAGGCTTTGAGAGGCTAGGGGTGGGGGCTGGCTGGAGAGGGGTTTGTAGGCAGGCACCCTCCTGCTTAAAGTGGGGTGGAAAGTGCTCCCCTGCGGGTACTGGAAGTAGAAATAATGTCCGCGGGCCTGCATGGATTGTGGGAGGGGGAGTGGATGGAGGAAGAAGTGTGCTGAGAGATGGGGGGCCAAGACAGTGAATTAGAATAGGCTTCCCACCCCATTCCAAAATGATGGAATCACTCACAAGCTCATTGGGCTACAGGGCACAGGTTAAAACACTTTGTGCCCTGACCGTGGTATGATTAGGTCCCATCTAGGAGAGAATCATGTTTTTAGAAACCCCGACCCCCACACTGTGGCTGTTAACAATGGGCACTGCCCGTTGACCGTGTCCACATGGAAGTTAAAAATCATCCACCTTTTGATCCCTCTGGTGTAACACGGCTGTGTCCTTAATGTGCTGTCAAATGGGATTGGAGACAAAAATCTAAGCTGGTCAGAGATGGGTTCTAGCCCTGGCACTACCTAGGCTGAGACTATTTCTTTGCGTGGTGTGTTGGAGTCGCCTTTCTCTTGCTCTAAAGAGGCAGACAAATCTTACAACCCCCACCCCCAGAAAAGTCCTCCTCCACAGTATGGAGGGAACGGGGTGCAGGCCCAGTCTCGGTTTGCATCTGCATGTGACAGGCCTATGAAACCTGTGATACATCTGATGAAGTGAGCTGTAGCTCACGAAAGCTCATGCTCAAATAAATTGGTTAGTCTCTAAGGTGCCACAAGTCCTCCTTTTCTTTCTGTGATCTGGGTGAATGCCAACCTAGGGAAATGGTCGTGGGCATCTTCTGTGGCACCAGCTTTTAAAATCTCCCTGCCTGTGCGGGGCAGTGACTCTGGTAGCCTCAACCATAGGCGCTGGAACTGGGCGGGGTGCTGCACCCCCTGGCTTGCAGTGGTTTCCATTATATCCAGGGTTTCCAGTTTGGGTTTAATGGCTCTCCGCACCCCCACTGTACAAATTGCTCCAGCCCCCCTGCCCGCAACCATTTCTGAGCATTGTTGCAGCTAGAGTTCTGGTCCAGGAAAGCGCTTTAAAGCATGTGCTTAAATCCCCTTGAAGCCAATGGGACTCAAGTGCTTTGCTGAATCTGCCGTACACTGAAGCATAGGTGGTCTCTGGGGGAAAACCCTGGGGCCTGGTTCTGCGTTTCTTAAAGTGTGTCTACACTGCAAGTGAAGGCGTGATTGTTACACGGGTAGGCGCACCCCGGGTAGCTTTAATCTAGTGATCATGGGTAACAGTAATAATATAGACATGGCACATAGGCTAGCAACCAGGGTATGTACCCAGGATCCTCAATCAGCTTATAGTCTGGATACTAGCCTGTGCCATCATGTCTACACTGCAGTTGTTACCCTAGATTACCCTAGCTAGATTAAAGCTAGCACAAGGATGACTACCCATGCTGCAATCCACCTTCACTTGCAGGGTAGACATACCCTTAGAGATGTCTGCATGATCTCTGTTCTGGTTCTGCATCTTTCAAAGGCCTTAGCTACCCTGGGATACAGGCTGACACAGGTTAAACACAGTCTGCCCAGCCAGTGTGGACACAGTATAGCTGGTTAATAGTAGGGCTGAAGGGTAGCTGAATATGGATTGTGTGTGTTGTTGTAAACAACATGTTTGCTATTTATTCCTAGATGGCACCAAAGAAACTTGTTCTCTTCATTGAAAAGTTGGTGTGGTGCTTGTAGTGTAATATCCTGCAACAGAGTCGATTATTTAATGGGCGTTACGTTATGTGAAAACCACTGAAAAAGCGGAACTTAGAAATGGACATATTGATGGCTCCTGAATGTCATGAGACCTCCAGAAAAGAGGGTTCCTTCCGGGGGTAGGCTGAGTGCCATTGTTTAAAGAGTTCAGAACAGGGCTTTCCCAGAGTTCAGGGTGTTTCAAATGCAGAGTTTTGGTTATAACCTATCCCTGCCGTTGAGGAAGCTGTGTGTTGGAACCACAAGACTGAATGGAGGTGGGGTATGGGTTCTCTTTCATCTTCTGCTCCAGGAGGGAATGGCTCCTGCGGTCATGGCTGATGGAATGATATGGCAAATCCCAAAGTGAATGAACGTGGAAAACTGAATTCTCTCAGCCTGGGAGAATGCAGTCAGGGATGTGGCGTGGTGTAGAACAGAAAGGAAACTGCTTTTGCTCTAATTACACAGCCCTTTAGATGCATACTAAACATTTGTTTGAGTATGGAGGAGGTGGATTCAGATTGGCTGGGAAAACCCGGTTCCTGGAACTAGTCATTAGATCCAGTAAATGACAGTGCCAAGTTCTCTGTTAGAAGAAGCGACTGGATCTTTTGTGTGTGTGTGTGTGAGAGAGATTCAATGTGACTCCCGGTTAATGGAGTCTGGTAGGAATGCTCTGTTCTCCCCAGCATTTATTGCCCCCAGTCAGTCTAGTTTTCTGATTGCAGTCACTAACATTCCTGCACAAAAAAGACTTAGCCAGGGTGTGTCTGCTTGTTGTATCTCTCACAACCCACTATCTAGGAAAAAAGAAAAGGAGAACTTGTGGCCCCTTAGAGACTAATACATTTATTTGAGCATAAGCTTTCCTGAGCTACTGCTCACTTCATCGGCTTACTTCATACACTTCACTTCATACAGCTCACGAAAGCTTATGCTCAAATAAATTTGTTAGTCTCTAAGGGGCCACAAGTCCTCCTTTTCTTTTTGTGAATACAGACTAACACGGCTGCTACTCTGAAACCTGTCTAGGAAAAGGCCACAAACTTCCTTAAATCACCCAAGATGGGGTCTGGAGAGCCCTTAATCTGAGCCAGTGGTTCTCAACCTATTTACCACCGCGGGCCCTCTTTGTTATGCAGGCCACATCCACACAATATATATACTACCTGTATGGCCCTGAGGATGTCACATGGGCCGCAGCTGTGTGCTGATTGGGCCATGGGTTGAGCAGTTCCTGTGACTGTTCGCACACTTGGACTATGTCTAGGCTACCATCTACAGCCGTATAACTTATGTCACTCAGGGGTGTGAATAAGCCACTCCCCCCTTGAGTGACATAAGTTACACCGACCTAAGCGCTGGTGTGGACAGCACTAGGTCAGCAGGAGAGCTTCTTGCACTGAGCAGCTACTGCCTCTGGTGGAGGTGGATTAATTCAGTGGAGGAGAGCACTCTCTTCTGTTGGCTGAAAGCAGCTGTACTGGAGAGCTTACAGTGGCGCAGCTGCAAATTCTCCAGTGTAGCCATAAACTTAGAGGGAGTTGGTGGAGAGCTGGTATGTTCAAGAAACTTATGTAAGTGACTGAGTAGACTTTTTTGGAGGGGTGGAGGGGGAAATAGGGTCAAAGGTAACGTTGATGTCCAATTCGCTGCTCCCCAGCTTGCATGCTTCCTGCTTTAATTGTGTGTTAGCATTCAAGGGAACAAGACGCTTCCAGCTTAGCCTTGGAGGTGACAGAGTTGTGCCTGTGGGGCAACTAGGTGGCTTCAGCTTGATGATGATGGTCTATCGAGCCGTTCATCTCAAGGTTACTGGTTCAAATCCAGCCCCAGGTTGGTAGTAATAGAAAGTCATTACTAGCCAGTGGCTACTTGGCCTGTGTGAATTTAATCTGGAACTCAGTCCAGTTGTCTGGCTTCTCCCAAAACACCACTGGGATGGCACAAATTGGGGGCCCCTTGTTCGCAGCCCCAACAGAGAAGCCAAGGAGAGCATGGAGAATGAATGTCTCCTCTCATCCCCAGGAGTCATCCCTTGGGACAAGGTTGAGACACGTTTCAGAAACACAAAGGAAACTTCTACTTCCACTGTTTCAGAGGAACAGCCGTGTTAGTTTGTATTCGCAAAAAGAAAAGGAGTACTTGTGGCACCTTATTAATAAATAAATTGGTTAGTCTCTAAGGTGCCACAAGTACTCCTTTTCTTTTTACTTCCACTGTGTATGCTGTGCTATGAATAGAGGATGTTGGGGCTGTCAACCCAGCACCTTTCTTGACCACTACATAGCTGTGTATTTCGAGACCTTCACCCCAAGGAATGGTGTGAGAGTCAAGTCAGTGATGGGCCATAATCCAAAGTATCCAGAGGAGGACAGACAAATGGACAAATCCAAGCAATGAGGTGTCTGGGGAGGTGTTGAGAATAGGGGTGGTATCAGTCTGCCATGGGGTACCTCCACAATGCCCCAAAACCAGCTTAACCGGCTGCAGTGTCCTGGATAACCCGCTCCTTCCCCTCTTCATTTACATATGTGAATGATGACCCACAGGAAGTAACTGTGGGAGAAAGAAGGGAATTGGCCTCTTTAGATCTATTAAATCACTTTATTACAGGAACCAGGTTTGAATGGCCCTTCCCGGCAGGGGGTGAGTCTCCCTCTCTCTCTCCCCCTTTATCTGATCACAAAGAGATTAAAATCTCTGCAGGACAGGCGACTAACGGGGCTCCTCCAGGGCTGCCTTGTGAGCTTAAAATGAGGCATTCAGGTCAAATCTCCCAGCCTTCCCCGGGCACTGGAGATGGATTCATTTGGGGGCCTCCGAGGAGGCAGAGGGGATGAAGCACGTAGGAGCAGAGTTGGCCTTCAACCAGGATGCCAAGAACTGAGATGCTGGGTCCTTTCCCCTGCTGGTGTAAATCAGCAGACTCCATTGAAGACAATGGAGCAGCACTGATTTACACCCACCGATGAGAGAGCTGCTCATGGGGACCCTGACTGGCTGTAGAGTCCCAACAGCAGGGTTTAGTTTGGGAGTTTTATTTGGAAAGGTGGCTGGAATGGTGCATCCCCAGCTGTGGTTAGCACTCCCCCGCAGAAGGGGTGGGTTGGATCCACCTGGCAAGACCAATTCAAGCCCAGAATAGAAAGGAACCCATGAAATAGCCTCCTGGGGGAAAGAATAAAACACAAACACATGGAACTTGAAGTGGGTGCACGCCCAGGGTAGTCCCCGCTAGCCCCCAAGGCAGCAAGAGTTACCAGCAAAAGGGGAATTGAAACACATTCAAGGCAAATGCCCTGATTGGTACCATGGTTTGCAGCCTCAGCTGAGAGTCCAAGGACTGAATGGGCCATGGAGACTGAACTCCTTTCCCAAGCCACAAAATAGTCCTCATAGCACAAGACTGAGGCCCGTTGGCAGGGCACTAGGGGGGAGGCTGGCATTGCTGCCCTTCTTGTGGGGGCTAAAGATTTCATCTCCAGGCTGTCAGTGGGGCACCCTACCTACAACAAAGAACCGGGAGTCCCGAGCTCCTCTCCTGCCTTTGTCACTGACTGGCTCGGTGAGCTCAGGCCAGTCATTCCCCTTCTCTGTGCCTCTGTTTCTCCATCTGTAAAAACAGAGAATAGTTCTCTTGCAGGATTTTATATCCCATCTGTTGCTATGCATCCGATGAAGTGGGCTGTAGCCCACGAAAGCTTATGCTTGAATAAATTTGTTAGTCTCTAAGGTGCCACAAGATACTCCTGTTCTTTTTGCGGATACAGACTAACACGGCTGCTACTCTGAAACCTACCTGCCTGCCTGCCTCTTAGGGTGTGGTGAGGCTTCATATTTGGGAAGAGCTTTGAGAGCCTCAAATAAAACTAGTGAAAGTAAGCTCAGTGTACTACAAAAACAAACCCACTCGAGTCTTAAAACAGAAAGCTATTTAAAAACGGGCTCAGAGAAAAGCCTGAGGAATGTCTGGAAGCCCCAAATTAAATTCCCAAAAGGAGAGAATAGAAAGGGAATAGTTAACTCTGGGTGGGGGGGGGAATTAAACTAACCTGAACAATTAACATTTTGTGGGTCCCTTAAAACAACCGCATTAGAAAAATCATCCTGGTCCCTAACCCCACATCTCAGAGTCACTTTCCCAAAGAAATCACAAGGATTAATAATCCCCTGGAATTTTATGTACTTTACTGTTACTGATCTGATAGCAGGGCCCCCTATTAGCCAGAGAGTCGGGACTCTGCAGCTCTCTGGGGACCCTCAGCTTCCCAGCATGCCGTATGATTGGTAATGTGGTTTGAAGGGCAGGATGCTGTACTCCGTATAAAGCAATTCCCACCTCCCCTGATCTTGAGGCTCCATGTAGAGGCTGAACTTTAAATTAAACTCGGAGGTGAGTGTGTAGGGTGGTGGATCCCGTGGATAATTCATCCGGAGCTTCTTTGGGTTGCTGATTTCTAGGCTGCCATGGCCTTATAAAGCTCAGTCTTGAATGGGGGCAGGAGCGTGTCCTGAAAAATCAATAGCAAAACTCTGACTTATTTAATGCTGGTATTACGGTAGAGTGCAGAGGCCCAGCCAGGATCCTGGGCCCATTGTACCGGACACCATATATACGTGAAGATGTGGTCCCCACCCAAAGAACTTACTATGGGAACAAGTTCAGGCCCTTAAACACAGGGCCTATTGTTATCAGTGCTGGATTTATTGCAGCTTTGTGCCAAACATGTTCTTCCACTGCCGGGGAAAATAGTCCCTCCCCTGAATACTGCTGTGGTTGGAAGAGTGGAAAATACACGTATTGGATTAGCAACGTTACTGTGGAAAAATGAAAGCCTGTTGGCCAAGGATACGTGAGTGTTGAGAAGCTGCAATGAAGTGGAGGAACCTCTCGGCATGTTTATCAAAGGGGAATGCTAATGCGTATCCAGAGAAACTCAAGTGATAAGAATTTTAAAAGAATTTGGTTCTTGCTATCTAATAAGGATAGCACTTTGGCCGTTTTGTTTTGTTTTTTACCTCCAGAGAACTCTTCCTGGCAGGGCTTTGTGATATTGTATCATGCGGGCATCTGAATCCCATTCCTATGGTTCAAGGAATGGCAATTTTTCCCTGCAGTTCAGATCATGGGTTAGACAGGCATGACCTCTGGAAAGGAGACAGTGTTGTCTAATAATTAGAGCAATGCGGAACTGTGAGTTGGGACTCCTGGGTTCCATTTTTCCAATTTCTCGCTCTCTGAGAGCGTTGAGGAACCTTGTAAGATGTGCCACTGGAGGGCAAAGTATTTATTAATTTGAAAAAACTATATTGTATGAGGCCGCTGATACTGGGGTCCATTTGTGCGAGGCGCTCTAGGTGCACATAGAAAGAGACACTCCCTGCCCCAGAGAGCTTGTAGTCTATACAGACAAGACAGATAAATGGTGGGAGAAAGGTAGCCCTGTTATCCCCATTTTACAGATGGGGGAATTGAGGCTCAGCAAAATTGTAAATTGACCACGATCACAGGGGAAGTCCATGACAGGAGACCGAGGTTGAGCGGTCAGCTCAGAGTTCCAGCCCAGCGCCTTTACCACAAGACCAACACTGGGGCAGTTTACGCTATTCAGACTGAACAAATAGATCTGCATTCTTTTTTGGCCTTTGTTCTACCTTACAGCTGGTGTTATTTGTGGACGGGTGTCTTGCTGTAGACACTGGTGGCTTTTGATGAAAACGTTGCACCAGAGAAGCTCCTCGGTGCTAGCCATGGGAGCACTGGGGGAGCCCGGCTGTCGCGTCCTGTACGATGGTGTCGTCTACTCTTACTCCATGCCTTCCTAGGCAGCGCAGTGGTACAAATGGCCGAGTCCTGTCTGCTCTAGCACTTCCACTTCCACTGGGGGCACCAACGGTGGAACAGCCCTGATAACTCTTGGTGTAGAGGAGACCCTGGGGTGCATTGGTAGCAGGAAAACTGAGGCCTATCGTGGTCCGTTAATGGCAATAGCAGTGTAGACAGGGCTCAGGGGTCTTTACCATGATATTGTCTATTCTTGCTCTGAATTGGACAGAACCTGTTACGCTTTGATTGGAGCATTGTTTCCTGACCCAGTTGTGGAAGACGCTGGCCCACCCGTTCTCACGATCACACCTGTCTTAAAACCTGCTGCCTCCAGGCATGGCCGGCTCCTGTTGTGGCGTGCGTGGTCCCTTACGCAGTATGCCAATATTCCTCACTGCTGGCTTGGGAACCCTCCATTCTTTCTATTTAAATAAATATATAAATAAAAGGGACAAACTACCAGGTTGGTCCAATAGTAAAACCAGTCCCAGGGCAAGCAAGCTCCGTGGAGCAGTTTGTTGTGCCCCGAGCACATAGGCCCCCCCAGACCAGGGACCCAAGGTCCTACTGTAGTTCACAGAAAGCCCAACCTGGAGCGACGCTGTGCTTAACTTTCCATGAGTCTGAAGCCAGTGACCATGCAAGCTCTTACACACCTGAGTAACTTTACTTCAGCGAGTAGTCCCATTAGCCTTGTAACTCCCAACAGGTACAGCTCTTCTAGCGGAAGCTGTCGTGTGGATAAGGCTTGGGTCTCTTGTACAATAGCACCTAAAAGCTGCAGCTCAGATCAGAGCCCCGTTATGCCATGCACAAAATAGACCAGCGAGACACAGGAATATTATTCCCATTTTACAAACTGGGGGTGGGAAATGAGGCACAGAAACTGACTCACGCATGGTCCCACAGGGGCATGCAGAGACATGCCAGCAGGAGCCAGCTGCTTCTGGGAGCGTTGTGGGGCCATGGCAGGCAGGCAGCTTGCCTGAGCGCCCCACTAAACTGCTGGACTTTTAGCGGCCCAGAGATTGCGAGGGGACAGCCAAAGAGCCTGGCAGGCTGGACAGAAATGTTAGACGGGCCGGATCTGTTCAGTGTAAATAACCTGGCTGGGATCGTGCCCAGAATTAACAAGGGGCATCTTACCAGGACAGATTTTTCAACAGCTGATTTTGTTTTCTGGTGGCCCCAGCTCCTGATTCTACAGCCTGATGGTGCTTAATAAAGGTCTGGAAATGACTAATGTCTAGTGAATGGAAAGGGTTAGCTTGTAATCTTAACTCATGGTTGTAGTTCGCTAACAGGGAGAAATGATTCCCAAATAGGCATTTGAATTCTGAAGTGAATTTCCATTTGGCTGTGTTGTGACTCTTTTGTGATCCCCTTCTGTGAACATTTAGGGCTGTGGTTCTCAACCAGGGGTACATAGATGTCTTCCAGGGCATACAATCATCTAGATATTTGCCTAGTTTTGCAACAGGCTACGTAAAAGGTACTAGTGAAGTCAGTACAAACTAAAATTTCATACAGACAATGACTTCTTTATACTGCTGTATACACTGAGATGTAAGTACAATATTTATTTTACAATTAATTTATAATTATATGGTAAAAATGAGAAAGGAAGCAATTTTTCAGTAATGTGCCGTGACACTTGTATTTTTGTCTGATTTTTGTAAGCAAGTATTTTTGTAAGCAAGTAGTTTAAGTGAGGTGAAACTTGGGGTACCCAAGACAAATCAGACTCCGGAAAGGTGTACAGTAGTGTGGAAAAGTTGAGAGCCACTGATTTAGGGGATCAAGCTTTCTACCCTGAGCAGGGTTAGAGAATGCAGTGATGTGATTGCCAGAACTTTGTCTGCGCTGCCAATGTGGGTCTGCCACGGGTGGAGCTGCAGCCACTGGGAATTATAGGGTGTAAAGATTGCAGATCAGCCTCCAAGATGCCAGCAAACACCTAGTTCACTCCCTTGCAGAGTCCCATTGTGCTCAGTGGCAATGTGCCAAGTTAGACTTGGAGTTGTTATAAGGGAATCTGCTGATATCCAAGCTATTCTGAATGGGGAAATGCACCTTTGTACCTCTCTATTTTGTTTGTGAAGTATTGCTGGGATTAATAAGGCAGTGTGTTGTGTTCCAAAAAGAGCAGACTTGTCCCATTTCAAAAAGAGCTCTGAGCTCCTGTTTCTGTCTAAATTTTAAACTGATCACTGCAGGCATCTCCCTTCCCCCACCACAAACTCTCAAACCCCTGGGGGGTGGGAGAAAAGGCCCTTAAATGTTCTCCAAGATAAAATGACCTCCAAACAAATGGAATCTCTTCACGCCTCTTTTTTTTAGAGCAAGGCTCAAGTCAAACCTAGAAAAGTCTGGATGTGTTTGAGATCTGGAATGGACTTCTTGGGTCATAAAGTGCAGGTCCCCCTATGCCAGGAATTCTCAAACTTCATTGCACCGTGATCCCCTTCTGACAACAAAAATTACTGCACAACCCCAGGACTGAAGCCTGAGCCCACCTGAACTCTGCTGCCCCATGGGGGAGGACCAAAGCCCAAGCCCCGCCCCAAGGGCTTCAGCCCCAGCCAGGGGGCCTGTAACCTGAGCCCCGCCACCAAGGGCTGAAACCCAAGGGTTTTGGCTTTGGGGTTCAGGCTTCAGCCCTGGGCCCCAGCAATTCTAAGCCAGCCTTGGCAATTCCATAAAAACAGGGTCACAACCCACTTTGGGGTCCTGACCCACAGTTTGAGAGCCCCTGCTTTATGCTAATGCCTCCATTATTAACATACCCCCAAACCCTGACTTAAAAGTCAGCCAGGTCAGCACCCAAACTGGAACAGAAATAAGTAGATTGGTGGTAACACACAGCAACATAACTGAAGGTACAAGTATGTATTTGTGTGGACGTTCTTATTTTGAAACAAGGATGCCCTATCTTTATTTAACTTAAATCAGTTTACAAAAAAAAAAAAAAAAAATCGGTGTAGGGCTTGTCCATAGGGGGAAGCTATTTTGGAATAAGGAAGGATGTGAATTTAAATGCTATAGCTATTCCAGAAAAATTCCCCATGTGGACATTTATTCCATAATAGATATTCTGGTCAATTTTCCCATTCGGGTAAGCCCTTGGGTTACTCAGAATAAGGCGCTTGCTCCAAAATAAGTGTTTGACACACAATTTTCACCAAAATAGCTAAAGATGCAAACTGAAAGTGTTGTACTTATTTCTGTCCCAGTCTGTGTGTAGACAAGCTCTTAGAAAGAAGCTGCTTCTCTCTCTCAGCTCTATATTCCCTCAGGCAATGGAAAAATTTGCCAAGTGATTCAGGGGAGACATTAAAAATCCTATTCACATAAATAATCCCTCCTTGCTTATGCAGCCCATGCAGATGAACACCCAAATCATTCCTTAGCCATGGAAGAGAATCGGTGGCAACATTTCAGTACCGAGTGCCGGGGCTGAAAATACAAACGGGTTGTGTTGAATGGACTGATCTCACATGCAGGTTTGGTCTAGGCTAGGCAGACCGTGGTTAACGTTGCTTGTTTTCTTCCTAGCATGACTGTAACTTCTGTCAGTGGTGGTACAGTTGTGCTACGTAGCCTATGCTATGTTGGAGGGTTAACCGTATCACCGGCCCCATGGAAAATCATGAGTCCGATCCCCAAAATCTTCATGATTTTTAAAATCTATTTGGGGTGCTTTTTATTTGCCTTCTGTTTCTTCAGCCTTTAGGGCTCACTTTTTCAAACTTTTCTCCACAGCCAGGGGGTGGGAAACTTACCTGACCATACATTAAATTTGAAATTGTCACATAATCTCCTGACTCCGGGAGCTGGAGCTTTAAGAAAAAAACACAAATTTCACAAGATTTGAGATAAAACTGTGAGTTGGCAACTCTGAGTCAGGCCAGCGTGGGCTGCTGTCGCTGTCCTGCTAGCCCAAGCAGTGCACATTTCAGAGCCCACAGTTGCGGTGACGAATCCTGACACCATGGTCCTAAAACGAACAAACCTGTGTAAGTTGATCTGGACTCTCAGAGTACATCTGTGCTGCAGTAAAACACCCACAGCTGGCCCGTGTCAGCTGACGCAGGCTGTGGGGCTATCGAATTGCAGTGTAGATATTCGGGCTCGTGAAGGGGGAGGGCCCCAGAGCCTGGGCTCCAGCCCGAGCCTGAACGTCTATGCTGCAATTGTATATCCCCGCAGCCTGAGCTTTGTGAGCCCGACGTGGGCCAGCCACAGGTGTGTCGTTGCAGTGTCGGGGCACCCTGGCATGCTCTTGGTGCAAAGCATGAACCCCACAAATATGTGACAAGTGGAATAAGTTTCAACAGCGATGTGGGATAAGAAACAAGCCCCTCTTCAGTTTACCCACCCAAGCCAGGTGGTGAACACGTTTGAGGAAATGAGGAGCTACCTTCTGGTTCTGAGATTAAGAATGTGGTGTGCGCCCAGGAGTCATGAGAAGCTCTTTCTAGGGGCTTTGCAGCTCAGACTCGAGCAGGCTTGGGCTACCATTTTCTCCACTGCAGGGAACAATCCTGCACTGAGTGATGAAGCTGGGCCGGCTGTGGCCAAGCAGGTATCTCCTGTGGCTTTCTCAACGTCCTTGTCAGAAAATTAGTGGCATCCTTCCTTGCTGCTGACGCTAGAGAGGGGGCTGTGTCTGAAAGTCATTTCTGGCATTTATCATCTGGGTGGGAGTAGGGCCTAGGAGCCCCACATAGACCAGGGCTCCGCTGTGCTAGGTTGAGACCAAGGGCCAGTTGCAAAGTGGGGACTTTGATCTGAACTTTAAGCATGGGAGGAGCAGGGCGGGTCTAGATCTGGATCATTAGTCTGAGCCCATCTCCTCTTCAGATTGCCGGTCAAGCACGGCTTCCCTCCCGGAGCCGGCCTTGATACAGTCTGGGCACCAGCGGGGGCAGGGCCATGCTGTTCCAAACCAGCCTGAGCCCTGCTCTGACACAGCTTTTGTGTACATTTCCCTCGAGCATGAACCAGGGCTGTGTAGGGGAAATGGCCCTGCCTCGCCCCCAGATTGAAGGGTCTTTCTGCCTCCTCCCCCCAAAGCGAGGGTTTGTGTGCCCTGTAAGAAATGGGGAGAGGTAGGAAGAAATCCTGGCTGTCCACAAGAGCTGGAGCGCAGTCCCGCGCTTGTCTCTTTGTTCCTTCCCCAGCAGGCCCTTACCCCGGTGATTGAACAGCAGGAGATGGGAAGGCATTTAGGGCTCACAACTGGCACAATTCTCATTAAAGCCTCCTTCCTCTCTTAGGTCTCTTCCTATCTCTCTCTCTCCCGTTCCTGCAAGGTGGGGGGAATGGGGTTGGGTAATCCATGGCCCCGCTGACTACCTACAGATTCCCCCCACGTCAATCTGCTCACCCACAGGGTTCCTGGCTGGGGTGGGGAGCCGTTGAAAAGCTCCTGTGGGAGCCTGCCAAGACTGAGCTGTATTTGCTCTGAGTACAGCTCCCCTTCCGCCTCCATCTGCAGGACTATGCACACTGCCTCTAAGTCATATCTTTGTGCTCCGAGCTGGGGCTCAGAGACAGTGGTGGGACCCTGTCTACACTGATTCTGGAACACTGGTTTAGAAGGAATAAGGCTCTGGGATTCTGGCCAAGCTGGTGGAGCTTACCAAAGCTGTCTTGGTTCTGTAGCTAAGCAGGGTTCCAAGACCATTGAACAGAGGTTCTCTCTGCTCTTTTCTCTCCCTCTGGTCCCCATGAGAGCGTTCAGCAAATGATTGGTTTCAGAGGAACAGCCGTGTTAGTCTGTATTCGCAAAAAGAAAAGGAGTACTTGTGGCACCTTAGAGACTAACCAATTTATTTGAGCATGAGCTTTCGTGAGCCACTGTGCACAGAGCGCTGTAAGGGTGCTTAGCCCTTGATAGACCAGTAAGAACAGGTCCCTGCAGAGTTTGTGATAGAAATTTAGACAGAATGCGACGACCAGTTGTGGTGAGGGACAGGAGGAGGACAAGGCTGTATGTAGAGCTGGGGCAGGGAAGGACTTTTCTTATTAATGAAAACTTTCAAGATTCCAAAAATTTTCCTGTCCTGAATGGGGCCAAAAAGTCAATTGCAAACTTTCACCAGCTGAAAATCTAGGGGGAGGGAAATCCTTCAGGTTGGGTCAATCAAGATGTTTTGTTCACATTTTGATCTTTTACTATAATTAGCTTATTTTGAAATGAAAAGTTCTTTTGAACAAGAAAACTGGATTTTTTTTTGACAATTTCAATTTTTTTTTCAAAATCTTTTTTTTTTTTTTTTGAGTTGAAAAATTCACCAAAACCAACCTCTTCCTGGGGCCAGGTTCTGAAATCGGCATTTTCCAATGGGGCAGGGGCAAAATGGCTTCAAAAAATTGCATCCCATAAGCTTTCATGTAGCCTTAGAAATTCCTGTGCTAGATATAGAGACCTGCTTTGCATGCATTCTCGCTCCATATTTAATTTTATTTATTTAAGGATTTTAAGGGGTTGATTGTTGTATCTATATTCTGGATTTACACAGGACCGTTTAATCCAGAGCCTGTCAGCACTTTGCAAAGCACCCTTCCATGTGAAATAGGGAAGGATTATCTTCAATCGGTAAACTGAGGGGCTGAAATGTAAAGTGCCTTGCCCACGTCCTGCGGCAAGTCAGTGGAAAGCCAAGACTAGAGCCCAGTTGGCTGATTCCCAGTCCTACACTCTGACTGATGGAAGGTTTAACATATGCATGCCTTGCAGTATTAAAGGGGGAGATGGGCTGAGAAGCGGCCATGCCAGCAAAGACTGTTCAGGGGGTGGGTGAGTGCTGGGGGTGTATATCCCTGCAAATCCTTTAGAGGGTTGTAGGCGGGAGAATTCTGAAGATCTGTGTAGTGGGGAGGGAAGGTTTGGGATGTGCTAGGGTAGGAGAGAAGGAGTCAGGGGGGCAGCGGGGGGGGAGGGGGTGGTTCCTGAGCAGTGCAAGGTCTGCAGTTTTGTATTCTCCCCACTGCTGTAGGTGGGTATAAGTAATAATAATGCATAATGCTCTACCAATTAAAAAGGCACATCCCAGCTCCAGGAAGCCTGCTTCTACTCCCATTGAATTCAGTGCGAGTCCTGCTATTGGCCTCAGCTGGTGCCATGAACAAAGGGATTGTCTCCTATGTTGAAAAGCAATGAAACGAGAAATAACTATTTTTCCTCACTGGAGCTACGCGCTTCCACCTACCATGACACTGAAGAGGTGCAAGAGCTTGGCCTTGTCTGCAGACTTGCTCTGCTTTAACTAAAGGGGTGTTTCTTAAAGTGATGTACTCAATCTACGCAAAGCCTGGTGAGGGCACTCCTTCAGTTTGAGAGGCTTATCTCAATTTAGCTTAAATTGATCCATACGCTAAACGGAACGGAGCCACTCTTAACTTTGGCTGCGTTTACACTACAGCCAATGTCGGCAGAACTTATGTTGCTCGGGGCTCTGAATAAACCGCCCTCACATCCGAGCGACATGAGCGCTTCTGTCAGTGTAACTTACGTAGCTTGTGCAGCTGGTGGAGGTGGTTTTATGACGCTCTTCTGTTGGCACAGAGCATCTGCACCATACACGCCGGATCGGTACAGCTGCACCCACGTATAAACGTGGCCTCAGTGTTTAGAACGGGTTTTGCATGGGTTTAACCAATCTTAAATTGAACTGATGCAATTTTCTTGTGTAGATAAGGCCTTTCCGTGCAATTGACTTCTTTGCTTGAGGCCCCCACATGGCCGGGCTAATGATGTCTTGATTAGCTGAACGGTTCTCAGCGCTGTGCTCCCAAGAATGTCTCCTTGTGTCGAGTTGACTCCATGCCCTTGGGGGATGACTGCACTGTTGTAAGGCTGTGAACAAAGATGACCCTCTAGCATTAAAAGGCATCTCTTGAATGCATGTCAATTGATAATAAATGGTTGGATTAGAGCAGGGGACTGGACTCCTGAGTCAAATTGCCACCTCTGCCACTGCCATGCTCGGCAGTCTGGGGCAAGTCGCTTACCCTCTGTGCACCTCATTTGTGAAGTGGGAACAAATCTTGCTGCCTTTCAGGGATGCTGCGAGGATTCGGGTTTGTGAGGTGCTCTGAGACCCTCCGGCCAAAGAAGCAATAGAAGCACAGGCTGCAGTTTGTTTCCACTGCACCGGGACTCTCTAAAGTAATTTTAAAAGTTTTTTGTTTTGTTTGTTTTTTGTTTTTTTGTTAATGAAGAAAGCACCTTGGTTTTAATGGAGGGGAAAAGACCTCTCTTTAGCGGCCGGTTGGGAATCAACAGTGAGCAGAGAGCTGCTTTTGTAGATTAGACTGTGAACTCTTCAGGGCAGGGGCTGTCTTTTTGTTTTGTGTTTGTTCAGCACCGAGCGCCACGGGGCCCTGGCCCATCGCTGGGGGTGCTAATGTAATATAACAGGAAGTGCTTCTGTGAGATGAGGGCTCTTGATCACCAGCCAATGCATCCAATAGTAAGGGAACGCTCACACTTCCCACTGCAGCTGGGGTTTTTGGCAGAGGGGTGTGGGGACACAAGAGGGAGAGTTGACTGAGCCCCTTAACCCCTGTGTTTAAAATATCAGTTTAAATCCCAGGAAAAGAAAAGGACTTGTGGCACCTTAGAGACTAACAAATTTATTTGAGCATAAGTTTTCGTGAGCTACAGCTCACTTCATCCGATGCTCTAATAAATTTGTTAGTCTCTAAGGTACCACAAGTCCTCCTTTTCTTTTTACGGATACAGACTAACACGGCTGCTGCTCTGAAACTTTAAATCCCCTGGTATGTCTTTGTATAACAGAGTGATGCCAATCAGAGGGTTGGGAGGACCCCTACTGAGCTGATTATTAAACTCTTTGCTAGCCACCTAGTTGCACTGATTCCCTGTTCATTTCAGGATCCACTTCAAAATTTGCCGTCTTTGGCTTTTTAAACCTGAAGTGGCCTTTTCTCCTGATGGCCTCATGGCCCTCGTTTCTGCCTTCCCTTCCTTGTTCATCCTAGCACTGACCACTCCTCCATGCAGTCCCACCCTCCTGGGGGAGATGCTCCTGCTATGTAGAACAGCCTCCCTGTGTGTCTCTGGCTCCCCTGAAACTCCCATCTTCGCTTGACTGTGCCTTTTAGGCTCTCACTCTGTGTATTGTAACAAGCTGCACACGCTGCCGATTCCTTCTGGATCGACTCGGAGCTGATCAATTCCATGTGTCATAGGCCCTGCACTGCTAATAGTTAATGGAGATTCTCCTTTTAGCTCAAGTGGCAGTGGCCTGTGCTTTTGGAGCACGAGGATTTGATTTCTATCCCTGATGCATCCATGAAGTTCCAAGGCCTAAGGATAGCATCCTGTTGCTATTCTAGGCAGCTGTGAATTAGTGCAAACATTTTCTCTCTGTAAAGATATGCTATGTACTGTGAGAGTGCAGCATGTTAGTTTCTAAGGTGCCACAAGTACTCATGTTCTTTGAGACTCTAAGCGGCACTCATGTGGCTATCTTTCTCTAGCAGGCTCTCCAAACAGGTTCCATCAGAATTCAGCCTTCTGCAGTGGCCAAGTGAGTGACTTTCCTTCCCGTAATCTGTATGTAACTCACCGAGTGAATCTGTATCCTGTGACAATCCTCCATCACAGTACTTAAACTGTCTCCTCCTTGGATGGGAACCTGAGTGCTTTGTGGAGCAGCAGGACCATGTTCTCTTCCACTGATGTTCCCTCTTCTCATCCTTAAGAGTGATTCTACCATGCCTCTGAACTGTTATTTTAAAGCAGTCATTGTTGGGTAATTCTGGTGGCCCTCTTGTTTCTCACTCTGCTATGGTGGGAAACCTGGGTGTGATCTTCTTCCTACGCTGGAAGTTACATAGAGTGGAGTAACTGTCAACATGTAGCAGGGCCTCCCTCCCAGTAAAGTTCATCTCTCCTGGGAAGAATGGTGGTGGTGGCGGCATTTGGGGGTGAGGAAGCTTCAGGGACAGGGAATAATGGTGGTGGGGAGGAAAAGCAGGGATAGGTGTTCAGCCAACCAGAAAACCTTAGCATGTCAATGTGAGCATGACCTGTAGAAATTCCTTCCCGAAGGAGAAGGACTTTAAAATGACTTGGTGTCGGCTGTTGAAATTATTAACTTGTATAACGCTGAAACGGTCCTCTGGACTCTACAAAACATGAGTAGGACACATCCTCTCTCCTGGAGAGCTCGAGGTCCTCTTGGCCTGGCCTCTCAGGTTGCTCAGGAAAGGGAGCATGTGCCGAGTTTACAAAAAGAATCCGTTTCCTGGCGTGTTAAGGGGGAGAGGGCAGGTCCTGGGTGGACACGAACTGGAGGCACCGGGAGGGGATTGGGAGGTATGTGAGGAGCAAGAGGAGGGAGGATGAGAACAGATTTAAGGAGAGGGGGGAATATAGAGATAAGGATAAAGTGGCTGAACTTGATGCTAAGGGGAAAGTGAGGGGAGGAAGCAGGTAATTGGCTATGTGATGGGTGGGATAGTAAGGAAAGGCCAAATGTTCTCCGCTCCCAAGTGGGTGACTGCAGCGGATGCCTAGGTAGAGCTATGTTTAGCAAGGAGTTGGACAGGGAAGGAGGCCAGGTAGATCTGGGCATTATCTGCACTGAGGTGGTGGCTGAAATTGTGGGAGAGGATGAGGGAGGAGTCTGAGGACAGAAGCTTAAAGGACCCCAACAGATACAGGGAGTTGGGGGGCAAAGGCAGCTCTGAAAATGCTGTCGGCCAGGAAGGGAGAGCCAGGAGAAGAGTGGTCAATATTGCTAAAGGCACCAAGGACTTGGATTGGGCCAGTTGCACCAGGTCAGTGTGCAGATCCCGTGTCCCAGTAGCTGCGTCTTGAACCCTTAGATCCTGGTGGTCTTTACAGACAACAGCACCCCACCCCCAATTTTCTAACCCTTATGGTGCTTGGGGAAAGTGATGCAGTGACTTCTACCTAAGTCTTCAGAGAGCCTGGAACAAGAGCTCTGAGCCGCTGCCCCTATGAACTGCATTGCATGTTGACTCTGAAGCATAACAACGATTCTTTAAATGTCAGTGTTCCCTATTTGACTCTGGAGTTAAGCGTGCTGTGAAATTGGGGTATTACCCTATTGCCCGCAGGGAGACTGCGCAATCTGAGCGTGACCTCACGAGTGGGTGGAGTTTGGGAGAGCCCCATTACTTATCTTTTTCCAATATGACCTTCTGAGGACACCAGGCCAATAAAAAGAACAGAGCACATCACGGGTGGGAGAGGAAATCTTAGCCCCAGGCACCATGGTGAGAAACTACCCGGTAGGCTGTTGGCAGGATGTACTGCAGCAATGTTGTTTGGGTTACTTATTTGCCTAGTGACCGATTTGCCAAAGGACCCAGGAAGGGAGGCTGCTGTGGGGTACGGGAAGGAAGGGTAGGGTCTGTCAGCTGGGGCTCTGCTGGGAGAAGTGGGAGAGCAGAGAGTTGTCTGAACAATCCTGGTTCATAGCACAGGCCCGGTGTTCCAGCGAGTGCATCATCGATGCATGTGAAACTGTTCCTTGCTGGGCAGGGCTGAGTATGCAGCGGGGCGAGGTAGGGGGCTGGTGGGGAGAAGAGAGCAGTGAATGTGGGGCTATTTGAGCGGGAGTGGAAGGGATCATGGTCCCAAGCTGGCGCTTGCTTGCGTACACGCTCATGCTCTCTCACACACACACGCACACAGAGCTCTGCCTTTAGCCTGCGGATTCTCAGTGTCCACTTCAGCTTCCCTCCCCCCATGGAGACCCTGGAACTCCTGGAATTTGACCAGCGGGAGCAGTGGACAGGGACAGCTCTTTGTTCTCTGGGTCCAGCTTTGGTGACTAAAAGCAGAGCCCGTCCCCTCCCCCCTTCCAGTATCTCTCTAGGCTCCTACTCCTCCCCCTCCCCTTTTTTTTTGGGTGGGGAGGAATGGCCGAGGCCTGGGAATGTTCCTGCTTTGTGTGTGGTGTGGGGCAGGCTGAGAGGAGGAGGAGGGGGCTTTGGGCCCCTTCCTTTCAGATGCAGGAGGTATGCAGCTAATTCAATGGGCTTCACTTTGATTACCTATCTGATAACAGAGGAATTTGAACAATGTGTGTGTTTTGGGAAGGGGGAGGGGAGGATGCTCTGAGGACCACCAGCCTCTCAGCAGCTCACTTCAAAAGGCCCAAACGGGGAGGAGGGGGAGTCCATGCCCTGTTGTTTCTTTCCCCTCCCCAGGGAGAGAGGGTTTCCTTCGCCTTTTGTTGGGGGTTTGTGGTTTATCTGTAGCACTCCTGGAAAATAAACAGAAATGTGTCACGTTTTGGGTGGCTCTTCCTCCTCTTTCTGCACCCGTGTTGCTGAAATGCAGCCACCTCTGGGACTTGGAGGGCAGTGCCCAGCACAACATGGCAGAGGAGAGACATTGTGCCCAAGGACACAGAGGCAAGCCGTCAATACAAGAAGAGCGATGGAGAAAGAGCAGCTGGTTTTCTAAAGGTCTTGCTGAAGGATCTGCAATGCAGCAAGCTGTGGGGAGCTCAGCCACTTCTTGCTGTGTAGCCTTGTACAAGTTATTTTGCCTCTCTCTGCCTCAATTTCCCCACCTGTAAAAAGGGGATAAAACCCAGCTCCAAAGGGTACTATGAGGCCAAAATTGATAATTATGATAGACTTTGATGCCTGGGGGTGGAAGGGATGCAAAGAACAGGGCAACTCACACCAATAAACAATGCAACTCGCTGTGTAGTGAAGTTCCTTCCTGACCCCAGCTGTCGATCAGTTTCTGTCTGGAATCATGACGATTCAGAGTCCTGAGGATTTTCCTCTTGTCCAGTGTGCAAACAGCTGCTGCTCCTGTTCATATAAACCTCTAATGATAAAGATCTTGCATTTGCATCAGCTTTCATCTCAAAGGGTCCTGATAGGCAAAGGTTCCCTTCACCTCTTACTGAAACGCATCCACTTCTGGAGTGAAACACGGTATCTGTTCAACAGCAGCACCACACATTTTGGGGCAGGAAGTAAAGGGCATCATTTCCTCAATGACGCTTCAAGGGGAATTTAGGGAGGCAGGAGGTAATTGCCCTAATTAGAGTCTGGGACGGGGAATGTCCCAACTCTCTCAAAGAAGGAAGTGGAATCTAGAATAATTTTTAACCTTGTGGAGGTGATTCTCTGTGAGATGCCCATTGCACAGGCAGGGGACATGAATGATCGCTGGGACTGGCGGGATACCCGCCGGGCACCTTTTTCGCGCTAAGAATGCTCTGAAGGGAAGTCTTACTGATTCATCATCTTGTTTGGGTCTTTGCTCTGAGGAGCTGCTCCCTATTCATCCAAAGAGAAGGGCAGTGCCTTGTGAGGAGGCATTTTAAGAAAGGGGGTGGGCGGAGTTTGCCTGGCAGGGGGAAAATGAAACCCTGTCAGGCTTAAATGAGCTGCTTCGAGCCCTGCCATGAAGGCAACGCACAATCCTGCCCATGGCAGCCTGCACTCCTCTTCCTCGGCAGCCTGGAGCTGGCAGCATAGGGAGGGAATGTGAGAGCGGGCGCCCGCTCCAGATCCTGACACCATGAGGTGAGGGTCACATGTCTTCTGAGCCAGGCTCAGTGAGCAGTACACTCAGAAGGAGCTGGGCTCATAGGTGGAAAAACTAGGGATGTGGGGGGTGCTGCAGCGCCCCCAGGTTTTATGAGGGGCTCCAGCTGCCAGCCCCACACACGGGATCTTGGCTGCGGGGTGTGCTCCCAGACACTGGCCCCATGCCTAGGGCTCTGCACCCACCCCAGCTATGGCTCCAGCCTCAGCTCCCTTACCCCTGTCCGTATTTCTCCCTCCCCCCAGAGCCATGGCCCTGCTCCTGGCCCCAGCTCTAGGGAATGGCGGGGTCACAGCACCCCCAATATAAAAAGTGTTCCAAGTTCATGGGAGGGAATTTGTTACTTTACTGTGGACTCTGAGTCTGTACGAGTGCAGCTTGGAAGCCTCTTTACGCTGCAGGGAAAGCTGGCTAGGAGTTCGCTCGGTGCCACCAGGGAGGGATGTTAATTTCCTTTTCCAGCTAAACATCAAGTGTACAGATGCTGGCCAGGATCAGCAAACGGTGTGTGCCCCTTCCTGGAGTAACAAGTGACCCAAGTGGCTTGCAGCTCTTGCCCCTGCTTCTTGGATCTTCCCTTTAAGATGGTGACTCCATGAATTGGATCTGGTGAGAAACCTTTGTTCCATTTAAAGGGGACCTTGCCCACTTGTCAAACCCCTCGCCCCAAACACACGGGCTGCTGTGAATTCCTGTCCTGGTGAGCCAGCCTGAGGCCACAAGTGGGCCCCTCCCCTCCTAAAGCCTGCTACTGTGGCCTTGAGGGTGGCTCTGTTCATGGATAGGGCCTCGTTTATTGCCATGAGGGTTTCCCAGAGTCAGCCCTGGAATGGTGCAGTGGCAGGGGGATCTGGAGAGCGGGCAAGCTGGGAAAAAGCATTGGGGAAGGAGTGGCAGGGTTGGGGACATGAGAAGCCCAGTAGAAAAGAGTAAATTTTCCTTTGAAATTGGAGGGTCCTTCCTCTAGCTTTGTCCAAACCCCACCCCAACCTAAACCTTCCCTTTCCCATTGCGCGCCACAAACACCCTTGTCCTGGCCTGAAGAGCAGTAAAGATCTAACAAAAAAATCTGTCTTCTTCCTGATTTTAGTATTTTTTCCATATTCAATTCCTTGCCATCATGTGTGGAGAGAGTGGGAGGGTGAGGTGTTTCTCTGTGGGGATAGGGAGAGGAAAAGATGTGAATTCTCTCCCCTTAGGGTGTGTTTAAGTCTAAATGTGGGCATTTTCCTACAACCTGCAAAGAATGGGCTGTGGGAGATCACATGACCTGGGTTACTGAGGAACACATGAATGGTGGGAATGCTCCATTCATAAAAAAATCCTGTTCCAAAGAGCAGCATGAGGACCAGATGGGCAAGGAGCTGAGAGCAAGGCTGCTGGCAGGAGAGAGGAACTGTCTGAACAGGGCCTGGGGATCACCAGCCACAAGGCTGTTGCAGGATAGGTGGAGTTGCTAAAATGCTGGGAAAGTTATTTTAACCCCCCCACTTCCCCCAACAGATTGCAAATTAACTCTTTACTCACCCCTCCCCCTGGCCAAAAGCAGTCATTTCCATACGAACTGGTAAATACCTCCTTGGCCCATACAGACTGGTATCAATAGCCTTGCATCATCTGGCGGCCCCTCTGGCATGGACCAGCTGGGAGTGGTGGTGTGTAGCTGAGGGTGTCAGTCTTGTTCAAGGTGCTCAGATATTATAGTAGTGAAAGCAGTACAAATGCCTAAATTACTACCACTAGAACTCCTCATGATCTTGCTTTCCTAGAAAGGATGAAACCTAGTGGGATGGATTATTTTCATACCATTGATGGTTTTCTTCACCATTACGCAAACAGCTGAAATTAAGTCTCTTATCAGATTCTTGAATTGGGTTTCACTGAGCTGACAGTGAACCCAGTCTTGTCTGACTGATAGCCTGCCTTCTTCCCACTGAATCCACAGAGATTATCAACCAGCAGAGACCATCCTCCCCCAAACAGTTGTGCATTTATTGTGGGCTACTTGTTAACTGACTGCAGAACTGTGGTGAAAAGGACATGTATAATTTGGGTTCAGCTGTGCTCCTGGCCAGCAATCTCATTCCAGTGGAGCATCTTTCCATAAAACCCCTTGGAGGAAAAGGATCACAGAACTGGGACAAGCTGAATTCATAAATGAAATTCCTTTTGCATCATCCCTGTCATGTCATACTGGAAAACTGCAGCCACACACTGCCCCAGGGAAAGTTTTCTTTTATTGCTCCGTTCCACTGAGAAACTGCTCGTGGAAACATTAGCAAATACACCCCTTCGAAACCTGCAATCAGGCAGTTCAGTGTAGGACTCCTGTTTTACAATGCAGGCTGCTGGGAGCCCATGATTCCAGCTGACATCTGGGAAACTTGCAGGATTGCAACCTTAATTCCCCAAATGGAGAGCAGCAGGTGAAAATAAGCAAGGGTCTGGGGAAAGGGGTCTATAATCACTTTCATGGCATGATTGACTAGTACTGGTAGCAAATCTACCTGAATTCCGCTCTTGTCTTGGCTTTGTTGGATCTGTAGCTACCGAACTGACAAATCCTCTGTGGCTCCGTGTGTATCTGCATTCATCAAAGGCTCCAGGTTATTAAACAGAGAGCTGTGGAAACTAAACCCCAAAAACAGGTATAGTCTGGGCAGTGCCGGTCTCCCATTGCAACGACTGTGTCTCAGTTCTGATCCTAAAGGGACGTCCTCCGGGGGTGAAAGAGCTATTCAGTCTATGTGACCTATTGACTCCCCTCTGCTCTGTTGAGACTGCCAGCAGGGGGAGCCATCCAACACACTGTGTGTTCTTAGTTGTCTATGACCGTGATTCTTAATAGGGCTGTCGATTAATCACAGTTAACTCGGGCGATTAATTTTTTGAGTTAATCTCAATTAATCGCAGATTTAATTGCACTGTTAAACAATAGAATAACAATTTAAATTTATTAAATATTTTGGGTGTTTTCCTACATTTTCAAATATCTATTTCAGTTGCAACACAGAATACAAAGTGTACAGTGATCACTTTATATTATTTTTATTAGAAATATTTGCACTGTAAAAATGACAAACAGTATTTTTCAATTCACCTTATACAAGTACTGTAGTGCAATTTCTTTCATGATAAAGTGCTACTTACAAATGTTGGGGTTTTTGTTACATAACTGCACTCCAAACCAAAACAATGTAAAACTTCAGAGCCTACAAGTCCACTCAGTCCTACTTCTTGTTCAGCCAATTGCTAAGACAAACAAGTTTGTTTACATTTACAGGAGATAATGCTGCCCTCTTCTTATTTACAATGTCACCTGAAAGTGAGAACAGGCATTCGCATGGCACTGTTGTAGCTTACATGCCAGATGTGCTAAAGATTTGTATGCCTCTTCATGCTTCGGCCATTGTTCCAGAGGACATGCTTATAACACTGGTTTAAAAAAAAATGTGTTAATTAAATTTGTCACTGACCTTCTTGGGAGGAGAATTGTACGTCTCCTGCTCTGTTTTACCCATATTCTGCCATATATTTAATGTTCTAGCAGTCTCGGAAGATGACCCAGCAAGTGTTGTTCATTTTAAGAACACTTTCACTGCAAATCTGACAAAACGCAAAGATGATACCAATGTGAAATTTCTAAAGATAGCTACAGCACTCGACCCAAGGTTTAAGAATCTGAAGTGCCTTCCAAAATATGAGAGGGACGAGGTGTGGAGCATGCTTTCAGAAGTCTTAAAAGAGCACACTCTCATGCAGAAACTACAGAACCCAAACCACCAAAAAATAAAATCAACCTTCTGCTGGTGGCATCTGACTCAGATGATGAAAATGAACATGCGTTGGTCTGCTCTGCTTTGGATGGTTTATCAAGCAGAACCCATCATCAGCATGGACGCATGTCCTCTGGAACGGTGGTTGAAGCATCAAGGGATGTGTGGAGCCTCACTCTGGGGAGACTAGCCCCCAGCTCTGCCCCTTCTGCCCACCCCCTTCCCCTCAGCTAGAGGAGCCCCGGGCCAGCCGCAGCCCAGAGCGTTTCCCCGCCCCCCCAATCTGGAGGAGCCCCAGCCGGGCTGGCCAAAGCCCCGAGTCTTTCTTCTATAATTCTACATTTGTAAGTTCAACTTTCACAATGAAGATATTTTTAATCGCTTGACGGCCCTCGTTCTTAACCAGGGGTACATCAACTCATCTAGATATTTGCCTAGTTTTACAACAGGCTACATAAAAAACACAAGCAAAGTCAGTACAAACTAAAATTTCATACAGACAATGAATTATTTATAGTGCTCTATATACTATACACTGAAATGTAAGTTCAATATTTATATTCTAATTGATTTATTTTATGATTATATGGTAAATATGAGAAAGTCAGTGATTTTTTTCAGTAATAATGTGCTGTGATGCTTTTTTGTATTTTTTGTCTGATTTTGTAAGCTAGTAGTTTTTACGTGCAATGACACTTGGGGTACGCAAGACAAATCAGATCCTGAAAGGGTACAGTAGTCTGGAAAGGTTGAGAGCCATTGGTCTATGAAGCAAGCATTTCAGGTCAACATATCTTCCAGAAGTGTCTCTGGGGAAGTAAGCACTCTGGCATCCCTGTGTCTGTCCATCCTTTGTCAAGCTCCGCGGGGGAAAGAGGAGAGCACCCTTGTTCCAGTGAGCCTGCAACCTGGTGAATGTGATTCTTTTCTCGTGTGCCACAGGAAACTGGGTCTTCTTGCCATGCCTAACCCTTTTTTCCCTTCTCTGGCCTCCTAGAGCAAGCTCCACATGGAGGGATTCCGCAGCCTGAAAGAAGGCGAGGCAGTTGAGTTCACCTTCAAGAAGTCATCCAAAGGTTTGGAGTCCATCCGAGTGACTGGCCCCGGGGGTGTGTTCTGCGTTGGGAGTGAGAGGAGACCAAAGGGGAAGAACCTCCAGAAACGCAGATCAAAAGGAGACAGGTAAGGGCAACAGGCCAAGGGATGCACAGTAATCAGACAGCAGCACCTGATCTCCAAGAGCTTTGTGATCAGCCTAGCACCTGACCTGAGCCATATGGGAGAGAGCCTCATGGCAGAGGGCAGGGTGGGAGGAGACACATAGTCAAGACTGGTTTGGGGACTATGTTCTGATGTGGTAACATCCCTCCCCACCCATCTGCAGCCCACCCACCCCTTTGTTTGTATCGTTCCTTCCTCTGAACCATTTGTTCTGTGTCCAGTCACTTGGCACCTCTTCATTTCCAAACATGCTCCCAGAATCTTCTGCCTCCTTTGGGGCCTGGGCCAAGATTCTGGCATTTATCCAAGACCCAAAGGCATCCACTTCTGCAAGGAAATTTCCCTGTCGGAGAAGGGCAGGTCGTTGCCACTCTGCTTCTGAGGGGGTCACCAAGGTAACCCCAGTTCTATACTGGTGGCACCCAGAGGAGACCACCAGTGTAGCTTCTACACAAGGCCCTAATGGACAGACACCTCATATGGGTGTCTGCTGTGACCCGGCAGGGGAGCTCTGCAGGACAGACACAGAACTGTTAGTTTTCAGAGGAACAGCCGTGTTAGTCTGTATTCGCAAAAAGAAAAGGAGTACTTGTGGCACCTTAGAGACTAACCAATTTATTTGAGCATGAGCTTTCGTGAGCCACAGCTCACTTCATCAGATGTGTACCGTGGAAACTGCAGCAGACTTTATATACACACAGAGAATATGAAACAATACCTCCTCCCACCCCACTGTCCTGCTGGTAATAGCTTATCTAAAGTGATCATCAGGTGGGCCATTTCCAGCACAAATCCAGGTTTTCTCACCCTCCACCCCCCCACACAAATTCACTCTCCTGCTGGTGCTAGCCCATCCAAAGTGACAACTCTTTACATAATCAAGTCGGGCTATTTCCTGCATATTTCCTGCATAGCTGGACATTACTGTTATTAAGGGGCTGATAAAGGAGCTGGGCTGGGGAGACCCCATCTGGCTGCTGGGCCTTTGGGACACAGCTGGGAAGGCATGAGGCTGAATATCACAGAGCCATTGGGAACAGGAGAGTTCTTGCCACAGGGCTCCTGGGGGTAGGAGGGGCAGTGGCCCTTCCCTTGAAAGATGCTTCCCTCAGCTTTTAATGAGTGTCAGATGCAGATTTCTGGGGAAAGGGCAGAAAACCAGAAGTGAAAGGCCAGAGGTCAAAAACACCCAGGGCTGAATGGCATGGACCAATGCTCCCTTTCTGTTTGTGTGTGTGTTCAGGATGGAGGTGTAGCCACACAGCAAACTGGGGGAGGGAAGGGGTAATTTTCTCTAATAAAAGCCCAGCGTTGTGAGATCAGTGACTACTCAGGAAATGGCCAGACAGCCAAGCAAAGTCTCCCACAGCAGCTTTGCAGCCCAGAGGCGAGGCTCTTGTTAGCACCATGTAGCCTTCCCGTCCCACCCTGAGTTCGCAAGGCGGTTCCTCAGATATTTAATTTCCAGGGACTTTCCTTACATCCTAGGCTAGCATCAGCATGGCTGCATGCAAGTGTTGCCCCCAGGTGGTATTTTGAAGTATATTTCACAGGCTGTGAAAAGCATAGCCTGTTTGCAGCCATCCATTTCTGATAAGTGGCTTCTGCAAGGGGATTTAAATCCATTTGGGGCATGCAAAATAAATCCAGAAAGGCCTTTTTTTGTTTTGTTTTTGTTTTCCTCTTGGCTTTGGTAATTTGATCATAGAGATGCATGACTTAAAATGGAAATGTGGACAAAAGCCAGAAAAATACACTGCAAGTAGGCTTGGCAGAATTTGATTTGTATCTTTTTATGATTTCAGTGGACAATATCCATGTTTATCTTTAAGCATTTTTATTTATTTTAAATTTCCGGAGTTGTGCAAAATTAAGGAGTGGGGAGGAGGGGTCAGACAATGATTTAATGACCGTAAACCTCAAGATTCAAAAAGTTAAAGCCTTATAACCATTAAAACACAAACTGTCAACATCACATGTCAAAATATACAACATAAATATCTTTAAATCAACCTTGTAGGTTCTCAAGCAGAATTTTTCTTATCTTACCTATCTGTACATTTTGATTACCAGTGGAAATATTTTTTTCATCAGTTTGTGTGTGTACAGAGAACTTGATGTTTACTGATCAACTAATCCTTCCAAGCCTAACTAAAAGGGAGGCTAGACATGATGTACTGTCCATGGGTCCAGTACGCGCTCTACTCCTGAGGAAATTCTGCACCAAAAAATTCAATATTCTGCGCCTCAAAATTAAGCGCACATTTTAAAATTCTGCAAACTTTGTCAGTAAATAAATGTGGCTCCAGCATGGCAGTGGGGAGCACAGGCCATTGGCTGCATTCAGGAGGGAGATCACCCTGAAGCCCACACCTCCCCCAGTACAGGGACTCGGCCGTGAGGCTGCACATGACCCTGACAAACACCCCGGGGCCCTGCCCCTCTGCGCCAGGTGCAGCAGGTGTGGGTGGCCAGCCTCAGCCCAGCAGGATCCAAGTGTGGAGGGGCTTAGTGTGGGGGAATCCAGGTGCGGGGTGAGAGGGTTCTGTGTGGGGGCAATCAAGGTGCGGGCGGCTCAGTGGGAGATTTAAATCACAGGGGCTCATGGGAGGGGCAGGGGGCAATGGAATTCTGCAGGGATCCAGGTGAAGATGGTTGGAGCTCAGCGGGGGGGGGTTCTGGGTGTGGGGAGACGGGGCTCGGCAGGGGGTTCTGGGTGTGGGGGGCTCCGGGTTCTGGGGGAGTGGGGTTGATGGGGTGGGGGTGCAACTGCTTGGGGATCAGTGGGATGGGGTGGGGGGCTCATTGGAGGAGGGTAGGGTTGTCAGGGTGAAGGTTCGATGGCCCTGTTTAACAGGGGAGCTCCAGCTGCTGCCACGGGGATGCTGCAAGCCAGGCTCCCACTTTTCCCCGCAATTCTCCTATCCTCTTTTTTTCTTCTTCATCCCTGTCCCCTCACTCCTACATTCCCCACTTCCTTCCCCACTGCCTCTCCCCTCCCCTCCCCATCTCTTTACTGCCCCTTCCCTCATTTCCCCCACCCACCCGTACACGGAAAACAGGAAGGCTCCCAGCACACAGCAGGGGAGCTCAACGGGAGGCAGTGTTCAGCTTCAGAGTCAGCGGAGCGAGTGCTTGCAGAAATGGGGGGGCCAGCAGCACATAAGCCCATGTGCCCTCATGCCCCACCTCTGCTGTGGGGGGGGGCAACCCCCCCAACTTAGCCATTTTTCTGCAGGCGGGTAGTCGCTCGGATTCACCCCCCCCCCCCCCCCGGAGTAACTCTCCTGGATGGAATGCGAACTAGTCAGCTGTCTCTTACAGGCTCTATAGAGATTTTCCTCCACTTTTGGAGCAGGAGGATTTGAGTTCTGTTGCAGTCTGCTGACCACAATGTCTCCATAGATTCACTACCGCAGTAATGGGGATGCCAGTCAGGGCTGGGAAACAGCTGGTTCTCCCCACCCGTGGGTCCCATGTTCTGCAGCTCATGCGCAGGGTGTAATAAGGTGAGGCAACTTTAAGCAGCCCTGGCAGTTGGAATGACCATACCCTAACGCACTGATTTCTCTCCCTGGATCTCCATCTCTCCCCTTCCTCTTCCTAGATGCTACAACTGTGGTGGGCTGGACCATCATGCCAAAGAATGCAAGCTGCCGCCACAACCAAAGAAATGCCATTTCTGCCAGAGCATCACCCACATGGTTGCCAACTGTCCCATCAAAGCACAGCAATCGCCCAGCTCTCAGGGAAAGCCCGTCTACTTCCGGGAGGAAGAAGAAATGCACAGCTCGTCCCTTCTTCCTGAAACCAGAGAATGATGGTGGGAGATTGGGGGGTGGGAGGGGGGAGATTTCCATCAGGATCAAAAGGCTTCAGCAAGGAATCGGTCAGCAAAGGGGGAGCAGCGAGCAGTCTCTGCCGTCATGATGTAGGGGGGTTGGTGTAAAGCAGGGATGGGTGGGAGGGTGGCAGCTCAAACTGTAGGATGTAACCTGCCAGGCGATGGCACTGGTATCTGGACAGAGGGACTGAGATGGTTGTATGTGGGCTACAAAATCCCAGCACAGATCTCATCCACCACACACACTTTGAGTGGGAAGAAGCCGGTTACCCCTCTGTCCAGATGCCCAGCTCCAAAAGCGGGAGAGGGAGCAGCCCCATAACCCTGTACCTAACCACTTCCTCCAACCAAAAGCCACATGCCGCTCTAGTTTCTTTCCCTGTGTTTGGTGATTTTTGTGTTTTTAAACCAACCTTCCCAATAGTGTTTGTGAACCCCTGGGTCATTTTGGAGACAGGTGTCTCCATCCTAGCAGGAGAACAGAGACCGGTTGTCAACGGCAAGCTAGAAACTAGTGAGCAAATTTGTTCTCGCTAGACACAGGCGAGCCAAATGGATCTCGCCCAGGATTTCTCCTTGCCCAGGAATATCAACTGTCCCCTGTTTTTGCGACCTGCAGGGGAATAGTGGAGCAGCACACCCCCTGCAGGGGAATGGTGGAACAGCTTGCCTCTCTTGAATTAAGTGTTAGCTGCCCCTGAAATAGTTGGGAAGAGCCTCTTTATTTATTTAAGGCTTTCCATGCTGGACTGAGGGTTTTGTAGCATTGCTGGGACCTGCTCCTCTCTGAAGGCCCTTAGTTTCAGAGCCATCCAGACTTCATATCTCTCTCCTCTCCCAGTTTGTGGAGGAGGGGAAGGGAGTTCATGGTAGAAGCTGGGCTTTCTATGCTCCAAAATTAACATGAAAAGTCCTTTTTCTAGAGGCCAAATCCTGGGCCTGCTAAAATGATTTCAGTGGACTCGGACCTTGGCTCCTAGCATTTAACTAGACTCAGGGTTTCTTTAATTGAAGGCCATTGTAATGTAATGCTGACTTTTGAAAATGTCTAGCTATATTAGCAAGAGACAGATCAAAGCAACACATGGCCTAGTTGGAAGGAAACTATGGTGACATCAAAACTGTAACAAATGGGGTAGACGCAAAATTTGGGGGAGGAGTTCTTCCAGCCCTGCCAGAATCCGCTGTCCTGGTCTGCCACTCGCTGTCAGCATGCATGCTGGCGCACGAGCAGTGGCATAGCCTCGGTGGCAGGAGGCATGGAAGCATGTGTCTTGGTACAGATCATGGTGGGTCCTCGTTGCCCAGGGGCTGCAATCCAGGGTCTGACAGAGGAAGAAACCATATTTCCACCCCCCACTGCTTTTAAAGCTGTCACAGTTGAGAGCACCTACAGTGGAATATATTTCATGTAGCCATGTGTCTATAGGGGCTGATCTAGAGCACAATGAAATCAGTGGGAGTCTTCCCATGGACTTCAATGGACCTTGGATCATACCTATATTGTATACAATTTGCTTCTGTTCGTCCGTTTATTAGGGCCCAATCCTCCAGTCCATATGAATCTGTAATGCCCTTTTTTTGAGCATAAGGGCTGCAGGCTTGGTCCTTTCCTTTCCTGTAGGAACAGGGTGCTTTCTGTCAGTTAAAAGCTGCTGCCTTCTCTCCCCACTTTGTCTTCCCCAACCCCTCTATTCTGCCTTTATTTATTTGTTCCTGCGGACAGCTGCCCTTGCAATGCAAGGCCCCTCCCTCCACCCCATCCGTGCTGAAGCCGATGTGATGTGAAACCTGCACTAGGACGTGCGCGTATGACGTATCTTTGGGTTTGTTTGTCGTTTGTTTTTTTTAAAATATAAATATTCTGTTTTTTTGTATTTTTGTATATTTTAATCTTAAAGAGAGAGAGAGAGGACATAACTACTGCAACTTATTCTCAGGTATTTGAGCAATCTCAGGGATGAACAGCCTCTGCAGCTCCAGTGCTGGACGGAGTGGAATTTTGTTTTCTTTGCTTTTTAACAGCACAAAGACAGAACAAAGTTTGTATTTTAAACTAGGTCTACCTCGCTGGATGTTCGTCAGGTGGACTGATTATTTTTAAAACTGTATTTTAATAGATTCTCTTCTCCCTCTCACTGTATTTACATGGCATTTGGGACTTTGTGTCTGCGGGTGGTTAAAGAGAAGTCAGTCAATGTTGCAGAGGAGGGTACGGCCGCCTGTATCTGTATTTTGGACTCCAAATTCCCTCCCAGCCTGGCCATGTTCCCATCTCCCCTCCCCATTCCTGTCCATTCTCAATTCCACTCACTGGCTGGAAACGTTCCTGTCTCCCTAGTTTTTGCCCCAGTCCAATTTTTAATGACTACCATCACTCATTGTTCTGCCTCCCCAGTCTCTTTGCTGGTGACTTCCTCCTGCTGTAGACACTGGGGTGGTATAGATCCCCAGTTACCTAGCTCAGTGCCCGACTTCAGATCAGAAATGGGAGGCAATGACTGATTGGATGTCACTCCAGCACTGGGGGGGGGGCGGCATTAACTTGGATTGGAGGCATAAGGAAGCCTGCTGCCCTTGCACCTGGTTATTCCTCTCTTTGAGAGAGCAAGAGCCTTTCAGTGCATATATTAAGGTCCTAAACGGGCTATAACATAAATACCTTCTTTTAAAAACTCCTTTTTCTCTGCATGGCTGTGAAATGTTGGCTGTGAGGTTCTCGTCTCCTTACCCCCACCTGGCGTGTTTGCATTTCTAGGAAACCTGCAGTGTAACCAGAATAAATGTTACAATGCTAACTCTCCACAAGAGGAGGCCTTTCTGGTCCAACTATCTCTATCTAGTGCTAATGTGCTTTGACTCCAGCACTTCCTTGGGGGATGTGACTGGAGCTGGGCCCGTAATGTGTGCTGCAAGAGTTCCCCAAAGCCAGCCCTATCATCCATGTTTGTAGCAGATTCAGATACAATTGCTCCCCCTTTCTCTTCCCTGCCCCCCCCCCCCCCCCCACTTCTCCCCTCTCCGCTTTCCTCAAATGCTAGCCAATAATTGCTGGGTGGGACTATGGAGTCCTGTCCTCGAGCCAGGAGCTGTGACACTCCTGTGTGCTCTGTAGCCACAGGGCCTGGCCGTACCACCCCTCCCCGGTATAGGATAAGGCTGACGCAGTGGTATGTTTCAGAATGTGTGTGCAGTTTCCACTATAAGTTTTAGATAGTAATAGAATAGATTTAGATCAGGGCAGGAAACGTCGAGAAAGAGAGATCTCTAATCTTCCAAACAGGCACCAGGGGGAGATTAGGGGGAATCAGAGGCACTGTTCAAGATTTCCCCCCTCCGAGGCTTCCCTCTGCTGCTAGGATGTGAATTTGGACAACAGGAGTGCTTAAAACAGTTGGAGTGAAATGTTCACCTCTTAGAACCCTGGGAGCTATTATCCAAGGGACTGATTCAGCTCCCATTTAAGTTGATGGCAAAACTTCCCTTCTATGGGAGATGAATTAGGGGAATGAAAAAGGGGGGCTAGGAAGCATTGTGTTTGTAACACGCTGCCCTGCTAAATAATCGTGAAAAGTGACTAGCCTGGTCAGAAAATGTACTTGCCTGCCTTTAACAAGTCAGAAATTTATTGTGGTAATGAACAATTAGCCTCGCAAGGCTCCTTCACACACACACACACACACACACACAAAACCCTGGTACACATGAGAACCGCCTAGATGAGATGCCACAGTCTCCGATGTTGCCTGTAGCTAGGCTTGGTGGGTGGAGAAAAGCTCTCGGGCTGGCTTTCTGCCCTGCTGCAGTAGTGAGTGTGGTGAAGTGGTGGTGGCCCTTTAGAGGGGGGAGGAAAAAAGGAAATTTTGGTTTTTAAATAGCTATGGGATCTACACAAATCTACCTCAGGATAACTTCTCTGTCTGAACGGGGTAAATGCAATAGAATGCATTGGGTTGTGTGCCTCTAACCCTGGGTTCCAGTACCCCTATGCGACCCACAGAGGGAACTGTTGACCATCCTTTGGCACCTTAGGTGTGCCAATGGGTAAATGCTGCCCCTTCTAGTTTTGTATCTGTCTTGAATTGTGTAGAACTTTTCCAAGTAATCAGTTTGGTGATTTGCTAGGTGTCTAGTATGTGTAAATATCTATGTAAATCTCTCCACTTTCTTTCAATATTCTCCTTGATTATTGTTTACAAACTTAAAAAAAAAATAGCCAAAGCATCTGATGGGTTTTTGGACCAGGGAGATGGGATCCTCTCTGTATGCTCTACCTGTGCAGGGAGGTGACTTAGGTAACCAGCCCCATCCTGGGGGCTCTGGTGAGAAAGTGAATCATAAAGCCCTCAGGTTTTCTGCTGTCAATAGAGCAAATTGCCTCCCAAGAAACCAGTGATTGATTTGTAAGGAGAAGCCACGCTAGAGAAGATGGAAGTTTACAATATTCAATTGTATCTTCTCCTTTTTTTCTGTGGTTTGCAGTATCCTTTGCCACGTACATTACAATGCTCTATGTACCTCTGCAGACTGCAGAGATTTGTTGTGGCTTTTTCCATTCCTTGATGATGATCTTGCAGATAAATTGCTGCAAGAGACTTACTGTCCTCACCTCCTCTGCTCATGCGTGGTTTGCAGGCAATGGACTCTATGCATTATGGGAAGCAGGCAGACTATGCCAGGCTCTCTTTGAGCTAGGAACTGAACCCAGGTCTGCCCTGTCCACTAATCATCCTTCTTACACAAGCGCTAAGTATCAGTCCTATCCAAAAATATAGGCTCATTTGAATGTTAAGGGGATAAAATATCCTTGGAGGGACGATTCTCCCCTGGTGCAAAAACTTGGGAGTCAAGTGGCCACAAGATTGTCTACTGTCAGACGGAAGAATGTAACTCCATGTTTACTGCTAGCAACCAAAGCTTGTTTGTGTCAAACTCTTGAATTTTTATGACGTGGGAAGGGGTGGGAGGGAGGGAGGAAGAGGGTGAATGTGTATGATTTTGGGGGTTGTCTTAAGTGCAGGACTGTGCTTTCTGGAGAGCAGATTTCCTGCTGAAATGTCTGCAGTGAGATCAAAAAAATCTCACTGCATTTTTTCTCCTTTTCATTTTTGTACCAATCAAGGAAAATGTTTGATTTTTTTTTTCTCTGCAAAATAAAGAATATGGGTAATGGTGGCTGGTGCTTTTCCTTTCATCACCAGAGATCTGTCATGTTGAGAAGCATGTTCCCAAAGCTACAGACACTACCTGAATGATAACTGGCTCCAAGAGTTCTGGAGCAGAGGTCTGGGACTCAGGAATTCTTGGTTCTGTTCCACAGTGACTTAGTTACTTATATGGCCCTCATCACTCTATTTGAGCACTAAGGCTATGTTTACAGGAGCTGCGCTGTAAGGTCTCCCATGAAGCTGCTCTATGCCAGCGGGAGAGCGTCTCCCACCAACATAGCACTGCCCACATCCGCACTTTTGTCAGCGAAACTTTTGTCGGTCAGGGGTGTGTTTGTTTTTTTCCCCACGCCCCTGACCAACAAAAGTTTTGCGGACAAAAGTGCTAGTGTAGACAAAGCCTAATTGCTCTTATCCTCCCAATGCCCTCTGAAGGAAGGAAATGTTAACCCCATTTTACAGATAAGAAACAGAAGGGCACAGTAGATTAAGTGACTTTCCCAAAGCAGCACAGAAAATATGAGCCAGGAACTGAACCCAGGTCTGACCAGTCTAAAAATCATCCTTCTTATGCAAGCTCTAAGCATCACTCCCATCCGCAAATTGACTGAATTCAAATCTGAACGCTTCCCAGCATTGAGAGATTTTGGTTTGGTCCCCTTTTAATCATTTTAATTATTTTCCAATTAACTTTACCATCTACTAAACTTTGTATCTAAACCTTTTAAATAAGAGTGAGATATGCAGTTACATTGAGAAAGTACAAGGGCTTTTAATTCTCATGTACTAATCACCCACTTGCATCAGGAAGCGATCCTCCTTTGCTGGTTGCATGTAATGTAGACCGCCGTCAGTCTACAGAGTAGACTCTGTACTCACAGGTTTGAGTCCTAACAGCATCAGCTCAGCCTTTCTCTTTCCATTAGGCAGCACAGACCATAAATTGTCTCTTTCCTATCAGAGTTTTTAAAAATATTCAAGGACCTATCTGCCTTGCATGGTAGGTTTGGTAAGAATAAAAGTTCTGGGCGGGGTCCTCTGTGCTGTCTGCTACCTCTACCCAAGAGGAGGCTGCATTTTAATGCCTTAATCAGAGGCTGTGTGAAGTGCTTTTGGATGAAAGGTGTTATAAGAGTGGTCTCATTACCATCCATAGACCCCCTCCACTCCCAGTGGTTTGCAGATTAAATGCTTGGAGCAGCTGGGATGGAAATAGTCCATGAAAATATATTTTCCCTTTATCATGTCCTCAGAACCCTACCCCTTTTCTAAGAGTTGATAAGGTCCCAATCCAGAAGTCAATGGGGCTGCATGTGGGTGCAGCAATCTGCCCACAGATTCAATCAGAGTTTGACTATTTGTAGCCATAATTTTGATTGTACAATTGGTCACTTATTTGGGTAGGGACCATTTTCATCCTGGTCTGCTGCAAACTAAGCAAGACTCTTAATTTCGTTACACAGGGCCCTTTGTAACTGTTTGCTATTTTAGACTATTCTCAATTGCTATTTAATGCTATTCTAATGTGGGGAACCTAATCTGTTTGCAATTTCCCCTCTTTTTTTAAAAAAATATTTTTTGCCCTGACACCCAGCTTTAATGGTGCACAGTCTAATCATGTAGGGGTCATCTTCCACTGTAAACATCCCAAGGTTCTGTACTGTGCAGAAAGATTGAGAGGGCTTGGCGGCAGCAGCTATTAAAAAGCAAAGTCTCATACTGCTTTCAGAAGTAAGGTGAGCAAGTGTGCCTGCAAATATAAACCTCTCAGGCAAGAGTGATCAGAAGCTAGTAACCTCTTTTTAGGAGCCATGCTACTTGCAAACAGGAGGATACCCTGTGTACATATGGAAACTCGGATCCAACTCCATCAAACTCAACATAGAAGCACGTCAAGCAGTAGCATGCATAGGTAGAGGACTTTGGTTTGTTGCCCCATGGAGCACAGCAGGGAGTTCCTTTGGTGAGCCAAGCAGCTCTCCTTTTGAGCCCCTCTATGTAAGGAGAGCTCATCTGTCAGGACCTGCTGTGCAGGGGATGTGCTCTTCCCTGTTCTGCTGGAAGCAGCAGTCTCCCACACACACCACCTCACTTCCCAGTCCATACCTTCTTCTAGCAGCAAACATCTTAGGCTTGTACCCACCATTGCTTGCTTCCCTCCACTCAAAACCATCTCATAAAGCCCCAACGGGTTGTACCCTTTCTGTGTTACCCCCATCCCTTTCCAGCCTGTCCATAATGTTGCTACTAAACCCTTCTTTTGTCGCTAACCCCCACCCCTTTGTGGGCTTCCTCTCACTATTATCAGATTTAAGCTCTTAACCTCTATGTTCCTGGCCCTATAAGAGTTTTATAAGCGATCATCTTGCTTTATCAGTGAGCTCTACTAATAAACTCAGTCTCTAATGGCTGTTACCACATCATTGGACTATGTTCTTCAATCATTTCTGCTGCTCAGTGGCATGTGGAGCAGCAAAGCCTGCTAGGTGTCCTAACCTAATTGCCTCCAGCTATGAGTGAAACAGGTAACAAACAGAGACAGGAGCTACCTGGTGCACCCAGGAGCAAAATAATGTAGCTAGCCCACGCTAACAAAAGGACGGTGCGTGTGAAAACGGTGTTAACTGCATTTGTGCGGCTATGGCCAAAAAAAAATCAGAATTAACACTCAGGCCCCACTTTAAAATGTCACCGGAGTGGTGTGTGAATTGCAACAGCTGACGCTGGGTGCTGTGCCTGGGGATGTGGGCATGGGCATAGTTTAATTTCTATATTTGGTGGAAGCAGCTCCAGTCAGGCCAATGGAGCTACGGGGGGAGGGAAGGGTGGCAAATTCTGCACCTGTCTGAAGCTTGCAGTTTTGGGGGGTAATATGTCGTCCCATCCCGCCCCCATGTCTCCCTAAACACCCGTGGAGGTGGGGCAGGAACTGACAGGCCTGCATGCTACTTGGGTGGCCAGGGGCAGGATTTTGACGGGCTGTTATGAAGAGAGGGAGACATGGGGGCTGTGCCCATAACCGTCCCAGCCCAGCAGAGTGGGCCTTGCTGCCCCCTTCGCAAGGTGTGAGCTGCCCTGGAACACTGTGCCAGTCAGTTCGGGGTGTGGTCCCCAGAGCATCCCCCCAGGACAGGGCCCCCCTCATGGGAGGGCGGCCCACTCTACCCTCAGCACCCGCCGACCACGACAGTGCGGGGGGGGACCCCTGGGCGGGGCAGGCTGTTCCCATCTCCTGTTACCCCCCGCCCCGCCCCTCAGCCGGGTCCTGTCGCCGGCCCCCGGGCCGCGTTGGCGGGAAGCCGAAAGGGCGGGACCATTAAAGGCAGCAGCTTCAGAGCGCGCACGGCGCGTGCGCGGGAGGGGCCCCCCCCTCCCTCCGCGCGTGGTGATGACGTATGCGGAAGGACACGTCACCCTGCTGGGGAAGCTGCGGAGAGGCTGGGTGCCGGAGGGAGAGGTAGGATGGGGAGCGGGCCGAGGCGCTGGGGAAGGGTCTGGGGAGAGCCTGTGGGGGTGGGGAGTACCTGACGCGGCTGGGGGAAGCCCCGGGCTGGTGAGGCAGCGTCGCCTAGTGGGCAGAGCACTGGGCTGGGGCTCAGGAGAGCCGGGCTGGACTCCTCTGCCCTGCCGCGTGCCTCAGTTTCCCCATCTGTAGCACAGTGATAATGATCCTTGGTAAAGCGCCTACGGGTGACGTGGGCTGTCTGAGAGCTGGGTAGTATTGTTAGTGGCCAGGGAGGAAGGCTAAGGTCTCGGGAGCCGGAGTCTCCTATTGAGAGGGGGTGGGGAAGTTCTGGTAATAAAGCCCAAGTTCTGGGAGGTGGCTGAGCTGCCCTGAGTCCCTGGCCAGACTTCCTCTCTGGAGGAGAAAGGGGAGGGAATCTAAGTGAGGGTGGGTGAAGAAACCATCCCCTCTGTTCACCTCGGGCCCATGATAGAGTCAAAACAAGGCCTGGAGCGGCATGTATTAAACAGCTAGGTGGACTATCCTCCCCCACCCCCAGGCTCTTTCTCCATTACTGCTTTGTCTGCCCTTAGCTGAAGGTGGATTGCTCAGAGCCCTAATTGGGAGAAAGTAAAGGATTCTTTGGGAGCTCAGCAAGTTGCCACAGACATGATCAATGGGCTAAATGTACATGGGACCTATCAGCATTTGATGTGAGTTTAGTGCTGGTGAAACTTTCTGCCTTGATGACTGGAGGCTGAAGTCCTCTTTTTCTACAGAACAGAAATAGCATGAGCGGCAGCAGGTGAGAGGGGAGTGCAGTCTCCAAGATCAGTTAGCCTTTGTCTTTGCTGATGACAACCATGGTGGTGGCTTTTGTAATGTGTGTGCTTATTCTCTGAAACCTGTGCTGAAACCCCACAAGTCTTTTCACCCAGGCCATTGAACAGTTATCAGGTGATATCAATTTTTTCTTATTACCACCCAGTGCTGGCAATATAAAGCTAACAGACTCCATATCCCATTCCTAAGCTATCCAGTCCAGCGATTGCATGTTCTGTTTTTCTAACCTTAGTATAAATTAGTAAAAAAAAAGCTCTTAGAAGGTAACTGACTAAAGCGTACTTTTCCAAAGTGACTGTTCTTACCGCTTTGGGCCAAACAGATCCTCCTGATTCATTTGCCCCTTTTCTCATCTTGCCCCCGAAAAAGAGGCCACTGTGGGTAAAGCCATGTCGTGGATCAAAGAAGGAGAGCTGACCATCATAGAGAGATTTTGTGCCAACGTTATAAAGGTAAGACAAACCTCTGTGCTGCCTGTGATGACTAAGCATTTTCAAGATTGCTTCTCCATATTATAGAAAAGAACTATCACTGTGACTGCTTCTGTTATTAATAATAATAATAATAATAATATTTTTAAAAAGCGCCTTTGTATAGGAACGCATGTTAATACTAGTACTGAATGTACATTCCAAAATTGTATTCAGGGATGGAAAATTACACTGGCTTGAATCTTGTGGATGAGCAGGGCAGTAATTGATGCTTGTCAGTAGCAAGCCGGGATTCCCAGGTTTCTAATATTTGTAGCCCTGGCTGATCAAGAGATAATGAATCTTAAAATGATGTATCTTGTCATCCTCTTGCTGTTTCTCTCATTTAATTTCTGATAACCAGCATCATAAGAATCGCTAGAGCTAGAAATTATTTTTCCATCTGAAAGCAGATGGAAACCCTAGTTTTCAAACGGTATTACACGTTCATGTCTGTCTAGTGGTTTGAGAAATAATGGCTGTTTAAATCATATGAGAATTGAAGAGGTCATGGGAAGGATGCAAGATAATTAGAATATTTTAGATTCATATAATTCCAATTCTTTTTTTAAAAAATATTTATATTGAATGTAATATATCCCAATAGTTCCAGAAAACTGTCTGTCATACCCTCTGCAAGCAAGTTTTGAGAAACTTATGCTGTTGGTAACATAAGCATCTCAAAAAGAGCTGTAGATACCTATTGACATTAAGGGGAGGAAATATCCATCTTCGGAGTGAAAGTCAGATTTTTTCTCCGTGTAAATGAGTTGGGTCTGTAGTTTCTCTTGAATGCTGAAATTGGAAATGCTTACAATACTGGCAGCGTGGGACTTGGAACACTTGCTGAGTCTTCACTGACAGAAGGTGGTAATCACTTCATAGTGCTGTTCCAGGCTCTCTTGTATCCTAAATATGTTCAGTTCTCTGCCACACAGCAGAGTAAGGGAGAGCCAAAGGCAGTTAATGGTGAATGCCACTGTCATAGTGCTTCAAATGGACCCTAAGTTAGGGTTACCAAAGAACCATATGTACATCTAGTAGCCTGTGTTCTTCTGTCTTTCGCTATCTTGTCTCCCCTTCATCCCCAAACTTTACAGGGACTCCATTAGATGGATTCTATACTAAAGGGGAGGCACTGCCAGGAGCTGGATGGGTTAAGCTAATTGAGGTGGGACTCCAAGTTGGTTGTTAGCTTTCTAGTCTGTTTAGCCTTTCTTTTTCTTGCCATTTAGGCAGGTCCAATGCCCAAGCATGTCGCATTCATCATGGATGGGAATCGCCGTTATGCTCAGAAGTGTCACGTGAAGAGGCAGCAGGGGCATTCAGAGGGCTTCGACAAACTGGCACAGGTGGGGAGGACCTTCTAAACAGGAGCTTCTGGGTGACAGAGGTTTGGATGTTGGATCCCTGGTTCCAATTTTCGTCAGCATTGTCTCTCTGAGTGCATGGACAACTGCCCCCTTTCTTAAAGGGAGTGAAATCTGGTATTTAGACCCCGGGGCTGGGAGTCAGGATTCCTGGGTTCTGTTCTACCATTGACCCCTGTGGCCTTGGGAAAGTCAGTTAATCTCTCCTATTTACTCATCTGTAAAACAGGGAAATAATACCTACCTCATGGATCATGACGCTTAATGTTTATAAAGCACATTCAGATCCTTTAGTGAAAGATTCCAAAGTACACAGTGTGATAGATATGACAATATCCTGGACAAACCTTACTGAATTGAGTCCAATACCTTTGAGGTCCATTGGATTAAATATGCAATTGTTTGTGTTCTTCTGAGATTGTATATAACTTCTCTAGGAGGAGCGGGGGTGCTAATGTAATTCCTCCAGTTATCAGCCCTTTGAAGTCACCCCCAGAGAGGCTCATATATACTAGTTCAAACTGTGTTCTTTAGGGACCAACATCCAAAAAAAGGATTTTGGGATAAATAGCCTGTTTTTAAATAGGTTTCAGAGTAGCAGCCGTATTAGTCTGTATTTGCAAAAAGAAAAGGAGTACTAGTGGCACCTTAGAGACTAACCAATTTATTTGAGCATAAGCTTTTGTGAGCTACAGCTCACTTCATCGGATAAATTGGTTAGTCTCTAAGGTGCCACTAGTACTCCTTTTCTTTTTGTTTTTAAACAGGCTCAGAGCTTTTGGTTCTGATCCTGCAAATGGACAGGACCTCCGATCCGTGGAGGTCCCCAGTCCTTAAGGAAAGGTTAGAAGGACTGACAGCGACCAGACTTGTGGAGATTGCTGGGGGAGGATCTCTGATAAGATTATTAGCAAGCATTTAGGTTCTTTTATTGTTTTGAATGTTTTCTCGAGTGCTTTTACCTTAAGAATAAAATATGCTTCCTTAAGAAGGTTTGTGTGGTAACTTATACTGTGGGCTGCTGTTAGTCTCAGAGGAGAAAGCAAGCAGGCTTATTTAGGCAGTCTGTCTTTTATGCTGGGAATAACACAGTGAAGGTAGGGAACTGTTTAGCCTGGAAATTCTGGTCAGAAGGGAGAGAGATGGGTGGGGGGCTGAAAGCTTGAGAGTCAGTGCCCAAGCTGAACCACTAAGGGGAAGTACAGGTGCACTTGACGTGAACTGACACATGCAGTATTCTATTATGTATAATCTTTTCTCTTGTATGCTACAAGAAGTGGTTTCCCTGGGTGGGTTACTACTCTGTCTGTTCTGGCATTGACCTCTCTGGTTTAAATACTGTGAATGTTTTCAGCCCCCTGTGAGCCTTCTGCTGGATGTTTATTTCATGAAGGTTGGCTCATCCCTACTCCCTCCACCTAGACTTCCAAGATTCTCTGCATTGTTATAATTTCTATGGCTACAAAGAGTTCCTGGCCATAATAAGTGGCTATAGGAAGTGTTGGTTTATTATGAGCATGTGCAGTGTACCTCTGCACTGAAGGTGCTCAGATTGGAACGTTAATGAAATTGAAAGGTGACAAATTCAAAACTGATGCAAGGAAACACTGTTTCCACACAGAGCATAATTAGACTGGAACTCATTGCCATATGACGTTGAGGCCAGGAACTTTGCGAGATTCAAATAAGATTTGGACATTGATGTGGATAACAAGAATATCCAGAGTTTTAACAGTTGATGGTTTGGGGGGCGGGGGAGGGGGGTTTTGTTTTTTGTTTTGTTTTTTTTAAGGCTCTGGAAGGGTTATAAAACCTCATGAGTCAAGGTTTATGCCAATCTCTAACTATTAGGGGTTACGATGAGACTTTCATGGAAGGTGGGCTATCTCACATCTGCCTACTGAAAGTTTCTTCTGAAGCATCTGTCGCTGGACACTGTTGGAGACGGGACGCTGGACTAGATGAATCTCTGGTCTGACCCATTACAGCAATTCCTGTGTTCCTAAATGCTCCTTCTGCTTTACTGGCTGTTCTTGGAACACACTGTAATCTACCCTGTAACAGACCCTACAGTTACTCAGTGTTTAGGTTCTGTGCAGGGGTAAAGAAAGGGTATATTTGTTCAAGCCAAGATTCTTTTCCAGAGTCCTTTGAGGTGAATCAGGAATCTTTATAGAACTAGGAGCATTGTAGACTCTTCTTTTTCTTTTCTTTTCTTTTCTTTTTGTCCCAGTCATTGTTAGCGTAGTGATGAACTTCCATGAAGTTCACACGCTTGCTGAGATCTGGTGCTCTGAGTCAGTGGTTCTCAACCAGGGGGTACATGTACCCCTTGGGGTACACAGAGGTTTTCCAAGGGGTACATCAGCTCATTTAGATATTTGCCTAGTTTTACAACAAGCTACATAAAAAGCACTACCAAGGTCAGTACAAACTAAACTTTCACACAGACAATGACTTGTTTATACTGCTCTATATAGTGTATACTGAAATGTAAGTACAATATTTATGTTCCAATTGACTTACTTTATAATTGTGTGGAAGAAATGAGAAAGTCAGCATTTTTTCAAGTAATAGTGCACTGTGACACTTGTGTATTTTTGTGTCTGATTTTGTAAGCAAGTAGTTTTTAATTGAGATGAAACTTGAGGGTACCCAAGACAAATCAGACTCTGAAAGGGGTACAGTAGTGTGTAAAGATTTTGAGTCACTGGTCTGAGTGACTACATTTTTCCTCTTGCAGACACTGCGGTGGTGCTTGAATCTGGATATCCGGGAGGTCACGGTCTATGCATTTAGCATTGAGAACTTTAAACGCTCCAAGGAGGAGGTGGATGGGCTGATGGAGCTGGCAAGGCAAAAATTTAGCCGCCTGCTGGAAGAACAGTAAGATCCTCTCAAGCCCACACTGAGAGGGCGAAATAAATGTGGGGCAAAGGGAGAATGGCAGTAAGGGATGTTAAAGCGATGTTGTGACATGTTAATCTGCATTAACTCAATTAAAGTAGCTATAGATCTCTCCAGCTGTAGACCTGGATTCGGTGTGGATTTAGATGACCACAGAGAGGCATTTTAATGGTTCCACAACTTGGCACATTTATTTGTGTCTGCATGCAGCGTGGGACAAAAAGAATGAAAGCCCTGACTTTGTGACATCAGAAGAACTGTCGGGGGACAGGGTTAGAATAAAGAGGGCTCGGTTAGTGTAGTTCAGTATTTGGGTGAATTGGTAAAGGTAGAGAGGGTCTGGAATATTAGAGTGATGCTGTAGGTCAGGACTGAAGTAGGCTGAAAACTTGCATGTAGCACTGGTTTGCATTGTACTGGACTTGAACCAGCGTTGTCATTCTCCACTCAGGAGCTGGTACTGGAATACAAAGGTGGTTGTTGATTTCAGGATAGAGCTAACAGGAGAGTGTCTTTTCTGTCCAAAATAACTATATAGTGAGCATGTTTCCTGTTGGCATTGTTTTTCCCTTGTTGATGCACTAGTCTCCCCTCCAATTGGAAATTAGTGATATGTGAATAGCCACTACTAATTCGAGCTGCCCATACCCCTCTTAATTTCTGCTTAGCAAAATGCAGGAAAATAATCACCTTATATAAAAGTCTTTCATGTGATTAATTTCATAGCCTCTAAGTATGGCAAACCATGCACAATCCCACAACTATGATCCTTATCTTGGTTCTTTTTTAGACAGTTACTGAACGATTTCTGTGTGTCAGGAAACTGGGGGTTATTTTTATTTTTAAATTTCCCTTGAAGAAATGGCTAGAGCTCTAGCAATGGTCAAATTCAGGCTGCCTGGAAACAACTTCAGCACAACTGTCCTCACTGCCAGTTACATCAGGTCTTAATGTCACCTGTGATGTCATGACCCTCTTCTTCCATAATAGATGTTAGGAGTGCCAGATGTAATTTACAGGAAATAGGTAGGGCCCTACCAAATTCACAGCCATCAAAAACGCATCACAGACCGTGAAAACTGGTCTTCTGTATACTTTTACCCTATATCAGCGTTTCTCAAACTGAGGGTCCTGACCCAAAAGGGAGTTGCAAAGCTATTGTAGGGGGGGGTCATGGTATTGCAACCCTTACTTCTTCACTGCCTTCAGAGCTGGGTGGCCAGAGAGCCGCAGCTGCTGGCTGAGTGTCCAGCTCTGAAGCCAGTGACCTCACCAGAAGCAGCACAAAAGTAAGGCTGGCATGGTATTGGGGATGGGGGGGTGTCATCACTCTTTGGGGGAGATTGTTGTGGGTTTTACATAGTCATGCTTTCTTATAACACTGTGAAATTCAAGATTTTTAAAATGCTATGACCATGAAACTTACGAAAATGAACTGTAAATTTGGTAGGGTCCATGGCAGTAGGGTTTGGCATGCCTGCTGTTGATCAGAGCCCAGCTGCTCTCCTCAGCCTTGTTGTTCTGTGTAGGGAGAATTTGAAGAAGCATGGTGTGCGTATCCGTGTCCTTGGGGACCTGCCACTTCTGCCACTGGATATTCAGGAATTGATTGCCCAGGCTGTGCTGGCCACCAGGAACTACAACAAGTGAGTAGTACACAATTCAAAGTTGCAGAGATACTGTATCCATCCCATGCCCTTGGAAGTGGAGGTTCAACAGACACTGCACATTGTCCCTTTCTGCCTTTTTCCCCATAAGCATGCATCAGTGTTCTAGATAGATTCTTCTCTCTGTTACCTGCTGGGTCCTTCCTTGAGTTAGTTTCTTTCACATTTTTCAGATGTTTTCTGAATGTCTGCTTTGCATACACGTCAAGACATGAAATCAGCAATGCAGTGAGAGAGATGGCCTGGGGTGTGGAACAAGGACTACTTGAACCTAGGTAACTTGTGTATCTCACTCTAATGACTCTAGTCTACCCACGTCCCCCTCACAACTTCTGGAATTACTGTGTAGTCTTCCATAGGTGCAACAAAATAAGACCCATCGCTTTAAAATCCAGTCAGTTTCTGGATGTCACCATTAGGACGCTGGCATGAAATAAAGCAGGGTGGATTTGATTTAAATCAAATTGATTTAAATCACTAGTCAGGAAGACTCCATTTAATCATGGATTTCTACCTAAAAGTGCATTCTTGTTATTTGTTACAACCTTAATACATGTTCTTCACAAGATAGTTGTAGGTTTCATTTTTAGAAGGTACACACTATACATTTTTAAAGTGACTTATTTTGAAAACTTTTCAGATTAGTTTTACAGCTATATCAGAAAATGAATGATTGTTTGGTTATTTCATTTACCAAAGGTAATTGAAGCAGATAGTTCACCTCCCAATGACTTCATACATATCTCCAATTCAACAGGTTAATCATTAATATTTGGAGGATTTTCTTGCCATGCTGTATTAGGTGGAGAACATCACCAGACTGACATTTTAAATTGTTTTATTTAACTAAAACAACAATATTATGTATTCTGGATTGTTTTCTTCAACAGCCAACGTATAAAATTTTAACGAAACAAACATATGAATTTTTGAATTTAGTTAAACATTCAAATTTTTTAAAATCGGGTTTTTGTTAAAATTGTTTTAACTAAAATAGTTAAATGACTTTTTTTTTTTTTAAAGTGAAATTGACTCTGTCAGCCAGGTCAACATGAGAAACTTAAAATATTGGCTTCTGCAGCTAGCTCAGTCATCTTCACCTTCATTTTCCTGTTTGTTCATAATCTGGAAAAGAAAAACAAATTTTCCTGCTTTTTCCTGTCCCAAATGATTTCTCAATTTGGAATGAATTAGTCCAAAGGAAGAAAATATTCTTTCTACTCCAGCAGAAGAAACTACTGCTGTTAAAAGTGAGATTATCACTTCAACAGTCTCTGAGTCCAAGTGCTTAAGTGACTTCCACCAGTTCACTGGTGTGACTTTCTTTAAAACATCAGAAAACATATATTTCTTGAATGGTTCACCCTGAGCTCTGAAGTTTATTATAATTGGCATTATGGAGGGATGGTTGCTGGATGTCCATGTCACAGCCAACTCTTCTTCAGCAGTTAAGGTTTGACCCTGGTACCGAATATTGAGAATATTTGCAAGAAAATGAGCAGGAGATAGCTTGTCCCATTTGTTTTTTTTAATGCTTGTAATTTAATTCTGTCATTGCATATTTCTCTTTTTAAGATCTCACTCCGTTCCTTCCAGATTTCAACAGCATCAGCAATAAAACAGCTGTTTCCCTGCATTTTGTTCAAGGCGAGAGAAACAGGCTTCAGGGTACTCAGCACGTGTTCGACATTTCTCTTAAGCCCAATGTTGAGAACTTTGACTGTGACAGGGCCATCTATTTTTTCATGATTTTGTTCACAAACTGTCATCAGATTAGGCCAGTTCTTGATACAGTGCTCAGAACAGTCCACTACGGAGTTCCAGAGCAGGTCTTGTGGGAGCGTTAGCTTGGTTCCTTCCACTTTTTTCAGAGCAGCTGTTGCAAAGTGGTGGTTGTGGTAGTATTTTGCAATTTCATAGATTCATAGATATTTAGGCCAGAAGGGACCATTATGATCATCTAGTCTGACCTCCTGCACAATGCAGGCCACAGAATTTCACCCACCACTCCTAAAAAAGACCTCACACCTATATCTGTGCTATTGAAGTCCTCAAATTGTAGTTTGAAGACCTCAAGGAGCAGAGAATCCTCCAGCAAGTGACCCGTGCCCCATGCTACAGAGGAAGGCGAAAAACCTCCAGGACCTTCCAATCTGCCCTGGAGGAAAATTCCTTCCCGACCCCAAATATGGCGATCAGCTAAACCCTGAGCATATGGGCAAGATTCATCAGCCAGATACTACAGAAAATTCTTTCCCGGGTAACTTGGATCTTACCCCATCTAAAAACCCATCACAGGCCATTGGGCCTATTTACCATGAATATTTAATTACCAAAACCATGTTATCCCATCATACCATCTCCTCCATAAACTTATCGAGTTTAATCTTAAAGCAAGATAGATCTTTTGCCCCCACTACTTCCCTCGGAAGGCTATTCCAAAACTTCACTCCTCTGATGGTTAGAAACCTTCGTCTAATTTCTAATCTAAATTTCCTAGTGGCCAGTTTATATCCATTTGTTCTTGTGTCCACATTGGTACTGAGTTTAAATAATTCCTCTCCCTCTCTGGTATTTATCCCTCTGATATATTTATAGAGAGCAATCATATCTCCCCTCAACCTTCTTTTAGTTAGGCTAAACAAGCCAAGCTCCCTGAGTCTCCTTTCATAAGACAAGTTTTCCATTCCTCGGATCATCCCAGTAGCCCTTCTCTGTACCTGTTCCAGTTTGAATTCATCCTTCTTAAACATGGGAGACCAGAACTGCACACAGTATTCCAGGTGAGGTCTCACCAGTGCCTTATATAATGGTACTAAAACCTCCTTATCCCTACTGGAAATACCTCTCCTGATGCATCCCAAGATGACATTAGCTTTTTTCACAGCCATATCACATTGGCAGCTCATAGTCATCCTATGATCAACCAATACTCCAAGGTCCTTTTCCTCCTCCGTTACTTCTAGTTGATGCGTCCCTAGCTTATAACTAAAATTCTTGTTATTAATCCCTAAATGCATGACCTTACACTTCTCACTATTAAATTTCATCCTATTCCTATTACTCCAGTTTACAAGGTCATCCAGATCCTCCTGTAGGGTATCCCTGTCCTTCTCTAAATTAGCAATACCTCCCAGCTTTGTATCATCTGCAAACTTTATTAGCACATTCCCACTTTTTGTGCCCAGGTCAGTAATAAAAAGATTAAATAAGATTGGTCCCAAAACTGATCCTTGAGGAACTCCACTGGTAACCTCCCTCCAACTTGACAGTTCACCTTTCAGTAGGACCCGTTGTAGTCTCCCCTTTAACCAATTCCCCATCCACCTTTCAATTTTCCTATTGATGCCCATCTTATCCAATTTCAACAACATTAGCCTTTATTTCTGGAACACTGAAGTCTTTGGCTAGGAGGTGCATGAAATGAGCACTGCAACCCTATGTTATTAGCTTGGGGCTCTCTTCTAAATTTCTTCTCATCTTGGATACATTTGCAGTGTTGTCTGTGACCAAGTTGCGTACGAGACATTTGAATATTTTTTCACAGTTTGTTATACCTTTTACTGCTACTGTTTGTAGGTATTCTGCTGTGTGTACATTTCCTGATGTATCAATTGTTTTTGTAAGGAAGACATTCCCTTCTTCTGTTGTCACACAAGCACATACGACAAGATTATTGTGGACATTGCTGCACCCATCACGACTCAGGTTAACAATTTCACCCTCTAGACCTTTTGCACACCGCTCAATTTCTCTTTCATACACTTTTTCCAGCAATTTGCCTGCAATATCTGCTCTGCTGGGTGAACTGTATCCTGGTTTTAATGGCTGAACCATGTTAATGAACTGTGGGTTCTCAATCATATGGAAAGGAGAGTTTGTTGCATAAACAAACTGAGCAATTTTTTCATCAATTACCTCTTTTTGTAATCTGCTGGTTCTTACCACAAACTTATCTATGGTTGTTTCTGGATGATGGGGATTTATTTATTTATTTATTTTTTGCTACAGGTGATATACTGTGGCTATGTGACATACATGATATGACTGAAACATGATCATTGGCAGAATAACGCTGAAACTATAGAAAATGATGGTGATGTTGAAGGTGGATAGTTTTCAGAACCCTGTATGTTGAGGATGGATTCTCCTAAACAAAATAAGTCAATGCAGTTATTTAATTATTATTACCATACTGCTCATTTAGTAGTATTCATCGCATTCACTGACACTCAGTACTACTTGAAAGGTGAAATTGTAAAAGGAAGATCTGACTATTTCAGCTATTTTTTATCACAACTGCATCTAAAATGACAGTACTATAGAGTAACAACTATATTTTTTGCTCAAACATGAGAATTCAAGAATAGTCCAGAAGGAAGACCGGCAGTCCTTAAGAAAGAGGTATGAAATAAAAAAAAGTTTACCACCCTGAAGATTCTGCATGTTCAGACATGTTCCTTTCATCATCTTCAATGCGGCTTCCTCCTGAGAAGGAACACTTCTCATGATGTTGTTTCATTCGGGCAACCAGGCCTTGCATTTCTTTGTTGCACTGTTTGCATTTTGCATGCATGCCTGCCTTACCCACAGGTAGAGGAACTTCATTAAAATATTCCCAAACTGGGTCTCTTTTATGGCCTGCTGCCATTATAGGTTTTCCCTTCTAGTGAGAATGGTATGGTAGATCGCAAATCAATGAAGGCTACACTCAGACCTCAAGACTTCTGGAATATGCGGCTCCAACAGTTTCACTTTTGTTTCTACTGCCTGTCCCTCCCATCTCACATTTATCTCCAGACTTCTTCTCCTTGTCCAGATCTATTCCGCCCCGCAACAATCTTCTATTCATTAAAGTTTTTGAAACTTGGCACTTTTAGAGAGAGGTAAGGGATTGACTCTGTGTACACAAATTTGCAGCGGGACAATATTATTTGCAGCGGGTCTGTTATTTCGCACCTCAATTTATTTATTTATTTTAAAACATTTTTGCTGTTAACAAGCATATTATCTCTGGAGACACAAATCCACAGTTTGAGAACTGCAAAACTAAGCATCTGTGATGGTATCTAGACTGAGCACTGAGTCCCATTGGGTAGATAGAAAAATTCACCTAAATAATCTATAACAAAGCCCCTAAAACCCAACAAGATTGGATCCCTAATCCATGAATTTTTGAAACTCATTTACAAAACTTTTGTTAAACATTACATGAATATATTATCTCATACTATGGAATTAGAATTTATAATCCCTATTCCATGATGAGATATATACATTTGAGCTATAATGTATCTTAATTAAAACTATCTTTAGATCGTTTTTTCCTCAAAAAGCATTTTATCAAAAAAATCAGATTTAAATAAAAAAAATACTTTATTCCAGGGTGGATGAAAATAAATGAACAGGGAGAGCAAGACTGCTTTTGATCAAAAGACTTCAGTGTGGAATGTTCTATATATGGTGATAAAGAATTCAGGGGTGATGGGTTTACAAGGTCTTTCAGCAAATAATCAGTCCTTTCTTTCCACCACTGCTAACCACACTTGATGGGATAATGAGTTGCTCTTTAAAAGGGTGCTGGATGCGATTCCAAAACTGGTCCCTGGAGTGCTTGCTTGTGGCTCACAGAGAGCTGGTTAGTCATATGATGCTGGCTTCTCCTTATTTTCAGCTGCTGGACTGCATAAAAAAAACCAACTACAATTATATCAAATACCTTAATATTGAGACAGATTCTTTGCCACTTTCCATCCCCTTTGTGCTACGGGCCCTCGCCCTTTTGTAAGGGGATCCCCCAGCATGGAGAAGTCCCAACAGCTGTGGAGCTGGCATGGCCAGCTCCTACTCAGCCTTCTCCACAATCTCCTGGCACGGGGGACAGAGGAGGTGCGCCCAGGATACGCTGGTGCTGTGAAGTGAAAAGGCCAATACCTTCCCCTGGATGTTCAGCAGATTGCTTTGCAATGTCCAGTCTTTCAGACTTGAACTGAGTCCTGGTTTCAGATAACCCGTCTATGCTACGAGTACAGACATGTAGGAGACCATGTTACAATGCAGCTATCTTAAACTGGTTCCATCACACTTCCCGTTGTAGTGTCTGGGATCTTAACTATGTCTCATAACGAAGCTAAAGCTTTGGATACACCCAGCAGGAATTTTAAGGTCTGACCTACGCTGTAAATTTGAACTGTGTTGTAACTAGTTTAGGGAGCAAACGTGGTAACCTGTAGGGTATATAGGCCCTTACTTTACAGGTTTTGATAGCTACACAAAACCTTTTTTTTTTTTTTTTTTTTTTGGTCCCAATACACCCATAAATGCCATTTTAAAGAGACAGTAACACCACAGCACCTTGACTTGGTAAGTGGTTTAGTCCGTCAGTTAATGTATTGTAAAAACAGGATGATTCCTTGCAAATTTCACCCGATACTTTGTCATATTTTCCCTAGTGGCCCTTAGGCATTCACTGATTCCAATCAGACTGGTTTATAGTGACTTAAAATTACTATGTGAGGGCCTTTTTGGTGGCCTTAGGTAACATGGTGATGAGTATGGTACAAGAACCTGAACAGAACGGAAGTGAGCTAGAGGGTCTCAATTCAGTTCCAGTGTTTATGGCATAAAAGATGCCTTGACAGTTGGCTTCCTTGCTGGCAGTCTCAGTTGTGAGGTCAAGTAACAAATGGATCATAGAGACTGAACTCCCCTCTCCATGCTGGAGCCAGAGTAGAGTTGAGATGGTCAGGAGAGGGAAAGGAGCTTACACTGCCACTGTCTGTACTGTAGGTCTCTTCAATCTCTGGTGTTCTCTGTCCAGAACAGCAAACTCATACCTTTATAAGTAGGCCTAGTAACTCTGATTTCATGGTGTTATCACTGTCAGGTTATGAAAGTGATCTTATTAATGAGATGTCTCTCCGTCTGTCTCTTTCTCTCTCAGCGATGTGTCAGAGTCATTGCTCGATAAATGTCTCTACACCAACAACTCCCCCAACCCAGACCTCCTGATACGAACCTCTGGAGAGGTCCGACTTAGTGACTTCTTGCTCTGGCAGGTAAAACCTCTGTCTTGTTCTGAAAATATTCCGTATTTGCGTAACAGGCCTTTCTTCTGAGCCCAGGAGTCAGCTGAAGTGAGAGAACCTCTTTGGAAACCAATCATGCCTTGGCACCAGCAATTCGCTGGATAGTCTAAGAAGTCCCAGGGAAAATCCCCATATGAGATTTTTCCATCTCTCCTGACTTCATGGTGCTCTAATGCACTCTAGTGCCACAAACTGGAGATTTCAATGGTCTTGAAAACACTTAAAATAAGAAATCACAGTCTAGTTCACAAGTTGGTGAAGAGACTGATTCGTACCTTCCTTGTTCATTCTCTCACTCATGTCAGTCCAAGTTTTAGATTATCTGAAACTGAGAACTAACCAGTCTGGCAACATATACCCCTGGGATGTGTGATGTGCATCCACTCTTAGCTATGAATGTTCAGAGGGAAAGGTTTAAAAGGCCGTTATCAGGTTTAAAAATAATACATTTAAGACTAGTGGGAAATGTACATTCCTACAGCACTTCTTATAAATGGAGTTCTTCATTTTGTCAATCTGGCATCCTTCATCAGCACGTTTTCCAAAATAGCAGTTTCTAACAATATTAGAGGTGGAGGTTCTTACAAGCTGAATCCCTGCTTTCCTTCGTTCTTGCTTCTCCTCATATTGTGGTCCTGTAATGTAGACCTACAACAAACTGAATAGCAACACAGAGAAGGGCATAACAGCTGTCACCCAAACATATATGTCTGACAAATACCTTTATGCCATGTATCTGCGCAGGTAAAATGAGTTTGTTCAACTTCTAGTCTACATTGGAGAATGGGAGGAAGTGGCCAAGAAATGGATCAGACATTCTGGAGAAGCTACTAAATGGTCTGAGGGTTGTGTGTCCTGTACACCATGACAGCCCTGAAACAGGAGTTATTCTGATGTTGATGAAGCTAATTTGAAATGTTGAAAGGGAATGTCTTAATTGTTATATTTCTCTGTAACAAAATGAGAACTTAAAATTCTTTAGAATCATAGAATATCAGGGTTGGAAGGGACCCCAGAAGGTCATCTAGTCCAACCCCCTGCTTGAAGCAGGACCAATTCCCAGTTAAATCATCCCAGCCAGGGCTTTGTCAAGCCTGACCTTAAAAACCTCTAAGGAAGGAGATTCTACCACCTCCCTAGGTAACGCATTCCAGTGTTTCACCACCCTCTTAGTGAAAAAGTTTTTCCTAATATCTAATCTAAACCTCCCCCACTGCAACTTGAGACCATTACTCCTCGTTCTGTCATCTGCTACCATTGAGAACAGTCTAGAGCCATCCTCTTTGGAACCCCCTTTCAGGTAGTTGAAAGCAGTTATCAAATCCCCCCTCATTCTTCTCTTCTGCAGGCTAAACAATCCCAGCTCCCTCAGCCTCTCCTCATAAGTCATGTGTTCCAGACCCCTAATCATTTTTGTTGCCCTTCGCTGGACTCTCTCCAATTTATCCACATCCTTCTTGTAGTGTGGGGCCCAAAACTCCAGATGAGGCCTCACCAATGTCGAATAGAGGGGAACGATCACGTCCCTCGATCTGCTCGCTATGCCCCTACTTATACATCCCAAAATGCCATTGGCCTTCTTGGCAACAAGGGCACACTGCTGACTCATATCCAGCTTCTCGTCCACTGTCACCCCTAGGTCCTTTTCCGCAGAACTACTGCCTAGCCATTCGGTCCCTAGTCTGTAGCTGTGCATTGGGTTCTTCCGTCCTAAGTGCAGGACCCTGCACTTATCCTTATTGAACCTCATCAGATTTCTTTTGGCCCAATCCTCCAATTTGTCTAGGTCCTTCTGTATCCTATCCCTCCCCTCTAGCGTATCTACCACTCCTCCCAGTTTAGTATCATCCGCAAATTTGCTGAGAGTGCAATCCACACCATCCTCCAGATCATTTATGAAGATATTGAACAAAACCGGCCCCAGGACCGACCCTTGGGGCACTCCACTTGATACCGGCTGCCAACTAGACATGGAGCCATTGATCACTACCCGTTGAGCCCGACAATCTAGCCAGCTTTCTACCCACCTTATAGTGCATTCATCCAGCCCATACTTCCTTAACTTGCTGACAAGAATACTGTGGGAGACCGTGTCAAAAGCTTTGCTAAAGTCAAGAAACAATACATCCACTGCTTTCCCTTCATCCACAGAACCAGTAATCTCATCATAAAAGGCGATTAGATTAGTCAGGCATGACCTTCCCTTGGTGAATCCATGCTGGCTGTTCCTGATCACTTTCCTCTCATGCAAGTGCTTCAGAATTGATTCCTTGAGGACCTGCTCCATGATTTTTCCAGGGACTGAGGTGAGGCTGACTGGCCTGTAGTTCCCAGGATCCTCCTTCTTCCCTTTTTTAAAGATTGGCACTACATTAGCCTTTTTCCAGTCATCCGGGACTTCCCCGGTTCGCCACGAGTTTTCAAAGATAATGGCCAATGGCTCTGCAATCACAGCCGCCAATTCCTTCAGCACTCTCAGATGCAACTCGTCCGGCCCCATGGACTTGTGCACGTCCAGCTTTTCTAAATAGTCCCTAACCACCTCTATCTCCACAGAGGGCTGGCCATCTCTTCCCCATTTTGTGATGCCCAGCGCAGCAGTCTGGGAGCTGACCTTGTTAGTGAAAACAGAGGCAAAAAAAGCATTGAGTACATTAGCTTTTTCCACATCCTCTGTCACTAGGTTGCCTCCCTCATTCAGTAAGGGGCCCACACTTTCCTTGACTTTCTTCTTGTTGCCAACATACCTGAAGAAACCCTTCTTGTTACTCTTAACATCTCTGGCTAGCTGCAGCTCCAGGTGCGATTTGGCCCTCCTGATATCATTCCTACATGCCCGAGCAATATTTTTATACTCTTCCCCGGTCATATGTCCAACCTTCCACTTCTTGTAAGCTTCTTTTTTATGTTTAAGATCCGCTAGGATTTCACCATTAAGCCAAGCTGGTCGCCTGCCATATTTACTATTCTTTCGACTCATTGGGATGGTTTGTCCCTGTAACCTCAACAGGGATTCCTTGAAATACAGCCAGCTCTCCTGGACTCCTTTCCCCTTCAAGTTAGTCCCCCAGAGGATCCTGGCCATCCGTTCCCTGAGGGAGTCGAAGTCTGCTTTCCTGAAGTCCAGGGTCCGTATCCTGCTGCTTACCTTTCTTCCCTGCGTCAGGATCCTGAACTCAACCAACTCATGGTCACTGCCTCCTAGATTCCCATCCACTTTTGCTTCCCCCACTAATTCTACCCGGTTTGTGAGCAGCAGGTCAAGAAAAGCGCCCCCCCTAGTTGGCTCCTCTAGCACTTGCGCCAGGAAATTGTCCCCTACGCTTTCCAAAAACTTCCTGGATTGTCTATGCACCGCTGTATTGCTCTCCCAGCAGATATCAGGAAAATTAAAGTCACCCATGAGAATCAGGGCATGCGATCAAGTAGCTTCTGTGAGCTGCCAGAAGAAAGCCTCATCTACCTCATCCCCCTGGTCCGGTGGTCTATAGCAGACTCCCACCACTACATCACTCTTGTTGCACACACTTCTAAACTTAATGCAGAGACACTTTAGATTTTATATAGCGTTTTTTAAATCTTCAAAGAACTGTACAGACGTTAGCAGTCCTTGCAATGGCCCTGGAAGGTAAAGCATTATCCACATCTTTCAGAAACCCTTGCAGAATAATTATATAACTTTCCCAAATCTTTAGAAGGAGTTGATGGCAAAAGCAAGATTTAAGTGAAAAGATCCTAGCTCCCAGTCCTAAGATGTTACCCACTGTGTCTCAAATTCAAGGTGCAGTTACAGTGACATTAAGAGAGGGTAAAAAGGAATCACACAAGATGTCCTATGATAAATGGTGGTCCAGAGGTCATGTTCTGATCCCTAATATGAACCTGTCATCCATCCCTGACACAGGCTCCAGTAGTCATGGGATGCTGTTTTAGTTTTGCTGTGTGGCTTGATGCTTAATTTACTAGCAATAGATTATTTTAAGACTGATGTAGCAGTCTAACCCTGCCTGCAGATTGTAATAAGGATGGAAGATCCTTGCACTACCAACAGTAGAAACAAACGGGTGCAAATAGAACAGTGTTAAGCTGACTCTGAATTTCCTGGCTGTTGTGGTTTTAATTTAAACCCCCTTCATCCAAACGGTATGTTATCATCCCTCAGAGGGATGATTGTTGCTTAATGCTTCCTAGCCTTTTCCTATTAAAATTTCACACAACCAATCCGATAAAGCAGGCTGTGTTGTAATTCTTAGAATACTGTATTGGACTGCCTCATGTACACATGCAGGCAGGACCTGATAAATCCTATGAGAGCCGCTGGCTGGGAAGCTCTGGCATAGTTTGTGACTGACAGAGCCACTTCTTGATGATTTTTCATCCCTAGGATATTAAATTCTTGGTGATCTTGCTTTCTGCAGACATCCCACTCATGCCTGGTGTTTCAGTCTGTACTGTGGCCAGAATATTCCTTCTGGAACTTGTGTGAGGCTATCCTTCGGTTCCAGATGAACCACAGCGCTTTACAGGTAAGAGCACGAGATAGGATGAGCCCAAGATATATTGTCTACAGTAAAACAGTAATAGGCTGGAAGTCAGGAGAGCATGTGTGTAAAGTAGCCTAGTAAGTATTAGAAACATTGCAATTAACCATGTTTGGATAAACTAATGATATGTCTAGTCAGATGCTGTTTCAATAGTGGCGTTCAGTAGTGGGGTGAGTATAATGATGCACCATATCACCACTTGTCTGGTGGCTGGGGTGGTTTCTGCAGAATGTTTCACAAAACAATTTCTAGCCTTTATAATAATGAATAATGATGGCATAGAAAATCTGAGCCAATGCTGATCTGACCTGATCTAATACCGTTTGCCTGAGTTTTCAGATAAAAGAAACAGCTCTGACAGCTGGGATTCTCCCCTGTTCATCTCATTAGGGTGTTCATTCTGAAGCATAATGACACATTGCAATACAATTAACTGATTGATCGATGATCATTTTAATAGAAGTATCCAGACACTTTGGGATTCTGGGCAGCGCTGAAATACCACAACTTCTTCCATAAGCAATGAGAAGGTGAAAAGCCCCAGTACTGCCTCAAACTTCTTATAGGCTTGTCATTGATCATGTAATTTGGGTTGCACCTCAGTGATAAAAACACACAAAATTTAAACAAATTCCCCTAATCTCACTAGATTGCTTTAATGCCTCATTTATTTTGAGGGCATAATAAGATTCGATTACAATGAGACGGGTTAAAATGTCACCTAAATGTACTTAACCCCAACTTCAAGGTATTAACATGTAAGTTCCCAACTCTCTGGGAGCATTCTGATCCTATCCCTTTCAAACATGCAGATTGCTGAAAAATAATCAAATTAATGTTTTTACTGCAAATCTATTCATTTAATATTCTCTGCTTTCCATTTAGTTTTCTTTCTGACCTAGATCGATTTAACTAGGTAAGGAGGAATTTCCCCATCAGTGCTACAGCTTAAGTGTGGATTACTAAAACAGCCAAAAGTGAAACTGACTGCGGCTAGCTGTCATAATAGCTTCAAAACTGTTAGCCCCATACATACTGAGATTAGGCCAACTATCAATTGAGGGTGTTTCTGCAGAAGTTGGTTAGAGATCCTAGCCAAAACTTGTTTGAATTTCTAATTTTTTTTTAGAGTAACAGCCGTGTTAGTCTGTATTTGCAAAAAGAAAAGGAGTACTTGTAGCACCTTAGAGACTAACCAATTTATTTGAGCATGAGCTTTCGTGAGCTACAGCTCACTTCATCAGATGTATACCGTGGAAACTGCAGCAGACTTTATATACACACAGAGATCATGAAACAATACCTCCTCCCACCCCACTGTCCTGCTGGTAATAGCTTATCTAAAGTGATCATAAGAATAGGAGTACTTGTAGCACCTTTAGATAAGCTATTACCAGCAGGACAGTGGGGTGGGAGGAGGTATTGTTTCATGATCTCTGTGTGTATATAAAGTCTGCTGCAGTTTCCACGGTATACATCTGATGAAGTGAGCTGTAGCTCACGAAAGCTCATGCTCAAATAAATTGGTTAGTCTCTAAGGTGCTACAAGTACTCCTTTAATTTTTTTTTGGCTTTATTTGTTACTTGTGTTCCCATGTATTACAAATTATGGTCAAATACAAGGACTTGTTTTTTAAAAAAACAAGTTACTCTATTTAAAATGAGTTACTGTTGCTAGACCAAATTTTATAGGAACTCAGCATTTTCTAGTTACTAGCACTGTCACTTGTATTCTCGTTTATGGAGAGTCGCTAGTGCCTTAATTAAATGAATAACCAAGATTACTTGGGGCAGCCTTAATCTTTGGATAGTGCTCCACATTGCTACGTAAAAATTGAGTTAGATTTCCAGGCCTGTTCTCTTTACAGGGCATCAGGGGTTGTACATGCTACTAAGTGTGCATTTAGGAGGAGAGCTGCTTGTGGGAGGAGAGCTGCTTTGTCACTCTAAAGCAGTGATACTCAGACTGGGGCTTAGGAGCCACAAGTGGCTCTTTAATGTGTTTTCTGTGGCTCTTTGCAGCATATGATATTAAAACACTGATTTAATTCTTTACTGATCAGGATGCTTTTACTATGTTATTAACCAATTGTAGAATACTTGGTCAGTCATTTTGCTGTGAGAATAATATATCAAAATAATAAACGAAGCAGTGAATTCAAACTACTGTGGCTCTTTTGGGTAATGTTGATCGCTAATTTAGCTCTTGAGCCAGTGAGGTCAGAGTATCACTGCTTTAAAATAATCGCTGAAGCTTCAGGAGCTGGGATGATGGCACATGAAGGAAAGTCTCATCCAAGGCCAAGGAGGGTCCACATAGGTGTGGGATGAATTGTGTTGAGAAGGAAGTATGTCAATGAAGATGTGGTAGGGTTTTGGTGGCTTGACTTCTGCTGCTAGATGACAGTGAATTTTATCAGCTGAGGAGCTTTATTTTGGGATGGGATTTCTGCACTGTGGGAAGCGTTGTGGAGACTCCTAAATCCTTTGGGGTTTTTTTTTTTAAAGTCTCCATGTAGCTTTCTAGTATTCAAACCTACATGACTGCAGACTTCAAAATGTGATGTGGAGAGAAATCAAACTATTTTTATACTGGAAAAGTTCAATACTTAAATCTGTTACCTTTCTATAGCCCCCATACTGTGTCTTTAAATCAGTGTATTAAGTCCAAAGTGTCATCTGGATGGTGGTGAACCTGCTCTCACTTTCTGCTGAAGCAGATTACTTTGGACAGCTGGTCATCAGATGGTAGACTTGCCCCATAAACCATTGTGCTGACTCCTATAATACCACCTTTGAACTGCTTTGAGAACCAGTTCCAAGGATTCTGGGATTGCTTTGACAGGGACTGTTTCGGTTACATGGGTTCGTGGTTTGAGAGCTGTGTTGTAAACTAGCTTCTTTAACTCTGATTCAGATACTCGAGGTTTTTCCACTGGCAGTCACAGCCTTTGTTCCCATATTAAAAGTGAGTCTGTGACCAGATCTAGGTCTCTGTGAAGGGTTCCTCAAGGATTTCCCTGTATCTTTTCCAGCCAATCTAACAGCTGCCTAACAGTATAGGATATTCGCACAGGGCCTATTTTTGGTTTAATCTACAGATTGATGGCTAAGTAAGCAGAGACTTATTTTTGCTACAGCCCATTCTGCCATGTATCTGCACCACAAAAAGAGGAATGAGCTGAAAGAGCCAGTAAAATGCTAATACTCTCTTGCTTTTCACTTCTTCAGAAGGCCAGAGATTTGCACATGGAGGAAGGGAAGCGGCAGCAGCTGGAAAGTGACCAGGCTTATGTGACAAACAAGCTGCAACAGGAAGGGTCTGCATCCCATGGAGACTCTCAGCGCCGACGGACACTATTGCAGAAATACACTGCCCTGCGGGAAGAGAGAATCCAGAGTTTTCTGCAGGCTCTGGAGCACAAAAGAGTGGACTTCCTTGAAAGGTTGTGTACAGTGTCTGCATGACCTGGATAGGCCTTGTGACAGTGAATATGAGCAGTGTTAGAAATAACACTATTGCTAGGCCAGAGGAATTCACTATGTGGCAGGGGGTTCCACACTGGTGATGCAGGACTGGTACAAGATTTTATATCCAAAGTGCCACTATCCAGAGGGCAGATCTAGGCTGAGTACTATGTGGCTTTCTAGTTCTGTAAATGCCACTGAGGAAGGTAATGTGTCAGGATGGTCTTGCCTCCTGCCACTAAAAATCGAGAAAGGAATGCAATGCCCCCTCTCTTATCTCTGCTGCCTGACACTTTGCATCTCTGGGTATTTTTGCGACAAGCAATTGACTAGAATTAACTTAAGTCCCCTTGTGAATCAGCTGAGGCAAAGCTACCCAATTCTCCCTTAAATCTGCCTTGGACTCTGTGCTTCAATTCCTACTGCCACTTTTGGTAAGATTTGTTTATTATAATAACATGGGTGGTCAGCTCTTCCAAAGAAGCATGCTATTCCCCTTCTGTGTGGAAAGAATTGTTTGTGGTGGGGACATGCTATGAGCTGTGGCAAAAAATATTCTCCATAAATCATTTTCTTCTTTGCCCTCCTTGCCTTTTTGTTCCAGGTTTTGATACAACTGCTGCTGGCTTTCAAAGAGCTGTAGCAAAATATAGACTGTCAGCCATGCTGTATAGAGGAAGAAGTTGTTACTGGCCCTTAATATAATCTTGTACTTGCATTGTTGTTCCATCATCCTTTCTACAGTCTTGAAGCAAGGAAGGGCACAGGTGTCTTCCAATATCAGGCACAATACTTCTATTTATTTATTTATTTATTTTAGAGGAGGTGTGGAGAAAGAACCTTACCTGAATCTAATACCTTGTTAAAAAGAACTTGTCTGAGGCAGGGAGAGAACTTAGCTAAAGCCAGCTATGTTATGATCTACTAAATGAGTGTAAAACTCAACCCACATGTACAGCTTTCCCCTTCTGCTTCAGAGTATTGGGATGGCCTTAGCTCAAGTACATAGGGACTGAGATCAATCCATGTTTCCTATTCAATACAGTTTAAAGATGACCTGTAGAGGCTCTTAACAGGGATGGTTTGTGTGGCTGTGGAGTAATTTGATGATGGGGAAAGACTCAAATAGACACTATACTACCTGTTTTGAATTCCCTACTGGCAGGGAGATGGGCTAGCTGACCTTCTGTTTTTTCGTCTCTGATTTATGTGCTTTTGTATGGTCAGAACCAACTGAACATGTCTCCACAACTTGTTCCTGAGGCACGTTCAAATGCAACATCAGCTTTTGCTGTTTTTAAAGTGTTCCTTTTACCTCTTGATAAAAAAATGCAGATTTAAAAGATTAAGTGCTGTAAACAGCACTCTGAAAATTATTGTGAAGATGATTAAAATGCTTTATATTAAAAAGTAAGCTGAAAATTTAAAACTAGAGGAAGCTGCTTTTCTAAGATTTAATGAAGATGATGCCCAGGTATAATGTAATGTTGTTGTTCCTTAACCAATGTGTGACTCCCCACTTCATTTTAACAGGCATAGAGTGAATTAGCAGATTTTCTGATTTATTCTGTTTGGGTGATGTGCTGGAAACCTGAGACATTGGCTGAATAAACCACTTTCCAGTGCATCCTCTTGTGTAAATAGCTAATGCAACTCCCCAAATAATGCATTGTGAGATCTATGGGTGATGGAGGCTGTCAATTTGATAGTGTTTATCCAGCTGCATTTCATTTAATCCTTTCTTTACATTTCATAGGGTCTTCTGTGGAAATAGTTCTTAAAATCTGATCTCTCTTATCCTTAAGGAGCTGGATTTCTCTGTAGTCTAAATTTTACGGGGCAGATAGAGTCCTAGCACAGTACTTGGGAGCCCTGTTCCCTTGTACCCTTCAGGAACTAGAGAATATGTTCTGTGCAATAACCTGTTTTTTTTGGTCAAATAAAATTATATTTTCAGGTGTAAAATGAAAACAATGACAGCCTGAACTGCAGTGGTATGCTTTTTTAAAATAAGGAAGGGGTGGAAAAACAGCACCCAGAGCTTGTACATATATACCTTTTAAGGAATGGGTCTTTCCACTGAAGTTTTTGAGCTAAAGCCCCAGGAATAAAGTTGCAAGCCTTTTCAAGGGAGAGTCCAATTTCTGTAATTTAGAATGGTGTAAAAGCCTTGAGCAAAGGTGGATATAATATGGATTATCATCACTGGAAAGTTTTCTGGGAAGGCTTGCTGTGTAGTTGAAGAGCCCTGTCACAACCCAAAAAGCTGTGGGCTGCTATTCTTCTAGAGAAGGTACAGCTAAAAGGACAAGCTTGACACAGGTGAAACTGTACCTAATAATCAGAGACAAAGTGTAGCAAATATACATGGAAGAATAGGCTCTGGGGTCTCTTTCTCTGTGTCTTCCTAGGGATAGGAGCAGACTTTACAAGTCATTTACAATCAATAATGGTTACCGGCACTCAGACTTTCACCGTTTGAGTTGTTTAATAGTCCCTAATCTAATTTTTTGGGCTTTTCAAACACTAAATGATTAGTTTCCCTATTTCTGTTGGAAAACCTGGAATTTTTACAGGTTTAGGGGGTGGGAGATTTGTTTTATCCTCCCTGTAGCGAAGCTTCTAATCCATTTCTGTTATCAGCCTAGTGTTGATCTGTTTCCGTGTGGCCAAATGCATGTCCTAAAGCGCCCAGTTCCACCCTGTTGCTTTAACTACGCTGTCCTTCATGGATCAAGTCCTGCTCCTTCCTCTGGTCATTGACTTGGCTGTTTCTCTCTCATCGTTTTTGTTGCCAGGGTGAGTGATTTCGTTTTGTAATTTAGAAAAAAAAAACAAAAAAACTTCTTCGATTCATTTTCCCGTTGTAGCCTGGACCGTGGGGGGCGTTTAAAACTCAGGAGCGATCCCTGCGGGTGCGCTGGGAACCTGCCCCGCGCGCTCCGCCTTTGTGCGCCCGGGCTTTGGCTGGCTGGGCGCCGCTGCCGCGAGCGGAGCTTTGTTCCCCGTGCCAGGCGCCAGCCGCCTCCCGGCGCACGTGGCTTGGCTTTAGCAGGGGCTGGCTGTGGGGTGAAGGGGTAGCGGCCACGGGGGTCACTGAATCCCCGGGGGGAGGGGGGTCCCCACGGGCCTGCACGCTTGTGCCTGGCGTGGGGGGGATAGGCTAGGAGGGCCGGCGGGTGCTGAAGGGACAGCTCCTTAACCTGCCCACTCGCCCCCAGCAGACAACGAGGCGGGGGGCTGGCTCCAGGTGGCAACAGCCCCTGACCCTCGCGTGTGCGGTGCAGGGCAGACTGCCCGGCCGGCCGCCCGCGGACCTGCTTCCCACCTGCCTCCCGGCCCGCGCAGGGGCGGCAGCAGCGCCCAGCCCAGGCGGAGGGAGGCCGCGGGGCTCCGCGGCCGCGCTCCGCCCGCCGCCCCCCTCTTCAGCCGAGCAGCTGTTGCCGTGCCCGGTCTGCGCCCTCAGCCGGGGGAGGGCGCCCGCAGCCCCCGGGCTGGGCCCTGGGCGGTTCGCAGGGGCCTCGCCTTTCCCCTCGTGGGCGACCGCCGGAGGCGGAGCTCCAGCTGAGCCCGAGTGGCCCGCGGGAGGGCTTCGCGCAGCCCCCTTGCACCGGCGTGGGGCGATGCACAGCGCCGCCCCTCAGTGTGATTGCGTACAGCCCCCCCCGCCCCCATTGATCTGGAGGGCCGGAATAGTGAAGCTTCCCCTTCTCCTCCTTCCCCCCGGATATCTGACAGGTATTTGCTACGCGCTGTCCGCCATTGGGGCAGAAAGTAGGCTGTGCAGCCCCCCGCTGCCGTGGGGACGGTGAACAGCCCGGCCCGGGCTTGCTCGGCGGGGAGACGGTGGGGGGAGGGGGGCTGCAGCGGCAGGCTCGCACGGAGGCGCGAGGCGGGCGCAGCGCGAGCGCCGGCATGGCGGGGACGGGAGAAGAGGGCAGCGCTGCGCGCGCCACCTCCTCTTTTTCTCCTCCTCCTCCCCCCGCCCAGTTTGGCCCCTTCCCCACGTGACCCGTGCTGGCCAATGGGCGGGCGGGGCGGTGGGGATCCGGCTGGAACCGGTTGGGCCGCGTCCGGCTCTATATAAAACTTTATAAACACCCGATTCAAATTAGTGGGGTCGGGAGAGAGACCAGGGAACCTAGCGCCAACGCCTGCCATACCGTCCGACCTAGGCGAGACTCCCCTGCCCACACCGCCCGGTCCGGACCTAGCGAGACCCTCTCACTCCGCCCAGCCGAGCTCCTCACGCACCGCCCGGAGACATGCCCAAGAGAAAGGTACGTGGCGCGGCCGAAGGGCAGCCACTTCACCCTCTACCCATTTGCGGGGCTAAGGCCCTAGGCCCAAAGTGTTTTCCCCCCCGTTGCTGAGGGGGGCGGGACCAATCCCTCTTTCTCCCCTCCCCCCCTTTGGGGCGGTAACGGTTGTGAGGCGGCGCGCGGGAGAGGCCCCAACGGTCGCGGGGGAGGGGCGGGGCCGCGCGAGTCACTGCGTGACCGTTACCCGTCGCGCGCGGTTAGCGGCCTTGGGCGAAGCAGCCTGAGTCGGGGAACGGGGGCGGGCTCGAATGAACAGGGTGGCGGCTGGGCCTGGTCGGATTAATGGGCGGCCGAGTGGAGCCGGCTCGATCCAGTTGGTTTTGGCGGGAGGGCGGCTAGATGCACGTGCCCGCGGGGAGCTAGGGAGCGCGCGGGGGGAGGAGGATGTGCGGGCTCGCCCCCTCCCTCAAGTAGGCGAGAGCGCGCGGGAAAGGGCGGGAAGCGGCCGCGCTCTGGGTCTGGGGCCGAGTTGCCGCCAAAACCAGGGCTCTGGCTGGGCCCTTCAACGGGAGCAGGGTCTCCTTAGGGTAGCCCAGCCGCCGAGCTCGGGGGAGACCCTTCGCCACCTCCCGGGGGGGAGGGCTAGCCTCCTAACCGTATATATCCCTTTCCTGCAACTCCGGCGGGTAGAGTGGGGGGAGAGTGTCAGAGAGTGCTTCTAAGCTCAGCTTTATCATCGTGAGGCCCCCATTACACCCAGGGGCAAGTTTGGTACCACCTTTCTGCAGGATCCCGGAGATGCGCTGCCACGGAGTCCAGGCGCATTGTGTGGCTCCCTCATCTCTGCCCAGATCTCTTATGGCATGGCAATTCCTGCTATTCCAGCTTTGTTTAGCAAGTCTAGGGATGCTAGGTGTCAACACTGATTTTAAATAGCGTGTAGCCACACCACACAGTGTAGAGGGCTGACAATCCAATAGCTGGGTGGAATGCTATTGTGAAATCTACAAGCTTGAGAGAGGATGGTGGGCACCCCTGGAACTTGACTTTATCCCTGAGATAGAAGGTATAGTTCAGGCCACCTCCTCCCGAGTGAGAGGTCAAATTAATGTATTTGCTTGATCTAACTACCTGAACCAAACAAACATACAAAAATTGCATCCTAGCACAGTGTCTTGGGACTGATAGTTTTATCTCTCATTCAGCCCCTTTAGTTCGGTGCTGTTAATTTCTTGGTGTAATTAGTACTTTTCATTGTAGGCTGAAGGAGATTCTAAGGGCGATAAGGCCAAAGTTAAGGATGAGGTAAGAAGATTTATGAATGTTTAAATTTCAAGATTACAGTTTTGATTTCATCTTGGCAAATTGTAAGGAGCAAATCATTCTTCATATATACTAACCTTTGAAAGACTTTAGTTGTAAGTCTTTTAATCTTAGCCCTTTGTCAGCCTAGCTAATAGCTGTATCCCCATATTGTCCATCATCTAAGCCAGGGGTTCTCAAACTGGGGTTGTGAGGTTATTGCATGGGGGGTCGTGAGCTGTCAGCCTCCACCCCAAACCCCACTTCACCTCAAGCAGGAAGTATTTAAATTTATCAGGGAGGAGGGGGGTTGCCCTCAGAGGCTTGCTGTGTGAAAGTACCAAAGTTTGAGAACCGCTGATCTAAGCAATGTGTTCTGTTCTTCATGGTAGTGTGAAGAAAGCAGGTCAAATGTTCTAGTGTTAACTCTTGAATCAAATTTATTTTGTGGTCTTTAAAGTAGATAATTAATTTATACTTTTAAACTGTTCTGACAGTTATATTAATTTGTTTTCTTTTTTTTTGATAGCCACAACGGAGATCAGCAAGGTTATCTGCTGTGAGTATTTTGTTGGGATGAGATATGGTGCATAATAAACACTTTTTTTAAATACTGGTCTTTAATATTAACATGGAAGATCGGCTGGGGGTAACATCAGGTGTTATTCTAGAATGCTCATTAGTGGGAGAAGGTTATCCGCTCACTGTCTGGTGTGAATATTGTGCTATATTACAAGCTAGAGGAATGGTGTGGTAGCTGAGACAGAAACCCACCCATATGGGCAAACAGCCCAAGTTTCTTCTGCTGTGGAAAAGCAAGGCATCGGGGAAAAAAATACAAGAGCTCAAAGTGCTTGTCATTTTGTGTCTTTGGGTTCTATACTTCAGTTGTTTTTCTCACTTCTAGAAACCTATTCCTCCGAAGCCAGAGCCTAAACCTAAAAAGGTAGCTCCAAAGGTAAGCTGATACCATGGGAAGCGAATTAATGTAAAATATCATGAATGTCCTGTGCAAAGTATATTTGTGATCTGTTTAGTTTGAGACATGGCCTGGTGGTAACAAGTAATTATGGCTTAAATGCTCAGTTGTCAGTGCATTAAATAAAAACATTGTGTGTCTACTTAAATCTTTTTGGAAGGGTTGATGTCCCTTCCGTTACATAAAATATTTGTGTGAGTTCTGATCAAGAACTTCAAGACAGTATTTTCATTAAAGCTGTAAATTTGGTTGTCTGATAACTAAATGCTTGTGTGTGTCACTCTATTCCCCCACTTACATCTAAATTCCAAATAGTGTACTGTTACCCCATCTTGCCAGTTTGGGGCTTTTGCAGGTACATAGTTGGGTATTGAGAAGATGCTTGTCCTTCTAACAATATTAATATCTTCCCACCACTTGGCAGAAGGGTGAAAAATTACCCAAGGGAAAGAAGGGGAAAGCTGATGCTGGCAAGGATGGAAACAACCCTGCAGAAAATGGAGATGCCAAAACAGACCAGGTATAGTCTGGTAGCGTCAGTTACTCAAATGAACTGGGAAGTTTTCCATGTTATTAGGTAAAGGCAGGTCTAGGCCTGTGCTGTAAAAAGAGGTATTGATACTTGATTTGATTAGGCTACTTGTTTATGGCATAAGCCATGTGCACACTTACATTTAAGAGTTTGCTCTGGGCTGTTTTGTTCCTACCATTCTCAACTGATGTGTACTTTAAAACGAAAGTTGTTTGTTTGGTGCTAGTTGAAAGCAGCAGTGCTAAATTGTCACTTATGTTATGCACTTTTATTTTAATGCTATTGATGCATAGAAAAGTAACTTCAGGCTAACTTCTAAGGCTCCTCTAATTCTTCATGAATATTGTGATCTGATTACTGTAATAAAGCACATTTTTAAGATCCTCAGTGGTTGGGGGGATATAATTTGTTTCCTCCCAGATTCTGTTATGAATTGCTTTGTGCAAAGTGAGAAGTGAGTGTAAATCTGCACAGTGCACTGACTAGTTCTCCTTTTTCTTTCAGGCACAGAAAGCTGAAGGTGCTGGTGATGCCAAGTGAATTGTGTGAATTTTTTGATAACTGTGTACTTCTGGTGACTGTACAGTTTGAAATACTATTTTTTATCAAGTTTTATAACAATGCAGAATTTTGTTTTACTTTTTTTTAAGCTATGTTAGCACACAGAATGCTTCGTTGTTGTGTTTTTTGGGGAGCAACAGGGGCAAAAATGTCACTCTCTATTTCTCAGAACCCATTTTAAACAAGACAAAAAAAGTCCCCTTGTTTTTTTTTGTTTTGGTTTTGGGTGTTTTTGTTTTTTTTACGAGAGGGCTCTTCCTGGACATGAAAAGGAGGGATTCCCTGATGCTGCATATGAGTTTAGCTTTGTGAAATGCATTGGAGTGAACATTGAAGGTCCCAACCTGTCTGCTTGCCAATTTTAAAACTGCAGTTTGTAATGCCCTCTGTTTTCTCATTCCCTTAGCCATTTGCATATAGCTTATCACTCCTTTAAATATGGCAAAAGGCATTTTGGGACTTATCACCCCAAATTGTAATGCATTGTCACTGTCAGGCAATCCAGACTTTCAGTGTCCAAATTGGGATGTGCAGGCTCTAAAAGAAGCTACATTTCCTCTTTTATATTGTGGATCTTCAAATTAAAAACTCTGCAGTTTTAATTTTTTTCTCTAAAAGTCAGGGTAGGCTTGTGAAAAGTTGTTAAACAACATGCTAAATGTGAAAGTGTCCACCCTCACTCTAAACTTTTCCTTGTCCAAGTATGAAATGAAGATTCTTCATTGGTTTTATATAGTAACTTTTACGTTTTGATAGTCCATGGAGGGAGGGGAGTTTGAAGTTGTTGTAAAATGTTGCAGATTGTAGCCCATGTCCTGCCTGAATTACCATGATTGTTTATGAAAAGTACCTTTAATAAAGCTGGATACGGTTTGGCTCGGACTGTTCTTAATATTTTTTTTTTCTGTTTTCTATGGCCTCTCCCACCTTTGACATGGCAACATGTCTGAAGAAGAAAGCGATATATGTCAAGCAGTCTATTAGGGCTGTCAATTTTATTGTGGTTAACTCCCATGATTAGTTCAAAAAAATTAATCGTGATTAAAAAATAAGTGCGATTAATCACACTTATAACAGTAGAATACCAATTGAAATGTGTTAAAATATTTTTCTACATTTTCAATATTGATTTCAATTACAACAAAGAATAGAAAGTGCACCGTGCTCACTTTCTATTATTTTTTTATTACAAATATGTGAAAACAATAAAAGAAATCGTATTTTTCAATTCATCTCAAACAAGTACTGAAGTGTGCAATCTCTTTATCATGAAAGTTGTAATTTCCAAATGCAGACTTTTTTTGGTTACATAACTGCACTCAAAAACAAAACGGTGTAAAACTTTAAAGCCTACAAATCCATTCTGTCCTACTTCTTATTCTGCCAATTGCTAAGACAGACAAGTTTGTTTACATTGATGGGAGGTATGATGCCTGCTTCTTATTTACGTCACCTGAAAGTGAAAACAGGTGTTCTCATGGCACTATTGTAGCCAGCGTTGTAAGGTATTTACATGCCAGACATGCTAAACATTCCAGAGGACGTGCTTCCGTGCTGATGACGCTTGTTAAAAATGTATCAATTAAATTTGTGACTGCATTTGTTGGGGGAGGAGGGAGAAGTGTACATCTCCTGCTCTGTTTTACCTGCATTCTGCATATATTTCATTTCTAGCAGTCTCGGATGATGACCCAGCACATGTTCATTTTAAGAACACTTTCACAGCACTTTTGACAAAACGCAAAGAAGGTACCACTGTGAAATTTCTAAAAATAGCTACAGCACTGGAGCCAAGATTTAAAAATCTGAAGTGCCTTCCAAAATCTGAGAGGGACGAGGTGTGGAGCATGCTTTTAGAAGTCTTAAAAGAGCAACACTCTGATGTGGAGACTATAGAACCTAAACCACCAAAAAAGAAAATCAACCTTCTGCTAGTGGCATCTGACTCAGATGCTGAAAATGTACATGCATCAGTCCGTATTGCTTTGGATTGTTATCGAGCGAAACCCGTCGTCAGCATGGATGCATGTCCCCTGGAACGGTGGTTGACGCATGAAGGGACATATGAATCTTTAGCACATCTGGCACGTAAATATCTTGCAACGCCAACTACAACAATGGTATGCGAATGCCTGTTCTCACTTTCTGGTTACGTTGTAAATACGTAGTCAGCCAGCATTATCTCCTGCAAATTGTAACTAACCTTGGTTGATTGGCTGACCAAGAAGTAGGACTGGGTATACTTGTAGGCTCTAAAGTTTTACGTTTTATTTTTGAATGCAGTTTTTTTTGTACATAATTCTATATTTGGAAGGCAACTTTCATGGTAAAGAGATTGCACTACAGTACTTGTATGAGATGAACTGAAAAATAATTGTTTTGTTTTTTACAGTGCAAATATTTGTAGTAGACATGCAAAAATATTTAAAATAAATGGTATTCTGTTATTTAAATGTGACTTTTTTTATTGTATAGTTAATTTTTTGACAGCCATAATACATACACATGTACACTAATAGGATAGCCTGTTCACAAAACAAAAGCTGTATTTAGTCACCTCGCCCTTATAGTACAAGTACATACACCTGATAGCTCCACTGCAAGGTTGTTTGGGTCATATCTGGTCCCAGATTGTAATCTGGGATGGTACATGGAGGGGGTGGTTCCACTACAGGTTTTTTGGTCATATGTGGCTTCAGGCTACATTTTTGGGCGTCTGTAGGAAAACATACTAAACTAACAGTTCCCGTCAATATCATGGTCTAACATACAATGAGTGCTTCGATTAGAATAGGGAGAACTAATATTTTAACTTCCTAGATTTTTGCAGTGAAAAAACTAACGTTGTAATAGGCTCTGCAAAACACTTGCCAGCTGAATTTTGTTGGCTGCAGAGATAAGAGCAAAAGCTTACTTTGCCAAGTTAGGAACTGAATACGCACAGAGCAGATTTGTTGAGTAAGAAAGTGTCACTTCTGTTTAGTCATTTCTCAAATAGAGCCAAACTGAAAGATGCATGCTAATTTAAATTAGGGCTGTGGATTAATCGCAGTTAACTCATGTGATTAACTCGAAAAAAAAATCGCACTGTTAGTAGAATACCAATTGGAAAGTATTAAATATTTTTGGATATTTTTCTACATTTTCAAATATTGGTTTCAATTACAAAATACAAAGTGTACACTATTATTTTTTATTACAAATATTTGCACTGTAAAACTAAAAAATAGTATTTTTCAATTCCCCTCCTGTAAGTACTGAAGTACAATGTATTGTGAAAGTACAACTTAGAAATGTAGATTGTTTTGTTACATAACCACTCAAAAATAAAATGCAAAACTTTAGAGCCTACAAGTCCACTCAGTCCTCCTTCTTGTTCAGACAATCACTAAGCCAAACAAGTTTGTTTACATTTATGGGAGATAATGCTGCCCATTTCTTATTTACAGTGTCACTGGAAGGTGAGACCAGGCTTTCACATGGCACTTTTGTAGCCGGTATTGCAAGGTATTTACCAGATATGCTAACCATTCGTTTACCCCTTCAAGCTTTGGCCACCATTCCGCAGCACATGCTTCCAAGCTGATGACACTAGTTTAAAAAAATAATGCATTAGTTACATTTCTGACTCAACTCCTTGTGGGAGAATTGTATGTCTGTCTCTATTTTACCTGCATTCTGCCAGATATTTCATGTTATAGTAGTCTCAGATGATGACTCAGCATATGTTGTTCATTTTAAGAACACTTTTGCTGCAGATTTGACAATGCAAAGAAGGTACCAATGTGAGATTTCTAAAGATAGCTACAGCACTCAACCCAAGACTTAAGAATCTGAAATGCCTTCCAAAATCTGATGGATGAGGCGTGGAGCATGTTTTCAGAAGTCTTAAAAGAGCAACATTCTGATGTGGAAACTAAAGAACCTGAATCACCAAAAGAGAGAATCAACCTGCTGGTGGCATCTGACTCAGATGATGAAAATGAACATGTGTTGGTCTGCACTGCTTTGGATTGTTATCGAGCAGAACCCAACATCAGCATGAATGCATGTCTTCTGGAATGGTGGTTGAAGCATGAAGGAACATATTAAGCTTTAGTGCATCTGGCATGTAAATACCTTGCAATGCCAGCTTCAACAGTGCCACACAAACCTGTTCTCACTTTCAGGTTACATTGTGAAGAAGAAACAGGCAGCGTTACCTCCTGCAAATGTAAACTTGTTTGTCTGAGTGATTGGCTGAACAAGAAATAGGACTGAGTGAACTTGTAGTCTCTCAAGTTTTATGTTTTATTTTTGAATGCATGGGTTTTTTTGTACATAATTCTACATTTGTAAGTTCAACTTTCATGATAAGGAGATTGCAGTACAGTACTTGTTTTAAGTGATTTGAAAAACTTTTTTTTTACAGTGAAAATATTTGTAATCAAAAATAAATATAAAGCAAGCACTGTACACTTTGTATTCTGTTATAATTGAAATCAATATATTTGAAAATGTAGAAAACATCCCACAAATATTTAAATGGTAATCTTTAATTGTTTAACAGTGCAATTCATTGCACGATTCATTGCGATTATTTTTTTTAATCATTTGACAGCCCTAGTTTAAATCTATTTAATGGTGAATTAATGTAATTTTAAGGGGTATATCTGCCCCTGCGTCCCCTTAACAATTCCTGTGGCTCTATAATCACATGTTCTTATTTTTAAAATGGTCAGTTATTGTAAATGCAGCATTTTAAGAGGTTAAAATCAGACAAGGATTTGTTTGCATTGTGCTACTTAACGAGTTAAAGTGCTCCAAGTCACCTTGAACCTAGTCTTCCCTTAGTATTCCATTCAGTTACTGTCTGCATCAGTAATTTTAGTGGAACAAAATCAGTGTTTTGTAAACTTTCCTGAGCCATGTTTGTGTATTGTAATATTGTACAGTCATATGTGAGCAGTGACATTATACAGAAGATTCCTGCCTCAAGGAGGTGCATCTACAGAGATTGTGTGTCTGAGGAGGGCCAGAGGAAGATTCTAGCTTAATATTTTATTTGAAATCTTACTTTTTTTTAAAAGGCATTTGGTGCTGAGAGAGAGGTAGGAGTCAAACTACCTGGTGTATTACTTTTTGATGTCTCTTGAGCTAGAAAAGTGCAGGGATGAATTACTTCTAGTCAGCTATTACTGCTCATTGTTACTATATATTTAACAAAATTGTATAATCTAAGTAATAAAAGGAAAGACTACGCCATATACACCAGCTGTACATAGTATATGGTAAGAGAAATGCAACCATGTGCTTTAGGTAGCACTCAAATAATGAGTTGCAGTTTGCCAATGTATTACATTCTCTGTTCTTTTTTACTATATGATCTATGAGCAGAATAGGATTTCACATTCACAGACTATCCTGTTCATGCTGTCCAATTCCGATTTGGTTCTATTCTACGTCTTTACTGTTTTTTAGGTTAGTTTTACCATAACAGCTAGCTCTCATTTTACTGGAGCTGTTATAAATATTAACTGGGATACATGCTAGAGAATACAGAAAGAGCCTGAAATAGTTGTAGAAATGCCTCTTCCTCCCTTGATAAAAGCCTGTTATACTTTCCCTTCCAGCAAAGGAGAGTTGGAGTAAGCTTTCAGTAGAACCAGTCACAGATGCTCTGAGTGCGAAAGGGACTTTCTTCAGTGTAATGTCTGTCTACTCAAATGCTAAGCCAGGTGCATAATGTTCTTAGGCCTTCTGAGAACAACTGATATATTGATGGTCAGAGTTGCTATATCTCCATAAAAAGAAATGAGGGTAAAACTGTGAAGCTGAAGCTCCTTAAACAACATTTATACCTTTTGACATTGTACTATATAGCCTTTTCCAATATAAAAAGTATGTAAACGGGTATACTTCTGCTATGTCTACCTTATCTTGTGGAATGTTTCTTCTAGACCAGGGGTTCCCAAACTGTGAGGGGTATGTGGGAGAAATGGCATAATAGTGAATTTTATTTATTTTATTTCATTTTTCTAATTGGCTTTAAAACTCTAGGAATCTGTTTTATAAAATATGGTCATTTATTTAAGATGTACCAATAAGAACGCAAGTACACAGACGCTGATGTACCAAGCCCTCGCCTCCAATCACCAGTTCAGTTGCCCAGCAACTGTCCAGTCTAATTGAGCTCAGAACTTAGAAAACCAAAAAAACCCTCCTATGTCGCACTATAACTATATCTGTACATAACAGTGAAATATGGATGGATTGCTAAATACAGGTACTGTTAAGTTCACAAAGTATCAGTGAGGAGAAGGGCTGGAGTACGCAGCAGCTGGTAGATCTGGAAGGGGGTATAAAATAAGAAAAGTTTGGGAACCTCTGCTCTAGACAAGCAGGAAAGTAATTTCTCGAATCCCTTTTAATTGGTGGCTAATATCAAAGTTTAATTTTGATAACATAAACATTAATACATTGCAAATTCAACTGTAGTGGCAGACTCCATGGATATGTCTACACAGTGCAAACAAACGAAAAAAAAAGCCCACGGCAGTGTCTCAGAGCCCGTACACCTCTCCCTGGGCTTCAGCCCCAGCCTGAATGTTTACACAGGCTATTTGTAGCACTTTAGTGTGAACCCAAGTTTGTTTGTCGGGGCTGTGAGACTTCCTGCTGTAGAGTTTTGGGGTTTTTTTGCTATGAAGACGTACCCCATTGGGTCCCAGCTGCACTGCAAGACAATGCTGCTTTACCATATCTGTGTCAGGCCAAATGCCTAACTAGATCCCTTTAGCATGACTGAATTTGGAAGTGACCAGGTACTCAAATGGATTCCAGCTGCAAAGCTCTTATTTTTGTGTTCCCCTTCATTGCAGGTTAGACTTTGCTTGCTGTTTATTCCTTGTACTTTGTCACTGCCTACATTGGAAGAAGATTAGGAGTCTTCTCTGCCCTGTCGTCCTTCTTACTGGGTGCTAGTGAGTAGTTGTTATAATTTCCTAAATGATCCACATCCTCGCTACCTGAGGGACTGACCGTCTCTCTTCCCCACTTAATGGTGTTGCAGGAATTGAGATAGCTGGGAGATTTGAACATCTGCGCTCTGGATACTAGAACATTCTTAGTGGAGGGTCCTTGACATTGGAATTCCTTTTCCCCATTACAGTTCAGTCTTGTTGTAAAGCTCATATATTCACCCAGGGGAATTGGACTGCATAAAGCAGGGGTGGGCAAACTACGGCGGCCCGTTAGATCTTTTTATCTGGAGCTCGAGCTCCCGCCAGGGAGCGGGGTTGGGGGCTTGCCCCACTCTGCCCACCCGGCACTCCTCAGCCCCCGACTCACAATTCCCTTGATGAGCACCATCTTCTGGCACACAGAGCCACACTGCGCAGGCATGAGTTCACCCCTCCCCCCACCTCAGTAACATCTCTTATAGAGCCCCCACATGCTAAACCCCATAGAGTACCCCTCCCGCACGGGGCATTCATAGCCCCCCCCCCTACAATTTCCATACCCAGATGCGGCCCTCAGGCCAAAAAGTTTGCCCATCCCTGCCATAAAACCTATTTCGGGATGGAAATCTGTTTAGTAAGATATTATTCATGTGGTTTTTATCAAAGTCTGTGCGCTTAGAGGTTGTCCAGTTAATCAGTTTTGTAAATTGAATAATAAAAGTTCAGAAGTTCCCTCAATGATCCATGGAGTCTTGGTGAATGAAATAAGTACCCTACCTTTTTTCCAACTGCTAAAATTCATTACAAGCTAAAAATGCATTAAATCATTTCCTATGATTCCATGTAAACAATTGTGATTGCCGCATATGATTGCAAATGGGAAGGAAGGGAAGGTAGTCCACGCAGTCATAAATGACTAGAGTTGATCCTTGAGACAGTCTCTATATTAGAAAGTTATCCATGCTGTGGAAAAGTTTAAGAACTCCTGAAATAAAAGAATAATTACCAAATAAAAATGTAACATGAATGTTGAGGTTCTATTTCAAAAAACCCTAATCCTCTCTCGCTTCAGGTAAATTAATGGTTTTGATGCACCTGGAGGATAATAAATTTACAAGGAATAGCTAGCCATGAATTTCTCAAGAACAAATCTTGGCAAACCAATCTAATTTTCTTCATTGACAGGGTTACTGTTGTAGTGGATGGAGGGGAAGTAGTAGATGTGATCTATCTTGATTTTTAGTAAGGCTTTTGACGCAGTCCCACATGACATTCTCATAAGCAAACTAGGGAAATGCGATCTGGGTTAAATTACTATAAGATAGGTGTACTACTGGTTGAAAAATTATACTCAAAGGGTAGTTAATGCTTTGCTGTCAAACTGGGAAAATGTATCTAATGGGGTTGCACAGAGGGGTGAGTCCTGGGTCTGGTATTAATATTTTCGTTAATGACTTGGATAACGGAGTGGAGAGTGTGCTTATAAAGTTTGCAGATGACACCAAGCTGGGAGGGGTTGCAAGCACTTTGGAGGACAGGATCGGAATTCAAAATGACCTTGACAAATTGGAGAATTGGTCTTAAATTAACAAGATGAAATTCAGTAAAGACTAGTGCAAAGTACTTTACTTAGAAAAAAAATATCAAATGCCAGAATTACAAAATGGGGAATAACTGACTAGGAGGTAGTATTGCTGAAAAAGATTTGGGGGTTCTAGTGGATCACAATTTGAATGAGTCAACAATGTGATGCAACCATGAAAAAGGCTAATATTCTAGAGTGTATTAACAAGAGTGTCGTATAAGACACGAGGTAATTGTCCCACTCTACTTTGCACTCAGGAGGCCTCAGCTGGAGTACTGTGTCTAGTTCTGGGTGCTACACTTTAGGAAAGATGTGGACAAATTTGAGAGAGTCCAGAGGAAAGCAACAAACATGATAAAAGATTTAGGAAACTTGTCTTATGAGGAAAGGTTTAAAAAACTGGGCATGTTTAGTTTAAGACAACTTGTCAGGGGGGTGGGGGTGGACCTGCTAAATCTTCAAATATGTTAATGACTGTTATAAAGAGGACAGTGGTCAATTGTTCTCCATGTTCCCAGAAGGAAGGATAAGACGTAATGGTCTTAATCTGCAGCAAGGGAGATTTAGGTTACATATTAGGAAAAACATTCTAAAGCTGTGGAACAGGCTTCCAAGGAAGGTTGTGGAATTCCCATCACTGGAGGTTTTTAAAAACAGGTTGGACAAACATCTGTCAGGGATGGACTAGGTTTACTTGATCCTGCCACGCACAGAGGGCTGGACTTGATGACTTATCAAGGTACTTTCCAGCCCTACATTTCTATGATTCTGTAAGGTAAGTGCTGTCAGTTGTGTGGTTTAAGAAAAAAAAGTGTAGAAAACTCCTTGCAAAAACTTTGGGCTTGTGTTCTATCATCAACCTTTCTTGTTAATTTTTGTTAATGATATTTAGAATGGCATCTAGCTGCTGAGTTGATTTTTGCTTGAGAGTACCTGCTTCTGAAATCTTAAACAAATAGCATTACAGTGGTGTGATTGATATAAATAGATATAACTGTGATCCAAAATGTCAGTGACTTCTTTCATATGGCAAGAGAGGTGTAAAAAGCAACATTCAAATAAATCCAGATTAGAGAGCCAGTGGTTAGCTTCGGGAGTGGCTTGATGTAAGTTTGAGATGCTACTGGCAAGCAATCAAAGCAGAAACTGCTTTACAGTGTGGTCCATAAAATTGTGACTGGTGTTTACTACTTGGAGAATTCTGCACCACTGCACACACACACAATTCATTTCCAGAGCAGAATTTTTCCCCCACAAAAAATACATTCTGCACATAAAGTGCTGCAGTTCTGCCTTTCAGCCATCAGAGGCCGCTGTGGTGCCAGAACAGCCAACTGTCCAGTAGTAATGGCTAGCAAGCAGCCAGCTATCTTCATCACAGCAGCCTGCCCCTGTAGCCAGGGTAGGAGGCAGAGTGGGGCACATGGGGCTGCTGGGGGGAGGGGGTCACAGACGTGGGGCACAGGCTCAGGAGCTAAGTGGGATGACAGTATTGAGCCAGGGGCTGAATGGGAAGGGACTCCAGGGTCACATGGGGGTGGAGAGTGCAGAGACACACGGGGACAGGGACAGATGTGCCTGACTGAATGGGGGAGATTCGGGGTCAGCCAGGGTCTGCATGGGGGAGGCTTCCTAACAATCCCCTTCCCCCCCAAGAAACTATTTCATACTTCTACCCACACCCAACAACCCTCCAGATTCACTCCCAGGCTCCTTCCATCTCCCTCAGCTCCTTCATTACCCCTGACTCCCCCAAGCCTTTGCACTGCCTCTTACGGGTGCGAGAAATACATTTCTGTATCATAGTGTAAATGAATTACACAAAGTTCTGTATTAATATGCCTAGTAAGGAATCAGTTTGTCAAAAAAACATTTCCTGAATCTTTTTTTATGGTCTGTATTGCTTCAGATTGCTGACAGGTATTCTGAAATAAATTACCAAAATAATTGAATTATTGTATTATTTTGAGAAATAAAATATGTAGAATTTTGCAGAATTTTAAAATATTGAGCACAACATTTTTAATTTTTTTGGCACAGAATTCCCCCAGGAGTAGTCTACAGCAGTCACATTGTTCATTGTCTCTGATCTTCCAAAGTTGTAAGAGGTGACAGCATCTGCCATGCACTGTTAAATGGTTCAATGCAGACCACTGTTTTCAGAGTGGATTGTAGCCTAGAAATTCTTTTGTAGGGTTGGCAATCAGGTGTGTGTTTGGAACGAACAAACAACCACAGAATTATCCCAGAATTCTTTCCATTCTGCCTCAGGATTGAATGAGGATATTTTAATAGGTTTCAGAGTAGCAGCCGTGTTAGTCGGTATCCACAAAAAGAAAAGGAGGACTTGTGGCACCTTAGAGACTAACCAATTTATTTGAGCATAAGCTTTCGTGAGCTACAGCTCACTTCATCGGATGCATTCAGTGGAAAATACATTGGGGAGATTTATATACACAGAGAACATGAAACAATGGGTGTTACCATACACACTGTAACAAGAGTGATCAGGTAAGGTGAGCTATTACCAGCAGAAGAGCAGGGGGGAAAAAACCTTTTGTAGTGATAATCAAGGTGGGCCATTTCCAGCAGTTGACAAGAACGTCTGAGGAACAGTGGGAGGGGAAAAGGGGGGAATAAACATGGGGAAATAGTTTTACTTTGTGTAATGACCCATCCACTCCCAGTCTTTATTCAAGCCTAAGTTAATTGTATCCAGTTTGCAAATTAATTCCAATTCAGCAGTCTCTCTTTGGAGTCTGTTTTTGAAGGTTTTTTTGTTGATGAATTGACACTTTTAGGTCTGTAATCGAGTGACCAAAGAGATTGAAGTGTTCTCCGACTGGTTTTTGAATGTTATAATTCTTGACGTCTGATTTGTGTCCATTTATTCTTTTACGTAGAGACTGTCCAGCTTTGCCAATGTACATGGCAGAGGGGCATTGCTGGCACATGATGGCATCTATCACATTGGTAGATGTGCAGGTGAACAAGCCTCTGATAGTGTGGCTGATGTGATTAGGCCCTATGATGGTGTCCCCTGAATAGTTAATAGTTTTAGCCCAATCCCAGAAAGGTTTGAGATTTCATGCGTCTTTGGAATCTTCTGGAGTTCGTCATGAATTGGCAAGTTAAAGTTGGCCATGATTCAACTGTACTCACAAACTGCATGTGTCTCTCTGGATTTTGGGTGGGCAACCTTGGGCAGACGTTGATTCTAATGTTCCAGTTACGATTGTCATCGTGGCATTAGGCTGTGCATCTAGAGATTTGGCACATGAGCTGCCCACCCAGACTGGTGCGCAGTATTCAGCAGTGGAGTGTGCCAAAGCTAGAGTCACTGTTTGAAGTGTGTGCACATCAGCATGCCATGTTGTGCCCATGAGTTTTCAAACAAGGCTCATTCTTGCTTTTATCTTTTCGCATATCTTTTCCAGGTGGGCTTTAAAAGTCAAGCTCTTCTGTCAAAGTTCTTTGGACAGGGCTCATTTCAGACCTGCTGACTGCGAAAGGTGACATTAAGTGTTTGTTGTTGGCTTTGTTGTTTAGGTGAAAGGCTGTTGGCATGGAGCTTCCAGTATTGAAATATTGTGCCATTATGTTGAATTCAATGGAGAGGGTGATGAGACCTTTGCCTCGTACCATTTTTTGCCGATCTCCCTATTCAGAAGAATGCAGTATATTCTGTTGCGCCACATTGTGGCCAGAAGTTGCATAGTGCTATGATACTTGATGGCCATAAATGCCTTGAGCAGTGGCCCATATCTCCTTACCATATTGTAAGTGGCAAATAAATGTATCAGTGCTGTTGTGGTTTTTAGATTCCCCTGGAAGCCAGTCTCAATATGAATAGCAATGGTGAGAACCTGGTCACAGCAACTATGGCCTGGTCTGAAACCAGCTCTTCAGCAGGACGACGTCAAAAATAGGGTTGAGACCAGCCAGTGAAAGAAGTGATATTGGGCAATAGCTGGCATTATCATTTGAAGAGTGTAATGACTTATCACCTCATACCAGCTTTTGGGGATCTTTCCCATTGAATGTATAGCAATCATTAGGTCATCCTTTCCAGAAACGTTACCACTTTTAGTGGCCATAAGTGCCTTGTTTATTTCTTGTATAGTATATGGAGATGATAGTGGTGAAGTGGGGGGGCTTTCTTGGATGTTTAGAAAAAGCTTCTTCTGAACTTAAGATGAAAACCTTCACATGGCGCTCCTGTTAGATGTTACTGATTAATGCAATTAACTTTGTCAATTTGTGGATCTTCTGGTATGATTAGCAGTGTGACATTTGTGAGTGACTGTCCCCATCTGTTGTAACACTATAAAACAAAGGCCCTGGAAAACATCAGGAAAATTGTCGGTGATTTTTTTTCTGGTTTTCCTACAGTTTTCTACTGGCTCGATCTCTATGAAAACACAGCTATATCTATTGAGTGCTTTGCACAGGGATGTATGCCATGTGATATGCAAATAATTGAAGAGATGGAAAAAATTTAATGAAAAATCAATAAGCAGTCCACTCTACATGTTTAAATAGTCTTTAATGCATTTTTCCCAAAAAACTTTATACTGGGGAAATCATATTTATAATATATTTTTGCCCCCTCAAAGATCCCAAAACACTTTACAAATAACACATACAAAAATCACTTTGGCTACCGTGAATTGCAGCCAGCTTTGGGTGGAACATGCCAGTTTAAGGCAGAAGTTCAGAATACTATACTGAATTGAGAATGCAGTGGAAATTAGGTAAACAGAATGTACTTACCCTAATTTGGATTTGTCTAGGACTGCTGTTAAAGTTAATCGTGCAAAATGCCACCGGCTCTTTAATCACCCGTTTTATGTTACGTGGAATAAGGGGGGGTAGACAGGTAACACTCATAATCCTTTTAAAAATTATTACAGTACCTTAGGGACCACCTATGTTTAAAGGAAACCGACTACTGCATGAAAAATATGGGACAGCTTATTTTTAAAGGGCCAGCACCTTTATAATGTTTCAGTTGTACAGTATCCCAATATACAAATATTTGACAAAGCATTCTGTACAGATTCAGAATGCATTACTTGGGCAACCAAATAACTCCTCTTCAAATGTAGCACAGGTAGTCTCCCTGTATCTGGTGGCTGCATTCGTGGCAGAAAGGCGAAGAATTGAACTGGCCAAAAGATATAACTACTCCTAGCTCTAGGGGTGGGTAGTCCTGCCCCACAGAGTTAGGTTGCATTAATTGGCACTTGCATTGCCTCATTGATACTTACCCCGACAGTTCAATTTCCCCCTCTGCCTGGCAAGGAGCTGAGTGCCCTCACCACTGGACTATGGAGTGATTCTCTCTCTGGTGCAATTAATATATAATAATTTAATTAAAGTGGAATGGCTTCAACAGAGAGGCTGAGGGAGACCTACATAAGAATATCCTATAGTTCAGGGGTCGCTATTTTGTGTGGAGTTAGATGTGCTCTGAGCATGCCTACAGGACAGAAGTGCAGGTGGAAGAATGCCTATCTTCATCTGGTTTGTGGATTGCACTGGGGCAAAGATAGTCAATTATTTTTTCTCATGGTCCAAATTTCTTGGTCAAGGTACAGACAAGGTCCAGACTCCAGAGAATCATTTTTCACACCACAAGTCCCCTTGTTCAACAAACACCTAAAATGCTGTGTAATATACCCAGGGCCTACTGCAGAAGTAGTCAATAGGTGAACCATGGGCCAAATCCAGACTGCAGAGGCTTTTGACTGGACCAGGAAACTCTGGAAGCTGTGGGCAGTTCGTGCAGGTGGGGGCAGCTAATGCAGGTAGAGGAGTGACTGGCTGCATGCTGACAGGTTTGGGGGAGCTGGTGCCCAGGGCTGACACATAACTCAGGGTGGCAGGTGCCTCTCCACCCTCCCTAAATGGAGCCCCACCCCCATGGGGCTCTGAGCAAGAGCCACGGCAAGCACCTGAGGATGACTCAACTTTTGAGGGGACAAGTGTCCCACCCTCCTGAAATGGAGTCCCGCCCAGCTTGCCCAGCAGGGGTTGAGACCCCAGTGCACCCAGCATGGTTCCATTTAGGGAGGGCAGCAGGGGACACTTCAGGCACCTTCAGCTTTGGGCACCAGCTCCCCCAAGCCCGCCAGCACACAGCCAGTCACTCCTCTACGTGCACGAGACTTCCTCCATCCCAGCACTAACTGCCCACAGTCTCCAAGCAGTTTCACGGTCCAGTCAAAAGCCTCTGGCGGTTCAGATTTGGCCCACAGTCTGCCTGTTGACTACCCTGCACTAGGGCTTAAGAGACCAGATGCCTAGAAGGAGGCAGCAGTGCACTTGCCCAGAGGCAGAAATGTAGGGGCCTATGGAACTTTTACAGTAGAAATTTAGGCTCCAAATGAATGTAGGCGCCTAGAGAGAGGCAGCAGCCAAGCAGGGGTTTTGTGGATCTCAATGGTGCCTAAAACTGAGACTTAGGTGTCTAAGTGGATCTTAGACTAAAACTGAGACTTATGTGTCTTAGGTGTCTGTATGGATCTGGGCCTATATGGAAGAAAAACTTTAGTAAGAATGAGTTTGGAAGGTCTGTTGCCTGAACTGAGGGGCAAGGTAGTAAGAGAGCCTGGTGCTGACTTTTATTGACTTCTGGCTATGAGGAATTGTTTAGGGTGCTCAAAAGTGGTATAACTGGGAGCAACATGATGGAATAAAGGTATGTCTACACTACAAAATTAAGTCAAATTTATAGAAGTCAGTTTTGTAGAAAGCGTTTTTATACAGTCTATTGTGTGTGTCCCCAAACAAATGCCCTAAGTGCATGTAGTCAGCGGAGTGTGTCCACAGTACCGAGGCAACCATCGACTTCCGGAGCATTGCACTGTGGGTGGCTATCCCACAGTTCCTGCAGTCTCTGCTGCCCATTTGAATTCTGGGTAGAAATCCCAGTACCTGATGGGGCTAAAACATTGTCGCGGGTGGTTCTGGGTACATATCGTCAGGCCCCCGTTCCTTCCTTCCCTCCGTGAAAGCAAGGGCAGACAATCGTTTTGCACCTTTTTTCTTGAGTTACCTGTGCAGACGCCATACCACGGCAAGCATGGAGCCTGCTCAGCTAACCATCGCTATATGTCTCCTAGGTGCTGGCAGACGTGGTACTGCATTGCTACACAGCAGAAGTTTATTGCCTTTTGGCAGCAGACAGTGCAGTATGACTGGTAGCCGTCGTCGACATAATCCTGGGTGCTCTTTTAACCGGGCGCCCGGGCAAACATGGGAGTGACTCAGCCAGGTCATTTCCCTTGTTTTGTTTCGTGGCGATTGAGTCGTACCGGCAGTGCACTGTCTTTTAACCTGCAGCTAGCAGAAGATGATGGCTAGTTGTCATACTGCACCGTCTTCTGCCGAGCACCCAGGTGTTGATGATGGCTAGCGGTCGTACTGCACAGTCTGCTGCCAGCAAGATGTATAAAGATAGATGAAGTGGCTCAAAACAAGGAATAGACCAGATTTGTTTTGTATTCATTTTCTCCTTCCTCCCTCCCTCCCTCTGTGAAATCAACGGCCTGCTAAACCCAGTTTTGAGTTCTATCCTTGAGGTTTTGAGTTCTATCCTTGAGAGGGCCATTCAGTTTCTCGCAAAGCCACCCCCTTTGTGATTTTAATTCCCTGTAAGCCAACCCTGTAAGCCATGTTGTCAATCGCCCCTCCCTCCGTCAGGGCAATGGCAGACAATCGTTCCGCGCCTTTTTTCTGTGCAGACGCCATACCACGGCAAGCATGGAGCCCGCTCAGATCACTTTGGCAATTAGGAGCACATTAAACACCACACGCATTATCCAGCAGTATATGCAGCACAAGAACCTGGCAAAGCGATACCGGGCGAGTAGGCAACGTCAGCACAGTGACGTGAGTGATGAGGACCTGGACACAGACTTCTCTCAAAGCATGGGCCCTGGCAATGTGGGCATCATGGTGCTAATGGGGCAGGTTCATGCAGTGGAACGCCGATTCTGGGCTCGGGAAACAAGCACAGATTGGTGGGACCGCATAGTGGTGCAGGTCTGGGACGATTCCGAGTGGTTGCGAAACTTTCGCATGCATAAGGGCACAACTTTGTGACTTGCTTTCCCCTGCCCTGAAGCACAAGAATACCAAGATGAGAGCAGCCCTCACAGTTCACAAGCAAGTGGCAATAGCCCTGTGGAAGCTTGCAACGCCAGACAGCTACCGGTCAGTCGGGAATCAATTTGGAGTGGGCAAATCTACTGTGGGGGCTGCTGTGATGCAAGTAGCCAACGCAATCAAAGATCTGCTGATATCAAGGGTAGTGACCCTGGGAAATGTGCAGGTCATAGTGGATGGCTTTGCTGCAATGGGATTCCCTAACTGTGGTGGGGCCATAGACGGAACCCATATCCCTATCTTGGCACCGGAGCACCAAGCCGGCAAGTACATAAACCGCAAGGGGTACTTTTCAATAGTGCTGCAAGCACTGGGGGATCACAAGGGACGTTTCACCAAAATCAACGTGGGATGGCAGGGAAAGGTACATGATGCTCGCATCTTCAGGAACTCTGGTCTGTTTCAAAAGCTGCAGGAAGGGACTTTATTCCCAGACCAGAAAATAACCGTTGAGGATGTTGAAATGCCTATAGACAGGTTTCAGAGTAGCAGCCGTGTTAGTCTGTATTCACAAAAAGAAAAGGAGTGTTTGTGGCACCTTAGAGACTAACCAATTTATTTGCTCACATAAATTGGTTAGTCTCTAAGGTGCCACAAGTACTCCTTTTCTTTTTGCAAAATGCCTATAGTTATCCTTGGGGACCCAGCCTACCCCTTAATGCCATGGCTCATGAAGCCATACACAGGCAGCCTGGACAGTAGTCAGGAGCTGTTCAACTACAGGCTGAGCAAGTGCAGAATGGTGGTAGAATGTGCATTTGGATGTTTAAAAGCACGCTGGTGCAGTTTACTGACTCGGTTAGACCTCAGCGAAACCAATATTCCCACCGTTATTACTGCTTGCTGTGCACTCCACAATATCTGTGAGAGTAAGGGGGAGACGTTTATGGCAGGGTGGGAGGTTGAGGCAAATCGCCTGGCTGCTGGTTATGCACAGCCAGACACCAGGGCGGTTAGAAGAGCACAGGAGGGCGCAGTGCGCATCAGAGAAGCTTTGAAAACCAGTTTCATGACTGGACAGGCTACAGTGTGAAAGTTCTGTTTGTTTCTCCTTGATGAAACCCCCCGCCCCTTGGTTCACTCTACTTCCCTGTAAGCTAACCACCGTCCCCTCCTCCCTTTGATCACCACTTGCAGAGGCAGTAAAGTCATTGTTACTTCACATTCATGCATTCTTTATTCATTCATCACACAAATAGGGGGATAACTACCAAGGTAGCCCAGAAGGGGTGGTGGAGGAGAGAAGCACCAGGAGGAGTGGTGGAGGAGGGAAGGACAAGGCCACACAGCACTTTAAAAGTTTAAAACTTTAAAACTTATTGAATGCCAGCCTTCTGTTGCTTGGGCAATCCTCTGGGGTGGAGTGGCCGGAGGCCCCCCCACCACGTTCTTGGGCATCTGGGTGAGGAGGCTATGGAACTTGGGGAGGAGGGCGGTTGGTTACACAGGGGCTGTAGCGGCGGTCTGTGCTCCTCCTGCCTTTCCTGCAGCTCAACCATACGCTGGAGCACATTGGTTTGATCCTCCAGCATTGAATCCTGCCGCCTCTCATCACGCTGTCGCCACCTTTCAGCTTCAGCCCTCTCTTCAGCCCGCCACCTCTCCTTCAGGTCATTTTGTGCTTTCCTGCACTCTGACATTGTCTGCCTCCACGCATTCGTCTGTGCTCTGTCAGTGTGGGAGGACAGCATGAGCTCAGAGAACATTTCATCACGAGTGCATTTTTTTCGCCTTCTAATCTTCACTAGCCTCTGGGAAGGAGAAGATCCTGTGATCCTTGAAACACATGCAGCTGGTGGAGAAAAAAGAAAGAGACCGTGGTATTTAAAAAGACACATTTTCTAGAACAATGGGTACACTCTTTCACGGTAAACCTTGCTGTTAACATTACATACACAGCACATGTGCTTTCGTTCCAAGGTCGCATTTTGCCTCCCCTCCCCATGGCTAACGGCGGGGAACATTTCTGTTCAGCCATAGGCAAACAGCCCAGCAGGAACAGGCACCTCTGAATGTCCCCTTAAGAAAAGCACCCTATTTCAACCAGGTGACCATGAATTATATCACTCTCCTGAGGATAACACAGAGAGATAAAGAACAGATGTTGTTTGAATGCCAGCAAACATACACTGCAATGCTTTGTTCTACAATGATTCCTGAGTACATGCTACTGACCTGGTGTGGTAAAGTGTCCTACCATGGTGGATGGAATAAGGCTGCCCTCCCCAGAAACCTTTTGCAAAGGCTTTGGGAGTACATCCAGGAGAGCCGCAAATGCCAGGGCAAATTAATTGTTAAACATGTTTGCTTTTAAACCACGTATAGTATTTTAAAAGGACACACACCAGAGGTTCCTTCTCCGCCTGGCGGGTCCAGGAGGCATCCTTATTGTGGGTTCGGGGGGTACTGGCTCCAGGTCCAGGGTGAGAAACAGTTCCTGGCTGTCGGGAAAACCGGTTTCTCCACTTGCTTGCTGTGAGCTATCTACAACTTCATCATCATCATCTTCCTCGTCCCCAAAACCTGCTTCTGAGTTGCCTCCATCTCCATTGAAGGAGTCAAACAACACGGCTGGGGTAGTGGTGGCTGAACCCCCTAAAATGGCATGCAGCTCATCATAGAAGCGGCATGTTTGGGGCTCTGACCCGGAGTGGCCGTTTGCCTCTCTGGTTTTCTGGTAGGCTTGCCTCAGCTCCTTAAGTTTCACGCGGCATTGCTTCAGGTCCCTGTTATGGCCTCTGTCCTTCATGCCCCGGGAGATTTTGACAAATGTTTTGCCATTTCGAAAACTGGAACGGAGTTCTGATAGCACGGATTCCTCTCCCCATACAGCGATCAGATCCCGTACCTCCTGTTTGGTCCATGCTGGAGCTCTTTTGCGATTCTGGGACTCCATCATGGTCACCTCTGCTGATGAGCTCTGGCCAGCATGGCAAGCTGCAGGTGACCATGCAAACAGGAAATTGAAATTCAAAAATTTGTGGGCCTTTTCCTGTCTACCTGGCCAGTGCATCTGAGTTGAGAGTGCTGTCCAGAGCGGTCACAATAGAGCACTCTGGGGTAGCTCCCGGAGGCCAATACTGTCTAATTGCATCCACAGTACCCCAAATTCAGCCCAGCAAGGCCGATTTAAGTGCTAATCCCCTTGTCGGGAGTGGAGTAAGGAAATCGATTTTAAGAGCCCTTTAAATCGAAAAAAAGGGCTTCGTCGTGTGGACAGGTGCAGGGTTAAATCGATTTAACGCTGCTAAATTTGACCTCAACTCCTAGTGTAGACCAGGGCTGAGGAAGAGAAATTGGGCTAACTAGGACAAAAAACTTCCTGTTGGTGAGATCTGTTCAAATGGAATAGTCTCCCCAGGGGAAACAGTAGAAACCTTCATATTTTGGATGCTTAAAATTAGACTTAGCATAAGAAACAATCTTGCAATGGCTGGGGGATGTCATCAATGTGACCTAATAGGTCTTTTCCTTCTCTAACTTCTACTAAGTCGGGGTTCAGGAAGACTTTTCGCCGTCTGGACCGGTCCTTCAAAACCAGACTTTAGGGCTGGTTTCCCCTTCTAAATGATGATTTTGTCACCTACTGTTACAGCATCTTCCATTATTCAACTGATCTTACTCAGTTTATCTTTGGGTTTCTAACTGAAATTTTCCCCAGAGCAACAGTTTCCAGATCTAAATTCTTCTAGCCATTTTCATTGTGTTATACCCCTCTTGAACAAGAGGGGTACAGCACAATGGTCACAGATGAGACAAGACAGCAGTTACCTCTAGGCAAGAGTTACTAATCTAGCTCCACTAATACAGACAGTAAGAGATAGGCATAGGAGAGGCCATTATTCTAACAACATGGCATCTCTTGGTGCTTAATGCTGGTGCAGATGAATGTGATCTAAGCATAAGGATGCTAAGCCCATGGCTTGTAAACCCAGCCCTAGCACCGACTGCCTTTGTGTCCTTCAGCAATTAATTTAACTTCTACCTCAATTTTCTCCTCTCTAAAGTGGAGATAATACCAAAGATTTTTAAATCATATTGGCTGTTCAGTGGCCTATGTGAAATGATTTTGCTGAGTCTCAGTCTGGTTCTTAATGCACAAGTGTCCCAGTCACTATAATTAGCCTCTTCAGAGAGGCCCAGAATTTAATGGGCCGTGGGGACTCAATGAACACCACTCACCCCCAAAAGTGTGAGCATCCCTGCAAGTCAGGTTTGAAGCTTACTGCCAGGGTAGCACTGTGTTTGGCAAGCTCAGGACAGTCCTACACCAGTTTGGTGGATTCAGGGTTGTATTATGCAGTGCTGCTCTTCAAGTTAGCAGCACTTTTGATTAAGAGACTATTCCCCACTTCACCATGTGGTGGCACCACCAGCAAACATAAAATCAATACTTGGAACCATGTGTCACAAGCTGGGACACTGACAACCTGTAACATAGTCTGTGCCTGTCAACAAGCAGGTGTTTTCAAACCATTTTAATAACAAAATCTAACTTGTGTGTTCTTTTAGGGTGGAGAAAGGGAATTCTCTGGAATGCTCTAATATTCCCCATTGTGCTGATGTTCTTCTGACCTGAAAAGAGCAAAATCATGCAACTGGTCACTTAACGAAAGCTCATGCTCAAATAAATTGGTTAGTCTCTAAGGTGCCACAAGTACTCCTTTTCTTTTTGCGAATACAGACTAACACGGCTGTTCCTCTGAAACCTGTCATTAAGCAACATGAGGCTCCCTTAAGAGCCTGGTGGTCTCTCTATCTAAGGTACTTATATGGCTGTCATTGCCACAAGATCTGAGAACCTCATAATCTTAATTTAGCCTCACAACACACATGTGAAGTAGGGAAGTACAAGACCTTTGTTCAGGCTTGTAAGTTCACACAGGAATTCTGTGGTGGAGAAAGTAATTGAATCCAGGTCTCCCAAGGCCTAGACTAGAACATGAAGCACTGGATCAGCCTTCTTGAAGAGTTGTTACAGGTGCTATCAGAGCTATCCTAGAGACCTGGGTCCAACCTGAGAACCCTTGTCATCCTTATTTGTCCTCAGTTAGCAGGGGATTCCTTATTTCAGACTCAAATTTAAATTGGTATCCGCAAGCCTAATATTATCCTGCTTTTGTTAGTGTAAAATTATTATGTCAGTACTGCTAAATCATGAAATTGAGGTTATAGTATAAATCACATAATCTAAACCTCACTTCACTGCAAGCTTCCTCCACTTATTATTGTGTTCCCTCACTTTTCTACCCAATCAGCCCATCCCAAATATTTTGTTTGTGTTTGCTTTCTCTCCAGTTTCTTTCACAATATAAATGCACTCCAGGATCTAGGATGTTAAGACTTGTCCCACTTCATAAGGCACATTAAATTCTGATTGAATCAAGTTTTCTGATACTTGGAAGGCTTTAGATTTTTATTAGTAAATGTTGATTTCACCATATACACACACACCGATGAAAAAATATTTCCATCAATAATCAAAATTTATAGATAGGCAAAGTAAAAAAAATGCTGCTTGAGAACTTATTGGAGTTTGATTTAAGGATATTTACTTTGTATATTTTTTACATGTAATGTTGAAAATTTGTGTTTTAAGTTATACAGCTTTAATTTTTTAAATCTCAATGTCTACCATCATTAAATAACTATTGTCTGATCCCCCATAATTTCCTACAGCTCTGAAAATTGAAATAAATAAAAGTTTTTTAAAAAGCTTAAAAATAACCATTTATATGATTCATTTAAAATTTTATAAAAAGGAATTCTGCCAAGCCTATTTAAACTCAGCGTCTGTCAGAAAATATATTTACTTTTGTGTGTGTGTGTGTGTGCACCAATCTGCTTTGGACTCCCTGAAAACTAGCTTCTTCCCCAAGCAAAGTCAAAGTGTAGTAGAAAATGCAGTTCTGCCTCAAAGCACTTACAATTAAAATTAAACTATGAGCCAATCCAGCATGGCCTAGTTCAAAGCAGACTGTTTCCTGGAAACTGTTTTAGGATTTCAGCTACTAGAACAGGGGTCTCAAACACACGGCCTGCGAGGTTATTTCCTGCGGCCCGCCAAGCTTCCTGCATCCCCCCTGCCCGTCCCCTCCCCAGCGCGCCACGTCCCCAGCCTACCTCCAGGCCAGGGGTGGGCAAACTACGGCCCCGGGCCAGATCCGGCCCATGGATTTGCCAACCCCATGGTGCTGAGGGCCTCGCACCGCTTCCCTGCGGCCCTGGGGGGAGGGGGATCAGAGAACTCCCTGAGCTGTTTTTGCCTGTGGTTACCTCCCCCGAAGCTCCCATTGGCCGGGAACAGGGAAGCGCGGCCAATGGGAGCTTCGGGGGAGGTACCCACCGCTTCCTGGGGCGGAGTGGCACAGGGCCAGGGCCGGGGCCAGGACAGGCAGGGAGCCTACCCTGGCCCTGGTGCGTGCCCCTGCCACCCCAGAACCGCTCAAGGTAAGCGGTGCCGGGCTGGAACCCAAACCCCTCCTGCACCCTGCACCCCAACTCCCTTCCTTGAGCCCCTGTCTGCACCCCAACCCCCTGCCACATCCCGCACTCCCTCCTGCACCTCAACCCCGTGCCCTGAGCCCCCTGCCACACCACAACCCCCTCCCACGCCCCGCACTCCCTCCTGCATCCCAGCGCCCTGCCCTAAGTCCCCTCCTGCACCCCGTGGGCAGGGGCAGGTGTGGAGTAGGGGGCAGGAGCAGCAGGGGGTGATGCAGCCCTCAGGCCAACGTACAAGTCCTCATGTGGCCCTCCTGGTGATTCGAGTTTGAGACCCCTGTACTAGAAGGTCTTCAAGACTGCAGTAAATTTATAAACTGTTAAAATTAAATGAAAAATAAATAGAGACAAGATGGGTGAGGTAATATCTTTTATTGGACCAACTTTTGTTGGTGGGAGAGACAAGCTTTTGAACCACACACAGCTCTTCAGGTCTGGGAAAGGTACTCCGAGCATCTCAGCTAAATGCAAGGTGGAACAGATTGTTTAGCTTAAGTAGTTAGCACATATTGTAATGGACTATTCAAGGTAGGGTTGCCCATTAACACCTCTGCAGGCATAGCACAAAAAGACAGGGTTAGTGGGTTACAGATTGTTATAATAAGCCATAAATCCAGTGTCCCTGTTCAGTCTATAATTCATTTGAAGTTGTCAGTGACAGGCAGCAGAATTTGCAGGGGCCACAACATAAAAGCTTCTGTTATGACGCACTGAAATAGATCTGGGGTAGCTTACATAATGCCCTGCTAACAATAGGGGTTGCCTGGACCCAGATCTTGAAGTTAAAAAGCCCCAATGTCATCAAGTTCCTTATCACACAATGTTTATGCTCAGCACCAGATTTGTGCGCACACTGCCTGTGTGCACCGGAGCAGGGAACAGTGGGATGATTTATTCCCTAAGGCATTGGATTCCAGCCCAGATATGGAGCAATTGCAATCTGAACACTGAACAGGTAGCTCACTTCATTACACAACCGGATACATATGCAGGCAGAACAGATGCTTCTTTGCCCTGGGCTTCTGTGCAGTCACGCCCACTGGGTCTGGGCACATCCCCCTTCAGCAATCCTCACACACACAGTTTTGCTTATGTAGCTTGTAATATCACCCTCTCCTCACAAACAGGATACTTTACAGTGGTATCCCCACAAAAACACGCTAGTTCTGCATTCCTGTTGCGGCTCTTGTCGATCTGAGATACAATCCCTATCCTGCACAAAGGCAGATCCCAAGCTGTTGAAGTGGGTGATGGTGCGGACTGCAAGACTCAGACCATTTTGGTTCACTTATCCAAGTTTCCACTGCTCCATTCCACCAATGTGTCTCAAACTAGAGACTTACCCTGCCTGGGGTTCACTTTCCATTACTATTCTTTTTTATTAAGTGAATTTCTAAAGTCCTAGTATAGTGCCAGCCTTATATATTTGGCAGTGCCCAAGCATGCCTATTTCCATGCCCACCGTTGCCTCTGCTGAGACTGCCATTGGTCAATTAGGCTGTAAACACCACGCAGCTTTCAGCGACACGGCTCTGCTGCTACAGCTGTGCCGCTAAAAGCTACGCAGTGTAGCTGCTGTTTGTCGACAGGAAAAAGCTCTCCTGCCGACAAAAAACTTCCACCCCCCACAAATGGCTGTAGCTTTGGTAGGAGAGTGCCCCTGCTGACAAAGCACTGTTCACACCAGCGCTTCATCAGTAAAGCTTTGGTCATTCGGAGGGGTGATTTTTTTAACACCCCTGAACAACAAAAATTTTGCCAACTAAGTTCCAGTGTAGATAAAGCCTGAGTGCCAAAAGTGGTGGTGGTTTTGTGAGCAGAACTTGTCCATTTGAAACTAAGAGATCCACCCACTCATTTCACAGGGGCCATTGAATGGCTGTCAGATAACTATTTCCAATCACTACTGACCTTGGATATCTTTGAACAGGCACACAGTGGTGAAAGGTTCTTCTTTGAGTGCTTGTTCATGTCAATTCCAGTCAGGTGTGTGCGTGCACACATGCACAGTAGCCAGAAGATTTTTCCCCTAGCAGCATCCGTGGGGTCAATAAAGGGCCCTACCAACCCGCCAAAATCATAGCCAGGGCTCCAGCACGGAGGTGTTCCTCCTCCCATGGAGAGGTTGTCTCCTATATGCCTTTCTGCCCATACTGCTCGTTCACAAGGTACTCCTCAAGATCTGGAGGGAACATGCTCAGGTCATATTGATGGGGGAGGTTTAGGTTGAATATTAAGAAAAACTTTTTCACTAGGAGGATGGTGACACGCTGGAATGTGTTACCTAAGGAGGTGATGGAATCTCCTTCCTTAGAAGATTTTAAGGTCAGGCTTGACAAAGCCCTGGCTGGGATGATTTAGTTGGGGATTGGTCCTGCTTTGAGCAGGGGGTTGGAGTAGATGACCTCCTGAGGTCCCTTCCAACCCTGATATTCTATGATTCTATGATTGATAGCTCCAGCCTGGCCCCGCCAGCACTCATACACATCTCTCCTAGATGTGTCCGTAGAAGCCCCGATCACCCTGCCACTCTTCCCGGACTTTCTGACACAAGAACACGGTCATCTCCAACATCCAAACCTCGGGTCACTGTACCTCATGGTGTGGAAGCTCCGTGGTTGAACCCGGTGGAGCTTTCCTGTTCAGACCAGGTTAGACAAGTCCTCCTTGGCAGCAGGAAACCCTCTACGAGAGCCACCTACCTTGCCAAGTGGAAGAGGTTTTCAGTCTGGTTGGCACAGGACCATTCGTTCCCAATATTAGCCTCAGTGCCGCTTATTCTGGACTACCTCCTCCATCTGAAGCAGCAGGGGCTTTCAGTGTCATCAATAAGGGTTCACTTGGCCACCATCTCAGCCTTCCACCCGGACATTCTGTCTTTGCTAACCCGATGGTCAGCCGGTTTCTAAAAGGTCTTGACAGGCTATACTCTTCCATCTGGCAGCCTGTCCCAGCTTGGGACCTCAACCTGGGACCTCCATTTGAACCCTTGGCATCATGCTCCCTGCTCTACCTCAGCCAGGAGGGATTCTGAACTTAAGAGTTAACATCAGAGCCTCCTTACACCATGTTCTATAAGGACAGGGTTCAGCTCAGACCTTACCCTGCTCTCCTCCCAAAGGTTGTGTCGCAGTTTCACATCAACGAGAACATCTTCCTCCTGGTATTCTACCCTAAGCCGCATTCCAGCGGCAGGGAGCAGAGACTTCACTCACTGGATATCCGTAGGGCGCTAGCCTTCTACATTGAGAGAATACAGCCATTCAGAAAATCTGTCCAGTTATTCATGGCAGTGGCGGAAAGAATGAAAGGTCTGCCTGTGTCATCGCAACGCATTTCGTCATGGATCATGTCCTGCATTCATGAGTGCTACAACCTGGCGGGGGTTCCTGCACCTCCAATCACTGCACACTCCACCAGGGCGGAAGCCTCGTCAACAGTGTTCCTGGCTCAGGTTCCCACTCAGGAAATTTGCAGGGCAGTGGCGTAGTCCTCCATACACACTTTCGCCACGCACTAGGTGATTACCCAGCAGGCCAGAGATGGGACGAGCAGTGCTCCAATTGGTCAACAACTCCAAGCTCACCTCCTGAACTTGGGCTTGTGAATCACCTGATTGGAATTGACATGAACAAGCACTCGAAGAAGAAAAAACGGTTACTCACCTTCTCATCACTGTTGTTCTTCAAGATGTGTTGTTCGTGTCCATTCCAATACCCACCCTCCTTCCCCGCAGTCAGAGTAGCCAGCAAGAAGGAACTGAGGCGGTACCGGGTTGGCAGGGCCCTTTATTGGGCACTATGAAAGCACAACTCCAGGGGGTGCTCAGGCCAACCCCACGGATGCTGCTAGGGAAAAAATCTTCCAGCTATCATGCATGTGCATGCGCACACACCTGATCAAAATGGACATGAACAACACATCTCGAAGAACAACAGTTACGAGAAGGTGAGTAACCAGGTTCTTTGTGACCTATTACCATTGCCCGCCGCCAGCTACTAATGTGTTATTGCTGTCAATATCCAGTGGATCTTGTGGCCTTTTAAAGGATTCTTACTGTACACTGGAGTTCTTGCTGTTTGAGTGGATAGGATTTTTGAGCTAAATATTATCTGATGTAACATTATTTATTATCTGTTTCCAACACACTGACCTCATTTCCACTATATCTTATTCTGGGCTGCTGTATGTTAATTAGTGGCATGCAAGGATGGGCAGGGGGGAAATGATTCTGTGGAGACTTTGAAAGAGACAAATCAACACCACAGCTTTGGCCAGGGCCTTCAAAAGCTAATTTGTGAGCAAGTGTCTCACTGAGCTCCTGTTGGAAAGTAGGCAAAAAGAAACCTTTATTTACCTGCCTTGCAAGCCCTGCTATCCCTGCTCTCACTGAAGTCAATGGCAAAACTCACATTGACTTCCATGGACACAGGCTTTATAGTATTATGCTGCAATATAAAGTAGGTGCAATAAAGATTTTATCTAATCTACCAGGGGCCAAAATGCATGAAGTTCATATTTTGCAAACTGACATGGAGACATGGATTTTCGTCTCGAGTCTGTCCCAGACTGGCTGTGAGCTTTGTGACCTTGGATAAGTAGTTTTACTTTTGTACCTCAGTTTCCCCATCTTCTAAATGGGTATAACAATATCTAACTTTATGAAGCACTTTGAAATCCTTAGATGGAAGGTGCTTACCTAAGTGCAATGCATTATTTTCATTAAAAACACACATGCATCCTTGATATTTCCCTGCACTTGTATCTTTTTATAGATGCTATGTTTATTTTACACATTTTTTAATATGAGCCCCTCAGGGCACATTTTCATTTTTATAACATGAAAAATATATAGCAGATTAGTCATTGTCTGTTGGCTAAATTAACCAGCATTAAAACCTTGCAATTGATTAACGTTGTCCTCATCTTGTAGCGATGGAGAGGGGGAGCACAGGCTCAAATGCAAAGTTAGCTGCAAAGGGGGAAAAATGGGCAATGCCCTTTTCAACTTCATTATGATGGAGCAGGAGGCCTAAAAAGTTTTGTTAGAAAACAAGCAGGATTATTATTTTTTTAAAATCTTATAAATTCAGATCTAATATGTCCTGGAAGAGTCGGTGATGCCTGGAGAACTAGTGAAATGCCAAGAGCTATGAGCGGAAGCTGAGTGGGGAAGGGATTTTCAGTCACACACTGTAAAACCACTTGGGTTTGTTAATGTCTATTTCGTATTGATGCCTAGTGAATATGACTGAGTTAGGACATTTTTTTTGTAAAAGTTTCGATGCCCTCCCGCCCGCCTGTCATCAAGGTGCAAGAGCCAGGATAAACATTAGTCTGACAGACCCAGGGAAGGCCAGACTGGATGTTCCTGAGATTTCTAATGTAAAAAAGAAATAGGAAAAAAATTTCCTTTTGCGAGGAGGGAGCTGCTGGGATACCCAAAAAACATCCAACCTCCTCTCAGGTCTTTGTTTATCTATCGTAAAGAAGAGGGAGGAAAAAAGGGCACACGTCCGATTAAAAAAACAAACACTTGCCGAGTCCCTTTGTAGACTTCATACTTTGGTCCATTCCCTCTGGGAAAAAAGATTATGAAACATACAGAGAAGCAACACAGTACAAGCTTTATATTGTTCCAGCCACTTTTCCTTTGTGGTGACACATGCTCCTTTGAGTTGCAGCATTGCCAAATACGCAAGAGTGCCACAAACTCAGGTGGGTTTTCTTGTTGTTGTTTTGAAGCTTGTGAGGCATTATTTTTCCTTTGGCCAAGTAAATGCATTTCCCAGCATATTTAAATCTGTTATGTCTTTTACTCTTTGTACAACAGAATATGAAAAAGCCACAGGGCACAGCTGGGTCCCAAATAACTGCATTTGCTGACTATACACGGGCCTAGTAGCTGCATACATATTGCAGCTCTGAACAGTTTCAGGTGGTTTCTAAAATATAGAATACAGTTAGTTCCACTAGAGGGCTCATAAAGTATGTAAAAGGACTCAATTCCCACACACTATAATACCGCTCTGTGATTTGGGGGGATCCGGGGGCGGAGGGGGGGTGCTCATCCCAAATAATTTCTCAAGCAGGATCACTTCTGGGATTTGAGGAGTAGGATCACAGAAAGAATGGCTAATGGGAGTCAGCTGGGAGCGGAATCAAAGCTCTGTTGATCAGGGAATATGTTTGCTCTGAGATCTCATTAGCTGCCAAATTATTAAGTTATTAATTAATCCACTCCATTCATTTTTGTGGCATGGCTTTTCACTACCGGTTGGTGTGGGCTTAGTCCCTGCTGTGTAGCAGCACCAACAGCCAAGAAGCAATGAAGTGCCACTTAGGTGAAAATGCTACCTCTTGGAGAAAGCAGAGAGTCAGAGGCCTGGTCTACACTCCAAGTTTATGTCGGATTTAGCAGCATTATATCTGAATTAACCCTGCACCCGTCCACACAACGAAGCCATTTTTTCGACATAAAGGGCTCTTAAAACCAATTTCTGTACTCCTCCCCAACAAGGGGATTAGCGCTGAAATCGACATCGCCGTTTCAAATTAGGGTTAGTGTGGATGCAATTCGAAGGTATTGGCCTCCGGGAGCTATCGCACAGTGCAACATTGTGACCGCTCTGGACAGCACTCTGAACTTGGATGCACTGGCCAGGTGTACAGGAAAAGCCCCGGGAACTTTTGAATCTCATTTCCTGTTTGGCCAGGCGAGCTCATCAGCACAGGTGACCATGCAGTCCCAGAATCAAAAAAGAGCTCCAGCATGGACTGAACGGGAGGTACTGGATCTGATCGCTGTATGGGGAGAGGAATCCGTGCTATCAGAACTACGTTCCAAAAGACAAAATGCCAAAACATTTCAAAAAATCTCCGAGGCCATGAGGGACAGAGGCTACATCAGGGACGCAACACAGTGCCGCGTGAAACTTAAGGAGCTCAGACAAGCGTACCAGAAAACCAAAGAATCAAATGGACGCTCCAGGACAGAGCCCCAGACATGCCGCTTCTATGCTGAGCTACATGCAATTCTGGGGGGGGGCCGCCACCACTACCCCACCCCTGTCCGTGGACTCTGAGGATGGGATACTCTCTGCCACGGCTGAGGATTTTGCAGATGGGGAAGATGAGGAGGAGGAGGACGAGCTTGGGGAGAACACACAGCACACCATTCTCCCCTACAGCCAGGATCTTTTTACCACCCTCCCAAACCAACAAAGCCAGAGAAGGGAACTCTGGTGAGTGTACCTTTTTAAATATAATACGTTATAAAAGCAAGTGTTTTTTAATAATTGAGTAGCCCTGAGGACTTGGGATGCATTCGTGGCCAGTACTGCTACAGGAAAAGTCTGTTAACGTGTCTGGGGATGGAGCGGAAATCCTCCAGGGACATCTCCATGAAGCTCTCCTAGAGTCTTTGTAGAAGGTTTCCGGGGAGAGCAGCCTTATTCCGTCCTCCAGGGTAGGACACTTTACCACGCCATGTTAGTAGCAAGTAATCTGGTATAATTGCATGACAAAGCCTGGCAGCGTATGGTCCCAGTGTTTGCGGGCATTCAAGCACCATCCGTTCTTTATCTCTCTGTGTTATCCTCAGGAGAGTGATATCGTTCATGGTAACCTGCTTGAAATAGGGGAATTTGATTAAGGGGACATTCAGAGGTGGCCGTTCCTACTGGGCTGTTTGCCTGTGGCTGAAAAGAAATCCTCCCTGCAGTTAGCCATGCGGTGGGAGGGGGGGCCATTGGCGCTGAGCTGTTCGCGTTTGGCTAGCAGGGATCTTCCCTGATACCAGCCAGGCAGTGGGGGGAGAGGAAAAGCGATCATCCCAGAGAATTGGATGGGGGGAGGGGGTTAGTTTGGTTTCTGCTGCTGCACGTTAACAGGAAAACTGCAGCAGTAAATGGCCAACTCAACAGGCTTTGCTTGGTATAGGAAAGGAGGGGGCTGCTGTTATGAAGGTTGCAGAAGCCGAAAGACTATGGCTTACCATGGCCACCTGCAAGCCGAATTCTGTTGCCCAGCCCTGCATGTGTGATCTCTAACACCAAAGCCGCAGGCACTCAATATAAGATGCAAAATGCGACCTTGTACCAAAATCAAGACGTGATCGTTCCCCTCTATTCGACATTGGTGAGGCCTCATCTGGAGTACTGTGTCCAGTTTTGGGCCCCACACTTCAAGAAGGATGTGGATAAATTGGAGAGAGTCCAGCGAAGGGCAACAAAAATGATTAGGGGTCTGGAACATATGAGTTATGAGGAGAGGCTGAGGGAGCTGGGATTGTTTAGCCTGCAGAAGAGAAGAATGAGGGGGGATTTGATAGCTGTTTTCAACTACCTGAAAGGGGGTTCCAAAGAGGATGGCTCTAGACTGTTCTCAATGGTATCAGATGACAGAACGAGGAGTAATGGTCTCAAGTTACAGTGGGGGAGGTTTAGATTGGATATTAGGAAAAACTTTTTCACTATGAGGGTGGTGAAACACTGGAATGCGTTACCTAGGGAGGTGGTAGAATCTCCTTCCTTAGAGGTTTTTAAGGTCAGGCTTGACAAAGCCCTGGCTGGGATGATTTAACTGGGAATTGGTCCTGCTTTGAGCAGGGGGTTGGACTAGATGACCTTCTGGGGTCCCTTCCAACCCTTATATTCTATGATTCTATGATTCTATGATCACATGTGCTATGTAATGTGAATAGTGTTGTTCACCGTGAAAGAGTATAGCCATTGTTCTGTAAAATGTATCTTTTTAAATACTTCACTCCCTTTTTTTCCTCCAGCAGCTGCAAATGTTTCAAGCCTCCCTCCTCCGTCCCACAGGCTATCTCAGATAAGGCAGCGAAAAAAACGCGATGAAATGTTCTCTGAGCTCATGCAGTCGTCCGGCACTGACAGAGCTGTGTGGCGGGACACAATAGCAGAGTACAGGATGGTGGCCGATGAACGTGAGGAGAGGTGGTGGCAGGAAGATCAGAGGAGGCATGAGGAAACGCTGGGGATACTGCGGGATCAAACGGACATGCTCCGGCGTCTGATGGAGGTTCATGAACAGCAGCAGGATCACAGACTGCCGCTGCAGCCCCTACTTAGCCGCCCTCCCTCCTCCCCAAGTTCCATACCCTCCTAACCCAGATGCCCAAGAACGCGGGATGGGAGGCTCTGGGCACCCAACCACTCCACCCCAGTGGACAGCCCAAGCAACAGAAGGCTGGCATTCAACAAGTTTTAAAGTGGCCTTTTCCTTCCCTCCTACCCTCCTCCCACACCCCACCCGGGCTACCTTGTGAGTTATCTCCCTATTTTTATAATCAATTAATAAAGAATACATGTTTTTTAAATAATAGTGACTTTATTTCCTTTGTAAGCAAGCTGTGATCAAAGGTGGGAGGGTGGGTGGCTTACAGGGAATTAAAGTCAACCAAGGGGGCGGGTTTTCATCAAGGAGAAACAAACAGAAGTGTCACACAGTACCCTGGCCAGTCTTGAAACTGGTTTTCAAAGCTTCTCTGATGCGCACTGCTTCCTGCTGTGCTCTTCTAACTGCCCTGGTGTCTGGCTGCGCGTATTCAGCGGCCAGGCGATTTGCATCAATCTGCCACCCTGCCATAAACATCTCCCCCTTACTCTCACAGAGATTGTGGAGCACACAACAAGCAGCAATAACAATGGGAATATTGCTTTCGGTGAGGTCTGAGCGAGCCAGTAAACTGCGCCAGCGACCCTTTAAACATCCAAATGCACACTCTACCACCATTCTGCACTTGCTCAGCCTATAGTTGAACAGCTCCTTACTACTGTCCAGGGTGCCTGTGTACGGCTTCATGAGCCATGGCATTAAGGGGTAGGCTGGGTCCCCAAGGATACATATAGGCATTTCAATATCCCCAACAGTTATTTTCTGGTCTGGGAATAAAGTCCCTTCCTGCAGCCGTTTAAAGAGACCAAAGTTCCTGAAGACACAAGCGTCATGAACCTTTCCCGGCCATCTCACGTTGATGTTGGTGAAACGTCCCTTGTGATCTCCCAGTGCTTGCAGCACCATTGAAAAGTACCCCTTGCGGTTTATGTACTGGCTGCCCTGGTGGTCCGGTCCCAAGATAGGGATATGCGTTCCGTCTATAGTTCCACCACAGTTAGGGAATCCCATTGCAGAAAAGCCATCTAGTATGACCTGCACATTTCCCAGAGTCACTACCTTTGATAGCAGAAGCTCAGTGATTGTGTTGGCTACTTGCATCACAGCAACCCCCACAGTAGATTTGCCCACTCCAAATTGATTACCGATTGACCGGTAGCTGTCTGGCGTTGTAAGCTTCCACAGGGCTATTGCCACTCGCTTGTGAACTGTGAGGGCTGCTCTCATCTTGGTATTCTTGCGCTTCAGGGCAGGGGAAAGCAAGTCACAAAGTTCCATGAAAGTGCCCTTACGCATGCGAAAGTTTCGGAGCCACAGGGAATCATCCCAGACCTGCAACACTATGCGGTCCCACCACTCTGTGCTTGTTTCCTGGGCCCAGAATCGGCATTCCATGGCATGAGCCTGCCCCATTAACACCATGATCTCCAAATTGCGGGGGAATACGGTTTTAGAGAAAAGTGTGTTCATGTCCTCATCACCGCGCTGCCATCGCCTCCTCGCATGGTTTTTCAGGTGCTGGTTCTGCATACACTGCATGATAATGCGCGAGGTGTTTACAATGGTCATAACTGCTGCGGTGAGCTGAATGGGCTCCATGCTTGCCGTGCTATGGCGTCTGCTCCTGCTCGGGCAATCCAGGGAAAAGGGCGCGAAATGCATTATCGTTTGCCATTGCTCTGGCGGAGGGAGGGGCGACTGACAACATGGCTTACAGGGTTGGCCTACAGGGAATTAAAATCAACAAAGGGGGTGGCTTTGTGAGAAACAGAATGGCCCCCTCAAGGATAGAACTCAAAACCTCAAGGATAGAACTCAAACCTGGGTTTAGCAGGCCGTTGATTTAACGGAGGGAGGGAGGAGAAAATGAATACAAAACAAATCTAGTCTATTTCTTGTTTTGATCCACTTCATCTATTTTTATACATCTTGCTGGCAGCAGACTGTGCCATATGACCACTAGTCATCGTCATCTCCTGGGTGCTCGGCAGAAGACAGTGCAGTATGACGGCTGGCCATCGTCTTCTGCTGGCTGCAGATTAAAAGACAGTGCACTGCTGGTAGGACTGAATCGCCATGAGACGAAACTTAAAAGGGAAATGACCTGGCTGAGTCACTCCCATGTTTGCCCAGGCGCCCCTGACCTCATCGAGGTTGGTTAAAAGAGCACCCTGGACTACGTCGACGATGGCTACCAGTCATACCGCACTGTCTGATGCCAAAAGGCAATAAACTGTTGCTGTGTAGCAATGCAGTACCACGTCTGCCAGCAGCCAGGAGACAGACGGTGATGGTTAGCTGAGCAGGCTCCATGCTTGCCGTGGTATGGCGTCTGCACAGGTAACTCAAGAAAAAAGGCGCAAAACGATTGTCTGCTGCTGCTTTCACGGAGGGAGGGAGGGAAGGGGGGCCTGACGATATGTACCCAGAACCACCCGCGACAATATTTTAGCCCCATCAGGCACTGGGATGTCTACCCAGAATTCAAATGGGCAGCAGAGACTGCGGGAACTGTGGGATAGCTACCCACAGTGCAATGCTCCGGAAGTCGATGGTTGCCTTGGTACTGTGGACACACTCCGCTGACTACATGCACTTAGAGCATTTGTGTGGGGACACACACAATCGACTGTATAAAAACGCTTTCTACAAAACTGACTTCCATAAATTCGACCTAATTTCGTAGTGTAGACAAGGCCAGAGAGAAAGAAGAATAGCTGCCAAGGGCCTGGATTTCCAATGAGTCTGGGTTGTTTATTTGCTTTGTGTGGCTTGGGGTTAGAGCCAAGAATCTGGGAGTCAGGACTTTTAGGTTTTCTCCTCAGCTGTGAAACTGATTCACTGTATGACTTTGAACAACTGACTTAACTTCTCTGCGTCTGTTGAAACAGCAAAAAGTAGCTCCACATGACCTGGGCTAGGGTTTAAATTAAAATGAAAGAGGAGGATGAGGGACTTATCAGCTGCCATCTTTCACAAGCTGGTCAGTGAGTGGCTAGAGACTCAGGAGCACGAGAGGTCACCCTGCGTCCCCCCACAGCATGTGTTCTCTTCCCCAATCGCTGCACGCCTTCTCAAGTTTCCCACCTGTTGAAGTGGGTGGCATTTCCCAAAGTGTAAAATTGTTTAATTTGGAATGAATGGATGTAATGCACACCACTGCCCTCTACACAGTGGGATGAGAACTGCCCAGCTGTGTGTTGTAGGCACTGTACTGTTAATAGCTCATTTAAGATTTTCAGCTAATTCAAATTGTGCTTCTGCTGGAGGGTGCTTTTGTTTTATGTTGCCAGGTTCCCCCATATCCCTGGCAAACCTGCCTCATGACCCAGGTGCCTGGATTTGTACTGTTTACTCTGCATTCTCCCCAGCTGGGGACAATGAAAGCACATCTGTCAGTTTCACTCTTTTTTACAGTTTCTAGTCATTTTCCCTTTCACATTCTCACTGGCTGGCATGGTGCTACAGTGAGAGCTGGCTGTATGATGAACACGTCTGAGTGCCAATGATTCAACAAAATTTTCCAACTTCATTAGATAAACTATACACTGTGAATAAGTCGCTATCCCCACCTGCTGTTTCCCCTGGAATTGGCTTTAGGTTTTGTAAGGGCTTCTCTTCTATAAAACGTTGAAGCCACATTTGACCCACCATTGTCTCGTCCACACAGGGAGCTGAAGGCAGCTAGGATCTGAAAGGCTGAGCCAGTTTCTTGTTAGCTGATGTTACTAGCTTGAACTTTCTAATGCGTAGCTGAAGTAAATGAAACTGCATGTCTGTGCAGTAATCAGGCAATAAGGAGACTCCACAGTGGCTTATCCTGGATCCAAAAGGCTAAACAAGAGAAAAATATGAACAGGCGGAGAAAACAACTCCTCTGAGGTCCTATGAGATATTTGAAGGTAACAGCAGCATCAAAATGGAATTATTCAGAGCATTATCAGGCTCACATAGCTGAAATACCAAAAAGCAAGTCAGCTTCAGCTCCTGGTTCAGTTCGTGCTAGGAAGAGATGTCTGAGCTTTGAACAGAATAATTTTTCTTTTTGTTTGGATGTCAAGTGTTCTGCTCTTCATGGAAATTAGACTAGACTCATGGCTCGTTTCTTTGCATCCAGGAAACGGAAGGTAACTGATATCGACGGAAAGATTGTATCCATGACAACCAGCAGATATGGCCTTGCTGCCCAGATGGCTGGTGCCTGATTGGTTCCCATGTCCTCCCAGGATGTGTTCCCAACCTCAATGGGTCCCTTTGCTCAGGACACATATTGTCTCCAACTTGGTGCTCTGGAGACACAGGTGGCAAATTCCCAAATAAAAAGAGGCTCTCCTAGGCATCAGTTTAACCAATGCATTCTCTCTTAGCCAGACCCACCTTAGGCTGCATGTGCCCATGCTAAACAATCCTCCTGCAGATTTCTGGGGCTCCAGTCAAAAACTCTGGTCCATGACTAGAGCTCCTAGGTGCTATTGTGATACTTACCATAATAATTAATGTGGAAGCAGTGGACTGGATGGGGTCGGTGATCCCACAATCACTTCATAGAACCAGGAGCCTTTTTCAAAGGAAAATACAGTAAATGGTGCCATAAGAATCACAACTTGGTTTCACAGGTTTCAGAGTAGCAGCCATGTTAGTCTGTATTCGCAAAAAGAAAAGGAGTACTTGTGGCACCTTAGAGACTAACATATTTATTTGAGCATAAGCTTTCGTGAGCTTCACGAAAGCTTATGCTCAAATAAATTGGTTAGTCTCTAAGGTGCCACAAGTACTCCTTTTCAACTTGGTTTGAGTAGATGAGACGGCTTAATTCTTGCAAGAACTGGCCACATGAGCAATGTCAGGAGGGACTGTGAGGCTCATGTTTGTGTTTGCAGAAGATGCAGGTATTTGTCCTGTTAATAGGCCCTCACTACAAGAGTTAGAGAACTGATTGTGTTCCCTAAGGAACTCACTGTACCATAATCTGCAGTGATGTATTTTCCGCATTCCGGCTGCTGCCTGGACCTGCCTCAGAAAGCAGTGGCATTTCAGGCAGCTGTAATCACACATGGTGACGAGTACAACAACGGAAAGAAATCCGCCACAAAAGGAAAAAGTAATCGGTCATTAAACACGCCAGCCAAAGTTTCTCATTTACAGAGCTTCTGTTTTATGTCTAAAAAGTGACACTTGCACTACACAAAGGGAAATCGTCTCTGGGATCAAAACGATGTTGTCCCATTATGGTGGTAAGAGGAGGGGAGATTGGGAGTTTTCAGCTTGGAAAAGAGACGACTAAGGGGGGGGATATGATAGAGGTCTATAAAATCATGACTGGTGTGGAGAAAGTAAATAAGGAAATGTTATTTACTCCTTCTCATAACACAAGAATTAGGGGTCACCAAATGAAATGAATAGGCAGCAGGTTTAAAACAAACAAAAGGAAGTATTTCTTCACACAACGCACAGTCAACCTGTGGAACTCTTTGACAGAGGATGTTATGAAAGACAAGACGATAACAGGGTTAGAAAAAGAACTAGATAAATTCATGAAGGCTAGGTCCATCAGTGGCTATTAGCCAGGATGGGCAGCGTGGTATCCCTAGCTTCTGTTTGCCAGAAGCTGGGAATGGGCCGGGCGACAGGGGATGGATCACTTGATGATGACCTGTTCTATTCATTCCCTTTGAAGCACCTGGCATTGGCCACTGTCAGAAGACAGGATACTGGGCTAGATGGACCTTTGGTCTGACCCAGTATGGCCGGTCTTATGTTCTGCTGTTATGAGAGGATGACAGGACTCCTGAGTTTTAATCCTGGCTCTGCCACTGCTTTGCTCCGTGACATGGTCCTCAGTTTCCCCATCTGCATAACAGGAATAACAGCAATGTACTAGAAGATCATTTCAGATTAGTGCATTTTAAAAAAAAAATACATACATACCTACTGCACAGGGTTGTTGTAAGGCTTAATTAACAATGTCTGAATGCATGTAGAGTGCAGACCACACTGATCTTGCTCATTACATAACAGCCTTGATAATGGGACTCATCCTGCAAATTTGTGCTTGGAATCCCATTACATTTATTTGTGTGAGTAAAGGCTGGTGGGATTTGTTCTGATGCTTGTAAAATGATCTAAGGCTGCCTGATAAATATTATATAGGAAGACAGGGATACAATTTTGAGTCTCAGAAAATATAGAAATATACAGGAGAATAAAGAGAGAGACATTATCCGTACACCTCCAAACTTACAATACAATCATCTAGTACAACACACTGTTAAAAAGATAAGGAGTACTTGTGGCACCTTAGAGACTAACCAATTTATTTGAGCATAAGCTTTCGTGAGCTACAGCTCACTTCATCGGATGCATACTGTGGAAACTGCAGAAGACATTATATACACAGAGACCATGAAACAATACCTCCTCCCACCCCACTCTCCTGCTGGTAATAGCTTATCTAAAGTGATCACTCTCCTAACACGGCTGTTACTCTGAAACCTGTTAAAAAGATGTTCCTTGTGCATCTTGGCTCCAGAAAGGAGAAGCGGACAGATAAGGTGACTCAGGGGATCACTATTCCTAGGCAGCTACGCTGAGTAGCTATGGTCTGTGCATTCTTATACAGGGAACACAAAGGGGCCAGCAAATCAAACAGCTTTTAATGCAAAAGGAAGAACTGTACCTGTGGCCAAGCCTGGGAAAGCTGGTTGTTTGTTGTTTCAATGGCTGTTACTTTCACATACATCACAAAAAGAAAAGGAGTACTTGTGGCACCTTAGAGACTAACCAATTTATTTGAGCATGAGCTTTCGTGAGCTACAGCTCACTTCATCAGATGTGATCACATCTGATGAAGTGAGCTGTAGCTCACGAAAGCTCATGCTCAAATAAATTGGTTAGTCTCTAAGGTGCCACAAGTACTCCTTTTCTTTTTGCGAATACAGACTAACACGGCTGTTCCTCTGAAACCTGACATACATCACAATCACTCTGGATGGGAACACATTTATAAACCAAAAGTCAGCCAGCTTCAGATGCTAAAATGTCTCCTGCTGTAAACGAAGAGGATTTGGATTTTGAAACTGGAGAAAACAAACAGCAATGCAGTATTTTGAGTTTTTCAGTGAATTTAATTCTGTGAAAGGGGCCATTTAAGAGCTTTGGAGACCTCTGTGTCTCCATCAAAGCCATAATGATGCCCCAAAGACCTCTGCACTTACCTGAAGAGAACATTTGGAAAGGAAGAAGGTTGTTTAGCTTCATTTAGCCATTGTGCGCTCTTGGATGCCAACACTGGAGCCACCTGGTATGGTAGCCTTTTAGCTGGGAAATACAAATTGGGCTGAGACCACTACCTCATTTCACCTATCAAGAAAACACTTTCAGTCACCATTGCCCTGAGCTTACCTGGCAACCTAATAATGAGGCTCCATATTCTGTTACCAGTCACCTGTATCTTTCAGGGTTGTCTAGCGCAGAAATCAAACTTCATAAGGGAGGCAGTGTGGCCTATTGGTTACAGCAGCAGACTTGGATTCAGGATTCTTGCATTCTATGGCCAGCTCAGCCACTAAATTGCTATGAGAGTTATCTAATCTAATTTGGGGATACTGTGTAGCCACCTTTGAGAAGTTCTTTGAAGTCTTTGTATAAATGAAACAATAAACAGAGCACAAGCACTATCGTGCTAATACTCGTGAAGTGTTTTTTTCAGTTAAAAAAAAAATCTTGAATTTACAGTTTTACTGTGAAACTGTGGCGTGTGTGATTTGATACTTTGTCTAGACTCTTCGGCATCCCTGGGCGTGGATCTTTCTGTTCCCTTCCAATTAAATAAATCGTTTCTATAAAGCTCAATATTTCCTGTCTTTTGTCAAGCATGCGGTCAACGTGCAAATCTTTCTGCTGTGAAATACGAGCAAATTTCAGCATCTCAGTAGAGCCATCAGGGGATAGAGTCAGCAGTGGATTCTCTCCCTATCTCTCTAGTTGAATTCCAACACACTTTGCTCTGCGTTTCAAATAGAATCCCTCTGGATAGTGGCCATTAACCTCCCACAATAATTTTGAAAATTGTCTTGCATTCTTACTGATTACTGTACTACTGTTAAGTGCTAGAAAAATACCAGTGCTGTAAACAGAGCACCCTATCCAGGGCCATGTGCATGCCAACTTTTTAACACACCAAAAGGAAACTACTTTATTTTTAACATATTTTCACTCTTTACAATAGCAATAATGATTTCTGGGTCAGAAAATTCACAGCAGTTAATGGCCAGCTGGGTCAAAGTTATATCCTCAGTTGCTCCACATGATTATTAAAGACCTGCTCTTGCAAGACTTCCAGGCAAATCTCCTCTTTGAAGTCAATAGGAATTCTGCATGCCAACTGGTGGGAAATGCCCTCTCTGCCAGTAATGGCTTAAATATATCACTTCAGTTAGACACTAGGGCTGGATGATTCCTAAAGTGTGGCGGAATCAAGACCAGTGCCACCATGGTGGAATTGCCAAAGGTCAGCTTCATGGGGGCCCTTCTTGTGGGGGTATTTTCCAGGGTTATATATACAATGAAGGCAGCATACAACTCAGCTTAAAGCTTAGGGGGGAGATTTTCCATGGCACACATGGCAGTTGGGCACCTCACTTCAATTGGGCAGTGAGAGTGGGCATCTAGCTGCCTTTTGTGCCTTTGAAAATCTCCCTTACCAGTAGAAATATGTACACATAACAGTTGTACATATTTAAGTACAAACAGTACTTAAAATCATCCAAAACCATGAGTGGCTCTTTGATGTAAGCCTGTGAATATGGTACCTTCTGTATGTGTTCAGTTATTTTCATATATATATTAGGGAAGATCCTGTCACTGACCAGTGTTACTATTCAAACAATGCATGTAAATGCCTATGCACAACCACTGAGCTTTGCCTTTAAAGACATGTTACCATATGTTGAGATACTGGTCTGTTTTATGTCTTCAACTGTAAATATCTTCTGACAGGTTGATTCAATCTGTCCTCCCTCTCCCTATTTTGGCCAAGAAATCTTGAGGCTTTCTCTCCACTTCCTTTTGCTTAATGCTTGAAAGACAACAGAAGTGATTTTCTGGGAAAGCATATTCATATATCCTCCATTTTCTTCCTTGATTTAGACCTTTGTTTGCCTCCACTCTCAATAACTTTATTTCTTGACCTTGATTTCTCCTTTTCCTCCCACATCTAAGTCTGTAAATTCATAGATCTTAAGGCCAGAAGACACCATTATGATCATCTAGAGTGATGATACCTGTATAACACGGACCATAGATTTTTAACCAGGAATTCCTGTATCAAGCCCTTATCTTGTGATAAAGGATGTTTTTGTTTTTAAAACATCCAGTCTTGATGTAAAGACTTTAGGTGATGGAGAATCTACCAAATCCCTTGGTAAGTTCCAGTACTTAATCACTCTGACTTCATCTCCAATTATCACTCGTTCTCAGGCTCCACATCAGAAAATTGCTTAGCCCAGCCTTGGTTAAAAACAGATATAATTTAAAATAATTCAGATAGGAAAACATTCTCCCCTGGTTTTCCCCTTGAGGAGCCTCTGATTAAGCAAGTCAAGGGGAAATGAAAAAGGGACTATTCAGTCTCTTTTGTAATTTGGTAAACAGAGTGGCTTAGTCTAGTGGACCGACTTTGGTAATGGGAGCCACAAGTTCCTACGTGCAAATCCTAACTGACACTCACTCACTGCGTGGCCTTGGGTAAACCACATAGCCTTTGTCCACACTTGACATTTGCTCTTTACATTTCCCAGCCTTACCACTACTGATTTGGCTCTCCTGGTAGGTATCGGATAACTTATTTCTAGATGAAAAGCTTAATTCTTGTTCAGGAAGGCAGCAACCACATTCAGCCATCATTAAACACCAAGATACGGATCTATCAGACTTACATTTGGAGCACACTGCTGTACTGTGGTGAGACCTGGACCATCTACAGCAGGCATGAGAGAAGGCTAAATACCTTTCATACTCACTGTCATCACTGTCTTCTAAAAAGCAAGTGGGAATCCAATGTTCTTGACGACACCAAAGTACTTGAGAAAACAAAGTTACCAAGTCCCGTTGCTATTCTCAAACACTCAGATGTCTCTATTAGACTCTCATCTGCACATCAGGTGGACAAAGGCCACATTCCAAAGGGTGTACTGTATGGACGCTTCAAGGCCACGGGGCCAACCTAGGCTCAGGTTCCAGGATGTTCACAGGAGGGACTTGAAAACTTTCAGCATCAACCCCGCAAGCTGGGAAGGTGCAGCTAGAAACAGGCTATGCTGGAGGCTGTGGTACATCAGGAGTCAAACAGGCTGAAGAAAAGGAGGACTTGTGGCACCTTAGAGACTAACAAATGTATTTGAGCATAAGCTTTCGTGAGCTTCACTTCATCGGAGCCCCAGCGCTGTCCTGCCTGACCCACCTGCAGCCAGGGGAAGGAGCCAGCCAGCCAGCCCCGCTCCCGGGGCCAGAAGCCACCAGGATGCCGCTCGCCCAGCTGGGAGATCCATGGCCCAACATGGAGCTGGTGCAGCTGGACACGGAGGTGAGGAGGGGGCGCAGGGCATGGAATGCAGGCGGGGAATTTGGGGGGGGCTTTTGTGGGGAGGGGCATGCAACCCTCCCCGAACCCTTTGCCCTAGGGTGTTGGGGGTCCAGCTGTGGTGGAGGTACCCCCCATCCTAGTTGTTGCTGGGGTCTGGGGAAGCCATGCAAGCCCCTGCGCGGCAGAGAGGCTGAAGGGGGATGGTTGAGAGAGAGGAAAGCACAACAGACCTCAAGTGTAGACTTGCTCTGGCTTCATCTTCTGGCCCCTCTAGAGCTCTATGCCTGCATTATCTGGGTCAAGGACTGTCGCTGGAGAATTGGAGAGAGGAGGTGGGTCAGGTTCTATCTTTTGCTCAGGAACTGGATATTTTTTAGCCACTCCTGATGCAGCAGCATGAGACTTACTGAACTGAACAGCTTTGCACTGACACCAGCCTCTTTTAGCACCTGGGAAGGGGTGAACATTTTCACGGGGGGCAGATTTTGAGGTGCCCCCTTGAAAGAATGAGACTTTGGTTGCCCCCGAAGCAGGGGTATAGAGGTGGGATTCGGGGAGCTCCTGGAAAGGAGCGAGAATTTGTACCCCCTAAAGATGAGGCTCTGGGGTGCAGCCCTGCCCCAGCACTAGGAGGGGATCCGTGAGGGGTGCGGACTGAGTGCGCCCCCTTGGGCAGGGGGTTGGCCTCTTTCCGTGCCCGGGTCCCTCTCGGAGCAGCCGGGGACTGCGCCCCGAGCCCCCGCGGGAAGGCAGCGCCCCGGGCCCGGGCGGAACCTCCCGCCCGCCCCGCGGAGAGACTCAGCCAATGGGGCGGAGGGGGCCGGCGCTAGAGGCCGGTGCCCAATGGGGGCAGCGAGCGGCGCTCCGGAGCTGGCTCAGGAGCGGAGGGCGGCGGAGCTCGGGCTGGAGCCCCGCCGCTGTCCCGCCTGACCCACCTGCAGCCAGGGGAAGGAGCCAGCCCCGCTCCCGGGGCCAGAAGCCGCCAGGATGCCGCTCGCCCAGCTGGGAGATCCATGGCCCAACATGGAGCTGGTGCAGCTGGACACGGAGGTGAGGAGGGGGCGCAGGGCATGGCATGCGGGCGCGGGATTTTGGGGGGGCCTTTGTGGGGAGGGGCATGCAACCCTCCCCGGACCGCTTGCCCTAGGGTGTTGGGGGCCCGGCTGGGGTGGAGGTAGCCCCCCCCACCCTAGTTGTTGGTGGGGTCTGGGGAAGCCATGCGAGCCCCCGCGGGGCAGAGAGGGGAGCGGGACCCCTGCCCGCACTGCGGGGAAGGGGCTGAAGGGAGCCTGCCCGCCCCACGGCGGGTCTGGGTCTGAGCCAGGGCAGGAGGGCCAGGCTGGGCGAGATCCCAGAGATTTGGGGAGAGGGATGTTTCGCTCTCCCATTGAAAGCCCCGAGGTCAGCGCTGAGGAGAAAGTAAGTGTGTGTCCGTGTCCGTGTCCCCCCAATCACAGACACACACAAAGTTTCCCTTTGAACAAAGAAAGTGCCCAGGTCTCCACCTCACCCAGATGAGGAGTATGGCAGCTAAGCCTCGCTTTAGGCTTGCCTACTAATTAAAGACATAAAAATCCCATAAATGATCAGATGAATGCAATTAGGGATTCTACACCCACGATTGCTGCTCTGGATCACCTCTCTGCCCTCACCCTGCGCTAAAGGAATTGCGAAATTCATTTTTGGGGAGGTGGGGAAGGCAGGGACTTCTCACCTGATCCAATCAACGTATCTGCAAGCAGGTTTCAGGGGTTCCAACAGCCAGCAGTTAGTTATGTTGTTTAAGCAAAGAAGCAGATTCACAGTAATCCTGTGAGTTTTGTGTGCTGCCCATGAGGCTGCCATCCATAATCCACTGCATTGATTTGGCCTATCACGCTGCAATATTTAGGCTGCTGAGCCCCTTAGGGGTGACCCCTTGTGGGTTTACTGCTGGGCTGTACAAACCAGTCCGGGGCTAAAACTTAGTGCTGAATAGCGTCAGTCCTCAAGCAATCTTTTGTACCAAGTCCTTGGGGGGGAGTTCTGCAAGTTTCAAATAAAAACAACAAATTGTACAACTGTTGTCTTTTAAACCACATTTTAGAAGTGTTTTGCCTGTATTACTTTGTTAATATTGCAGAGGAATTAACTTCTTCAAAAAGTGTCTTGTGCCTGTATCTCTCCTATTTGTAATACATACGTTACACACGCACAACTAATCAAATTTCCTGAGGATTTGTAGGAAAACGATCCACCAGTATGCTTGCTAGACGGAGTGCATTGTAATGATCTGTCAGATCAGAGTACTAACCACTCCTTAAGCTATATTTGACCCTAGATACTCTCCTTCCCTTAATTTTTTTTTTATCCAGCTTGTAGTCTATCCAACATTTAAGGGCCTAATTAAACCCAACAAATGCTCTGAAGTGCAGAATGAAGTCCGGAACTCTCACCTTCTCTCCGAATCTCTTGTTGTTTAGATTGCAGTAGTGCCGCAAGTATGCTAGGATCTTTTCAAACGTGGATGAAAACGCAGTTCCAGCTTCAAAGTCCCAAGTCAAAACGTCCCCATAAGAGCACTACGCTGCTTCCCCTTCAAAGCACGCACACTGACGCTTCCCTAATCCAGTTTGCTAGGAAGGGTTTACGTTTAAAATTCCCAGGTGTTCTATCAAGTATAAACACTTCTTTCTCGCCTACACACTTTTCTTTCCTTCCTGCTTAAATCTCCCCACCGCCCCCGCCCCCCGTAACTCAATCTTTGTTTAGATGGACAGGATACTGCATGTGCCATGAACATGCCTTGTTGCAGGCTTATGCTACAAATTTTGGGGTGCAAGTTTGGGGAGCATTTAAACTGAATACTAAAGAATCACCTATGGCCATGTGCTATGTAACTGAGCTTCTACTAATGGTAACTAGACCCAGTACCTTTATTCTACAGCTTGTGTTTTTCTCGGGCCCTGAGGCTCTCCCTTTGTGTACTATTCTGCCTACCCACCACCTCACACGGGTGCACAAGCTGAGGTTCTCCTGCTAAAGCGGACCAGTCCCTAACACTTAGCCTCTTGATAGGTCTTTCATGATAAAGAAAGAAACTTGACTTGAAACCTCTGAGCAATGACAATAACAACAAATGTTCTGTTGAGAGAATGTCATTGGTCACAGTTGCCCCTTCTCTTTGCCAGCCAAGCCCTGCAAAGCTTTGGGTTAATACTTCACCATGCTGGTTAGCAGCAGTGTTAAGGGTCTCCATCTGCTGTGGGCTTAGAACATCTGGGGTGCATGGATAGGCAGAGGATTCATCCTGAAGTGGACTAACAGCATCTGTTGTAAAATTTTGAGTCATCAAGGCGCATGTGTGTGTACGGGGTGGGAGAGGAGGGAGTTACTTGTTCCACAATGATTTGATCAAGAGGCCTGGTATCATGCTGTGCTTTCAGGGCTGACTCTTGTGGTGAGGTAACTGAGATCTGGAAGATGACAGTGCTGTAGTAAGATACCACGGTGCTTTAAGTTTGCTTTTTTTTTTTTTTTTTTGAATCGGAAGACCTCATAACACCTGATTCCCCAAAAGGAAACTCTAACAGGAGGAAAAATTAATGCCAGTGTCAATGACATGAAATGCTGCTGGCAGGACTGGGATTTACTGCCTAATCCTATGGCCAACTGCGCTTTTGTGTGCTGCATGCCCGTCTGCTGATGGTGTCAACGTTACGAGAGATATAGTGCTGACCTGAAACGGATGTCTTGGGGTTTTCTGTTTGTGGTGGAGTTCAGGTGTCCAGTATGTTCGGAAATCAGTCCTGTCTCTGAAGTTTTTCTAACATCAGGAGAATGAGTAAATGAATGAACTAATAGGAAAGGAGGACTTGTGGCACCTTGGAGGCTAACAAATTTATTTGAGCATAAGCTTTCATGAGCTACAGCTCACTTCATCAGATGCATCCAATGAAGTGGGCTGTAGCTCACGAAAGCTTATGCTCAAATAAATTTGTTCGTCTCTAAGGTGCCACAAGTCCTCCTGTTCTTTTTGCGGATACAGACTAACAGGGCTGCTCCTCTGAAACCTGTCATCATGAACTAATGTGTTCTCACCTCCTGCCTCATTAGCAGCCTGATTTAAGTCTCAAAGGCCTGGCTTTTTTCCTGTCACCTTCCCCCTCCCCCCCAGACACACACACACACACACACCCTTCCCTTCCCTCTTTGGGGTGCTGAGCATCCACAACCCCAAAGAAAATCAGTGAGACCAGCAGGTTATTAGCACCTCATGGCTTCGAAGGTTATTAAAGGGTGGTGAGAGTCTGCTGGCCCTTCCTGTGAAGGGTAACATAGCGAGACGATTCTGGAACGTCAGTTACGTAAATTACTCTGGGATCCTTGCCACAAAGCTTTTAAATGGGCTTCCATAAACCTTTGCTTTCTGAGTCATGGATCAGAGGGGTTATCGCAGTGTGCATGGAGGAATCCAACCTATTGGTTTTTTTCATGCTCCATCAGCATTAGTAATCTTTCTTTTTCTTTTTTTTTTTGAGACTGGTCATAGTTGGCTCTGTTTGTCGCAGCAATCTCAAGTGAAGAAGGTGGGGCATGCATGGGAGTGTGTGTGAGATCAATGCACTGCAGGAGGCAAGAAGGGATGCACTTGAGTCCTGGGCACCTAATACTCAGCCTCACAAATATTTCAGTCCCTCTTCTGCTCTCTGCATTGATCAGAATGTTGCTTACATAATGAGCAAATGTGGGTGAAGTAAAGTGCAAGCAGTAGAAAATGAATCTGAGTGACTTAATTGTCATAGTAATGACAAGCAATTTCTAGGCAATGCTTTTCTCTAAACTCTTGTTTCATTAGGCAAATATACAGCAACCTAACTGACAGTCACTTCAAACTGGAATTATTTTGCCCATTATAAATACGTCATCCTCTTTCTACTAGCAAAAGTTCTCTATGGCTAACTTGTCTCTTGTGAATATCTTAGTTGAATGTTACATACAGCAGTGATCAGATAAAGAAGGAAGCTATGTGATCTCAATTCTATGTTAATACGTTTCTCCAGCATCACACAGCCAATTCATCAGTCTGTCATCTGGGCTATGCAGTGTTGTGTGGGGTGTTTTTTTATTTTGTGGCGTTTTCCTTCCTGGAACCACAATCAGCAAAGACTCTCAAGTTCCATTTAAAAGAAAATTAGCAACAAAACAGTTTGCATATCAAAGTACCAAAAAGAAAAGGAGTACTTGTGGCACCTTAGAGACTAACCAATTTATTTGAGCATGAGCATGAGTTCAAAGTACCAAAGACTTTTGAACGAAGGGTTTGATTCTCATTAGAGAGAGAGTATGTTGGGATTTTGTACATCAGCACTTAATGTTTCACCATTCATAGAAGTGAGTGGGGAAGCTTCTTTCTGGATATGCAATGTTCTAGTTATGTTTAGGCATGGAAGGATTAGATTTTTATAGGTAAATGTCGATAAACATTAATTTCACCATACAAACATAAACGGATGAAAAAATATTTCCATCAATAGTATAGTAATCTATATTTACAGCTAGGCAAAATAAGAAATTCTTCTTGAGAACTTAGTTTAAGGATATTTACTTGGTATATTTTGACATGTGATATTGACAATTTATGCTTTATTGCTTATAAAGCTCTAACTTTTTGAATCTCAACATCTACTGTCATCAAATTATCATCTGACTTCCCCCACCCCATAATTTTATGCAACTGTAAAAATTTAAATCAATAACTGAAAAAATGCTTTAAAAGAATCAATATTATCCATTGAAATTATTTTTAAAACTTCCAGTTCTGCCTAGTCTAGTTATATTTTATGGCCATCTGAATAGTGACTAGTTGCAATTTAAAGCTTTAGAAATAGCACCAGGGTATCTAAATAGCAGATCTATCAGTAGTCCAAGGCTCGACTTTTGCTGAACACTCTCGTTAGAAAATATGTCTTGAGTGTCCTAGTAGCAATGTAAAATATGAAGCTCATTCTCTTATGACCCAAGGGGGAGGAGTTCTTCCTGCTTCTCTGATTCAGAGCAGCCATGGCTACCGTGTTCAGTTCTGGCAATTGCTTTCTGGCTGTGATAAGGATTATGTAGAATTAAAGGTATTTAAAAAGCAAGATGTCCTAAGATAAACATCTCCAAGTGCAGCCTTAGGTGAGAGTTATGTAACCATATACATTTGCTTTCTTAATAGATGATTGTATTGGACACACATCCCTATGGTGTTAAAGTCTGTGTATGAAAGGTTGCAAAGCTTGTTTCTGAAAGTGATGCACTCAGATATTTCTGGAGCAAGTGACAGCTAAAAGGCAGAGCAAAGCTCTGAGCAAAGAGACAGAGCAAAGCTTGCTGGAAAAGTTGAGTGAACAGACTGCTGACTCCCAACAGAGATGCCTGTGAGCTGCACTTTCTGTAGCTTGAACTGCTCTTCCTGGCCAGTCAGTGTCAGCCCCTTGTTAATATACAACGCTCCAGGTTCTACAGCCAAGTCTCATACAATGGCATGCTTGGAGCCGGCATTGCCTGGTCAGTACCTATGGCACTCTCATCAGTATTGCTCTCTCCTGAGTCACCGTGGGGGGGGGGGGCACTCGTGTAGCCTTATGTTTGGAAAGAAGAGGACAGTTTGCTGCCATAGATTCTTTGGCTGTGCCACATATAACTGGTTAGCTGTGTACGTACGAGAATGTAAGATGGAGCCTTGAAAGGCTTCTTACAAGACAAAAAGATGAAGCTGAAAAACCCACAGATTTGCTCAGGTGTATTTATAAAGCATTAAACGCAGCATGTTACCTGGGGAGGTGACTGCTTTACGTGTCAGGACAGAGATATGCACATAACTCCAGATGGGTCACAGAGATCTAAACGGAAACCACCAGGTGAGGCAGTAAAGGGTTTTTTCTTTGGAGGGGGGAGGGGGGGAAGAGTCTTGGCTCAAAGTGTGCAGGCTTCTTCCAGCAATGCTAAGTTGTACAGCAGTTTGAAAAGTGACTCATTGGTTGGATGGATTTGGTTCCCGGTGGAAGCACGTATATGCGGGCAAAGCACCCCCTGGAATGCGTGCTTTGTTTTGATTTTTCCAAGCATCCCTACCGCTCCCAGGCAGGATTACAGTCCCTCACAAAGAGCTTTCAGCAGAACACGTGCTCCTTCACGGGAGGAAGTCCGTGAAATGTGGTACTTAAGGGTACGTGCCAAATGCTTAGGAAGCGGGAAGAGGCAATAGGGTGAAAGGGGGAGACGCTGCTGGGATAGATGATGATCCCTTTTGATTACAGTTACAGCTCACTCGGTGCTTTGAAATCTTGTGCTTCAATAGTCCCTTCCGTCCAAAGATCTCAAAGCCCAAGGAAAGCTGTAGCAGACCCAGGTGTCACGTGCCTTACCCACAGTCTCTTGCTTTCCTCCTTCTATGCGGTCTAGAAAGAGATGTTCTTCTCCAAGTGGTTGTGGATGTGTGTTCCACTTAGGTGTGCTTGTGGACAACTTGGTATACCAGTACCTGGGGGGCGGGGCAGTGCGTGTGCCCTGTGTCAGTGGCCCTCAACCTTTCCAGGCTACTGTACCCCTTTCGGGAGTCTGACTTGTCTTGCGTACCCCAAGTTTCACCTCCCCTAACTACCTGCTTATGCAATCAGACATAAAAATACAAGAGTCACAGCACACTGTTACTGAAAAATTGCTGACTTTCTCATTTTTACCATATAATTATCAAATTTAATTGGAATATAAATCTTGTACTTACATTTCAGTGTATAGAGCAGTATAAACAAGTCATTCTGTATGAAATTTTAGTTTGTACTGACTTGGCTATTGCTTTTTATGTAGCCTGTTGTAAAAGTAGGCAAGTATCTAGATGAGTTGATGTACCCCCTGGAAGACCTCTGCGTACCCCCAGGGGTACACATACCCCTGGTTGAGAACCACTGCCCCTCACCTCCTTGTGTCTCCTCCTGAGGCTATTTAAGGGCGTCTGAGTTTCAGATTGGCCAAAGTCTGTTTTCAGTTTCTGTGGATTGCCTGGGTGCAAATGAAAGCAGAGTTTGGCCCACGTGAAGCTCGGTTCACTCTCCTGGCATGTGTCTCTAGTAGCCTCTGAGTGGCTGCTAATTTAAATGTGAACTTCCTCAACTTAAAATGGGCATTCCACCTCTTGTCAGACTTATTTTTTAAATACATAAACGACCCTTACAAAGCTGCATTTTTAATGAGCAGTGATGTATGAATTGTCTATCAGAAACAGCTGAGCCAATAAACATGAGCATGCTTCCAGCCCTTCTACACTAGTGAGAGCAAGGAGGCACCCTCCTCTATGCAAGGAAAGGATCGTACTTCATTTCTTAAATATTCTTTGTAGGCTAAAGCCACTGACAGCTTCTCCTAAACAATACGTCTGTGATCTCTTGGAAACACTTCTGCTGGTTGGGTTCTGTAGTGGTACCATTATTTTCCTCTGGCCGCTTATGGTTGCAAATACTTCTGATTCTTTAAATTGCGCAAGTGTATGAGAGGAAACACAACGTGGTTTGGTCCTTTCTAAGTGGCTGAGTTAGAACAAGCAGCTCTGATACCTTTGGGAATCTGGCCCTAAGTCCTTAAACCACCTCTAACCATGCTTTTTTGGGTGCTGCATGGATAACTGGTGGATGTGACTGATGAGTATATGTCCGCATGAATCTGTATCAAACGACAAACTCCATTTGTGAATGCCATTTTGACTGTAAATGGCGCTGGGCCGTCATGTTGTGTTTTACCTCCATCTTGAACTGGGATTCCAGGAGGTGCCAAGAGAAATCCTTGTGTCTAAAGCAGTCGGGAGTCGTTAATCTGGATGGTTGTCTATTCAGAAGGAAGCAGTCTAGGACAAATGAGCTGGCTTCAGCCTAGGGCAGTGGTTCTTAACCTTGGGTGCACGCAGTAAAGGCTGCAGTAAAGGTTAAGAACCACTGGCCTAGGGGAACCAGTTTTATCAGACTGGTGAGGTGTATTTCACACAATACAAAAACCAGGGGTCACCTGATGAAATTAGCAGGCAGCAGGCTTAATGCAAACTCGTAGTACTTTTTCACACAATGCACAACTAACATGTGGAACTCATTACCATGGGGTGTTGTGATGGCCAAAAGTATAACTGGGTTCAAAAAAGAATTAGATAAGTTCATGGTGGATAGGCCCATCAATGGCTGGGGACACAACCCCATGCTCAGGGCAACCCTAAGCCTCTGACTGCCAGAAACCAGGAGCGGAAGATGGGTGGATCACTCTGTAATTGCCCTGTTCTGTATACTCCCTGAAACCCTGGAACTGGCCACTGTCCCACGCAGGATAGTGGGCAAGATGGAGTATGGTCTGACCCAGTATGGCAGCTCTTGTGTTCTCTTATGTTGCTTACCTGAGCTGCTCAGGCCAAGGAATGTGGCAAGGGTGCCAAGGTCACTTCCACAAACCCAAACTGAGTAATCCCTATTCCCGGAAGCTCTTAGGTACATGCTTGATTTTCCCCATTGAAGTCAATAGCTTTAAGCATGCGCTTAAGTCCACACTTTAGAGAAGCAACTGGTTGTACATCAGGTTGAGACTGATCTCTCTCTAGGGTACACTGGAACTACACTGGTGTGAGATCAGAATTGTGCCCTATAGGTGTAAATATTGCGGGGCTAATGTCAGTCTAGCAGGCAGGGGTTCGCGCTCTTCTGTAACTGATGTGGCCATGCTGTGAATTGTAGTAGCTCTAAATTCACACATGCAATGTATTGCTCGGGGCATAGCTCTCAGAGAAAGGGGGATCCCCTGTTGGTGATATTCCTGGAGTTCATTTCAAGGTTGTCAAAATAGCCAATGTTTCGCTCTTAGCTTTGTGCAAAGGCAAGAAGGAGAGACCAAGATCATAAACTTTTGTTGTTCTGTTAAGGATATGAATAAAAATTTTCATCTTAAAAAAAACCTTGGAGACTACCAGCTGTTTTCCACTGTGCTTATCTTTGAGGAATAAACTTGTATGTGAAGAGCTGAGTCTGCCAACTCCTCCCTATGCTAAACTCTTTATCATGAGTTAGCCACCAGGTGGTACGCATGAAGTTCAGAAATATATTTAATTGTGTGTGTATCCTTCAAGACAAATGTGGAGCACCAGTAAGCTATGGTAGAAACTGAATCCCTGTAATGTTAAAGTGAGACTTTGTTAGTGTCACACTCCAAAAGCTGTCATACCAGGGGTCAATAAATGCAAGTTTTCTCTGCCTTGTTTTAAAAGGGCATGGATTAAACAGGGCCAAAACATCATTTCTTGTTAAAAGTGTTATGAAAGCTTGACACCAGTCTCGGAAAAACAAAAACACTTAATCCTAACAAAAGTTGATTTAAGCCCCTCCCACTCTACAATGTTTATAACTCAGACATTACAGTGCTTAGAACATAAAAAGAAAAGGAGTACTTGTGGCACCTTAGAGACTAACCAATTTATTTGAGCATGAGCTTTCGTGAGCTACAGCTCACTTCATCGGATGCATACCGTGGAAACTGCAGCAGACTTTATATATACACAGAGAATATGAAACAATACCTCCTCCCACCCCACTGTCCTGCTGGTAATAGCTTATCTAAAGTGATCGATCACTTTAGATAAGCTATTACCAGCAGGACAGTGGGGTGGGAGGAGGTATTGTTTCATATTCTCTGTGTATATATAAAGTCTGCTGCAGTTTCCACGGTATGCATCCGATGAAGTGAGCTGTAGCTCACGAAAGCTCATGCTCAAATAAATTGATCGATCACTTTAGATAAGCTATTACCAGCAGGACAGTGGGGTGGGAGGAGGTATTGTTTCATATTCTCTGTGTATATATAAAGTCTGCTGCAGTTTCCACGGTATGCATCCGATGAAGTGAGCTGTAGCTCACGAAAGCTCATGCTCAAATAAATTGGTTAGTCTCTAAGGTGCCACAAGTACTCCTTTTTTTTTTGCGAATACAGACTAACACGGCTGTTACTCTGAAACCAGTGCTTAGAACATGCGGGTGAAGTGGGTTTTTACCCATGAAAGCTTATGCCCAAATTAATCTGTTAGTCTTTAAAGTGCCACCGGACTCCTCATTGTTTTAATTTTATTGTCTTTCATTGCTCAAGTTGAGATGCAAAAAAAATAAAGAGCATAAACAGAGATGAGGCAAGTAGATTTCTCAAATTCTTTCACCTCACTTCTCAGCTAAGTTTATTAATAAACACAGGTAAATTGGTTTTACAGGGAAAGGATTTTTACGGAGTGTTCTTGCAACTCTGCTAAATATCAGATATCTATATCTAAGCAAATATCTCCCACCTATCTTTACCTCCAAGTCTGCTTGCTCCTACTGGGCTGCCATCTTGCTGAATTTGACACTGCTTTCAGGACTTCACTGCCTATTCCAGCAATAGAAGTTTGGCTAGCAAGATAGTATTTATTGAATACAAAGGGCCAAATGCAACCTCAAGCCAAGCAGTTGGTGCAGAAGGTCCTGGGGCACTGTCAGCAGTGATGTAAATGATATCAAGTATAAGCCCATCTTAAAATGGGTATTGGTAGTAAAATTGTAACTTCCGATCTGGGATTCATTCAATGCAAAGTGTAACATACACATCCATCTCAGCGTGTAGCTTTTCCTGCTCATATAAGAGTGTGAAGCTGACGCAGCTCTCCCTCTCCTTTAACCTACGCCCCCACCAGCCAATGTTCACAGAACAGCAAGCGTGCATAAATCACACTCCCTTGGCGCACCTGGCTGAGTTCCAAAATGGTGCTGATTATACCAGGTCTCTTTCAGTTGAAATGTCAGGGGTTTTTGACCAGCTCCACTTGCCTTGTATATCTGATGTGTGTCTTATAAATCAATTGTGCTGTGTCTTATAAATCTGGCCCAAACAACTTCTGGAGATTTCATCACCTTCTAGCCTAGTATAAAAAGTCTATTCAGGAAACTTGACTGCCCCTCTCCAAAATGGCATTTTCATAGTGCCTGGCGTTTGCTAACAGTGGATTCTTCTTTGCATTTTGCAGAATGGGCAGGTTGCACCAGAAGAAGGTGGGAGACATCCATCAAAGGTAAAAAAACAAAAACAAATGTAGCATCTTCAAGTCTCGGAAACATTCATCGAAGCTGTACATTACACTGCTATGTGTGACCTTTCGTCCAGAGCCAACTGACTAATCCTTCATTTTATGGGGCGTGGAGAGGGGATGGTTTAAAATCAGCTGCTCTGTTGCTAACTGCGGGTAGAAGGAGGGAGGGTGGGAGGCAGGGGAAGGGTTGAATGTCTGTGTCATGCCCCATCCTTGCCTTCTCACTTTCCCCTAGATTTGCATAGACAATTTCACCAAACCAGCATCTTGAATCTCCTCAATCACTCTCCTCCCAATGGAGGTGCTGCAAAATGCACTGGAAATGGGCTCACTGGTTAGAGCAGAGGACTAGCAGTCTGGACTCCTGGGATTGGTTTGTGGCTCTGATACTGACTTGCCCTGTGACCTTAGGCAAGTCTCTTTACCTTTCTGCTTCCATTTCCCCATCTCTGGAAAGGTTAATAGAAATCCACAACATATTGTGAGACTTGACTGTCAGTGCAACTGTCTTGAGGTTCTCCAAAAAAAGGGGTTGCAGGTGCAAAGTATTTCCCCCTACACCTAGTCTTTATCTCTTGGGTATATGGCCCCTGTTACCATAGTACCTGGGTGCTTCACAGTTTTTAGTTTATTTATCCTTGCAACATACTAGTGATTTCTACATCCCCTTTCCTACCCCTGCAAGGCGGGGCTAAGGTAGGTGCTATTGTCCCCATTGTACAAATGGGGAACTGAGGCACAGACAGGCTAGGATTTGCCCAAGGTCACACAGGAAGTCAGGGACAGAGGAGGGAATTTTACCTCCTCTTAGGCTGGTTTCAGAGGAACAGCCGTGTTAGTCTGTATTCGCAAAAAGAAAAGGAGTACTTGTGGCACCTTAGAGACTAACCAATTTATTTGAGCATGAGCTTTCGTGAGCTACAGCTCACACCATGGGCTCATCCTTCTGCTCTGGAGGCCTAATGCGCTTTCTAGTCTAAATGTGAGCTGTATAGTGTTGAAGAATTTGATTTCAGGGATGTGTTTTCCCTGAGATGAACTAGCATCTAGTAGGAGAAATGAGATTCAAACTGAAGGTCTGCCTCTTAGCCTACAGGAACATCTTGCAACTTGCTGTTAATCTAACCCTAACCTGCACTAGTGCTTCTGCCTTGTTTCTCTACCTGCTGCACAAGGATGGTCATGCTGAGGAGTGGGGAATAATGGCTGTCTGATTGGGACCCTGAAGGCATAAGCCCTTCAGTATGGGTAGATGAGTATTTAAAATGTAGTTTTCCAATATGCTAATATTATGGCTGTGGGGAAAGGCCCTGTGGAATATGCAACACCAAGTCATGATGAATGGATTGTTCATCAGAGTTCATTCAACACATTCTCTCCTAATCAGGAGTAGTCACCCTTGGTATCTGATGTGTATCCTGGAAGGAGTCTTCAGTCTGACACCGCATTTTAGCCTGCAGCTCCATGGATTTTTCTTTCCTTTCTGTTGGCCCTGGAGGTTGATTTTGATTGTGTTCCAGCAAGTTAGTTTCCCACTTCCTTAGATTTAATTTTGTGCCATTTAAAGAAGTTTGAATGGAATAGCAATTGTCTTGCCTCTCTAGGGGTTGATGCCAAAAGAACCAATTCTTGTAAGCCAATTCTCTTCTCCAGACTTGTGCCCTGGCTTTTAATAATGCTAATGTTAAATTATATAATACATAGGCTGAGAAAAGAGTGTCTGTACATCTGGGTATAGTGCTTAGATTATTCACATTAGTATATTGACCTATTCCTGACTATTTTGGGTCTCTGATCTTCAACTTGCCAGTCTGATTTTAGGGGTGTCATCTTAGTGGTATAAAAGTAGCATGTAGAGCCTGATGCTGACACAGGACCAGGCATCTCAAGATCAGTGATGATGTGCACCTCTCTGCATTGAGAATACAGCTGGCCCTTCCTTCCCTGCCAGAGGTGCTGCCTCCCCTGGCTGGATTCCCACTGTCTCGCTGAGGCTCATTGTGGGACTTGCCTCTTTGATCTTCAAGCACCTTGCTGAGCTCTTCTCCTGAGGTACACAGCAGCACTTGCTACCTCAAGTAGTCTTTAAAAATCTGGGATTCCTTTTAGTACGTGGGAAGACAGCCCAGCTGATCCTGCTTGAGACTCAGCTCTATAGAAAGTGATGCGGTGGGACTTCTGTTCCAGTCTGAGAGAGGCTAGCTAACATTTTCTCTACAGGCTGTGCAAGCACCTCGTCATTAAATCTCCTTCCCCTTCATGAGGCTAAGAGGTGGCTACCACTTTACAAGTGGGGAACTCTGAGGCAGAGTAAAATTAAGTGTCTTGCCCAAGTGCTCACAGCAAGTTGGTGGCAGCTGGGAAGGGAGCCCAGGAGTCCTGAAGGCTAGTGTCTTGTTTGAGCCACTGAGTGACTATTCTTTGAGCCTTTCTAAATTTGCCATGGCCTCCGTGTCAGTTACACTGACAATAAACTACTACACATGGCTAACAAAAGCCTTCCCATCCCTATCAAGGGCTTCAGTAACTTAATTTGTGAAATATCTGTTTGGAATAATAACCCCTTATTTGTCTTGTAAAAAAGTAGAACTGATGTTTTCAAGCAGAAGTACATGCAAAGGAAGTCCCTGCTTAAACTCCTTTTCTCTGAAATGGAACGGCTAATTCTGAAATACCCTGTAACCAGCTCAACCAATTCTGGCAGGCCTGGATATCAGCAGAAAAATCTCCAAGGCTATCTTGCTTCATGTTTTCAGATCACTGAACCGGTTAGTTTGAGGTCAGATTGTCAGCAGTTGCTTGCTGCATTTGTAGAACTGGTGGTTGCACCTTTACAGTCAGAAAGAAAAATTAAGTTAAGAAAAATTCCTCTTTGCCTCTGTTGCATGGCTTTCTGATCTGCTATGGCCACGTTTGGAATAGTTGTAAGAGTAAACCCCTTGTTCAGAGAATCATAGACTATCAGGGTTGGAAGGAACCTCAGGAGGTCATCTAGTCCAACTCCCTGCTCAAAGCAGGACCAATCCCCAATTTTTGCCCCAGATCCCTAAATGGCCCCCTCAAGGATTGAACTCACAACCCTAGGTTTAGCAGGCCAATGCTCAAACCACTGAGCTATCCCTCCCCCCATCATTTTTGTTTGTGGGGTTTATTCACTACCCTCTTACAACTAAGGTCAAGGCTACACCAGTCAGCTACAGCAGCACAGCTGTACCGAGGCAGTGCTCCCACCGACCTAAACCACCCCCCGAGGAGTGGCGGTAGCTATGTCAGCAGGAGAGCGTCTCCCACCGACATAGCACTGTCCACACTGGTGCTTCTATCGGTGTAACTTACGTTGCTCATGGGTGTAGTTTTTTGCATCCCTTGTGACATAAGTTATACCAACAAAAGTGGTAGTGTAGACATAGCCTAATTCTGCGATCTCACCTAAAAATAGCCTTCATCAGTGAGATCAGCAGATAACGAGCATTACTCAGCACCCACATGTAGTGCAGCCCGCCACTCCCTCTGTCCCCACATGTTAGCCAAAACGTACTTTTTGTTGTGCAGTGAGTGAAGGTACGCGCTCTAGGAACCCGTTGATGTCCATCTAAAAGAACCAGCTAGGGACCTCGCTGGATTCTCTCTAAATCTTATGCTACCAGTAGGTAGTTTTCCTCCCACTCCCATAAGGGACTGTGGTGGTGGCGTGATGTTGCATGTGCTACCTCTTCGCCGTCAGACATGAAGCACGGTAAAAGCTAGTGGACAAGGCTGGGAGTCAGAACTGCTGGGTTCTAGTCTCAGCTCTGGCACTGACTTGCCACGTGATCTTGGGCAAGTCACTGTGCCTTAGTTCCCCATCTGTAAAATGGGGATAATTCGTGTGTGTGTGGGGGGGGGGTGTTACTGCTTGCAAAGTTTCTTGTGATCCTTGTATGAAAGCATTATGCTAAGAACTGCCGCTGTGGACAACAGCGGCATTGTGGATGTTGTAGGGCAATGTGCATTTTGAGAGGAGGCTTGACAGCCTTATTGGGACCAGTCGCGACACTCTCTGGTGTGGGTCAGTCTCTTTCAGTGGGACACAGATAGATGCAGTTGGAATGATTAACCGTATGAGTGTGAGTGTAATTGTAACACCACTGTCCTTGGCATTGAGCCCTACGTTCTGAAATGAACCATATTATGATGACTCTTGTGTTCTTGAAGGTGGGACTCCATAAAGTCTTGCCGTCACAAGTCTGTGCAAGCATTGTTCCTCACTCCTGCTCTGTGAGCACCTTGGCAGCGCCTGCAACTACGCTGGGGATGGGAGGAGTTACGTCTATTGACTTCTAAGTCCAGACCTGCTTTGCGCTCAGTAATAGTCTTGGGGAAAGGTAGCGTGACTCTCTTCAGGAGAAGCAATGAAATCTGAACTGATAGTCCAACCTTTCAGATCCTCCTTATAAGGAACCCACAGGCTGAAGATGACAAACCCCATACAGTATAAATGAGCATGAGCCCAAAGCAGAGTCATGCTTACCAGAGTGCTGTTGGCATGCCCGATACTGTACAGACTTGAACTGCCCTGGCTCCAAGAAGCTTGCAGTCTAATTGTTAGACAACATTAGTTCAGATCCACAATGCCAGAAGATGGATCCAACCCTAAACCAAGCAAGTTTTATAAAAAGGAAATTATGTAGGTAAAAGCTTAAACGGTTGGTGTTGCTATTCCTGCTCCGCTCCACTGCGTTTGTTGTTGACCTTTAGGATGGACGTATGGAACGCTGCCCTGGCAAAGGAGTTCTATAAATTGTCTAGGACTCCTACGGGTTGCTGAATGAAGGAACCTTTTTCTTTCTTGTTCTGTATCAGTGGCACAGACCTTTCATTGCTTATGGAATGAGGTCAGTAACGCTCACATCTAGGCCACCCCCTAACAGCCTGTTAACATGTATTTTCAAAGCCATTTGAGAGGCCTCCATTTTTCCTTTCTCTTCATTTCCTTTGACACAACATGGGCTGGAACTATATGGTTCTTCTTCGAGTGATGGTCCCTATGTGTATTCCACATGCGCCCATGAGTGGCAGGTGAATCCCTGCTTTGGGGAGGCTAGCCCACCAGCCCCACCCCTTCCGCCCAAGGCCCTGCCCCCTATACACTGGAGCCCCGAACCCACCCCCGAAAGGAAAAGCTCTGAGGGGGCCTGCCTGCCCTGCCCCGCCCCACAAGTGCTGGGCCAGGCCACCGCACCCCCACCCCTGATGGCCCTCCTCCCCAGTCAGTCAGGCTGGGTCAAGAGCCACCAGCAGCCTCCCTGAGAAGGCAATGAAGAGAATGGAGAAGGCAATGAAGAAGGTAAACATCATTACCGATGCCTTCCTCTTGGGTTGGGGTGCGCACATGGCCAATCATATGGCTCAGGGCATTTGGACCCCAGGAGTCCAGAATGCATATCAACTTACTAGAATTTAGGGCAGTCATTGGGCCTGCAGTCCCATCCAGTCCAAACATGTTCAGATAATGCCAGACGATACAACAACAGTATTTTATATAAGCAAGCTAGGGGGAATGAGATCTCTCTTTGTGCACAGAGGCAGTCATCCTCTGGAAGTGGTGCATCAAACGTCACACAGCCCTGTCAGCAGCATACTTGCCAGGGGCGCAAAGGTCCCCAGGGGACTACCTGACCAGACACTTTTCCACAAATCTAGAATGGGAGATTTATGATTCAGTTCTCAGTGATGTCTTCCGTCAATGGAGAATAACTGCTTGGGAGCTTTTTGCCTCACAGGTGAACAGAAAGCTTCCTCAGTACTGCTCCAGAGCAGCCCCAGGCAAAGACTCATTGGGAGATGTTCTCCTGACGTTGTGGAAGTGTTGCCTGGGATATATTTTCCCCTCCAATTCCTTTGATACCACAGGTTTTAGGGAAGATCCACCCAGACAGAGCTTGAGTCATCCTCATTGTGCCCAACTGGCAGAGACATTTCTGGTTCTCAGATCTGTTGAAGTTCTGTGTGACCACCCATGAACATCCCAGTGTTACTGGATCTTCTAATGTAACCCAGTGGCAAGGTCACACAACCCCATCTAGAACATTCATGTTCCAAGGGGGTGCAATCCATCCTTAACCAAAGTAGAAAAGATTGTACGAGAAGCTGTTACTCAGCTAAATGGAAATGTTTCTCTGCTTGGGTTCCTCAGAGGAATTTGTCTCAGAACTTTACTGGAATCCCTGGGAGTATCTACTTATTCTCTGTGGGTACATTTTGTAGCAATCAGCTCTTGCCATCCTCCAATGAATAACCATACATTCGTCACGCATTTGTCACAACTAGATTTTTGAAGGGGATTCTCAGATCCTTTCCACCAGTGGTGAAGTTCACACCTCAGTGGGATCTCCATTTTTTTCCCCCCTCTTCTCTCACTAAGACTCTTGTTTTGAGCCACTGGTCACGCACTCTGACCCCTCTGTCCATGAAGGTGTCTTTTCTGATAGCTATAACATCGGCCAGAAAAGTCAGTGAACGGGGAGCACATAGGGCAGGCTCACTATATGCTGCCTTCTATAAAGAAAAAGTCTCTCTAAGTTCCCACCCCAGATTCATACCCAAGGTAGTTTGAGTTTCATATGAGTAAGGTCATCTACATACCTGTATTTTTTCCTAAACCATGTGCCTTGGAAGAGGAGAGAAGATTCCATTCTCTGGCCGTCCGGAGGGCTTCAGCCTTTTAACTGCAAAGAACAAAAGATGTTAGACACCTAAACTATTTGTTTTAATAGCAGAGTGATCAAGAGGCCAACCTATATTAACACTGATTTTCAAAATGGATCTCGGGTTGTATTATCTTTTGGTACCAACTAGCTGGCATCCTCCACCCAGAAAGAGGTAAGGGCTCATTCCACCGGGGGCAAGCTACTTCAGCTGCATCTCTGAGACACCCACACTAGAGATATGTAGGGCAGCTACTTGGAGGACTTTGCAGACATTCACAAGATATTACGCCTTGGTACAGTTCTTGGCTGTGGGCATAGGTACCAACTTCCTCTCTACCTGGGGGGTGCTCAACCCTCCCCTCCGCCGCAGGCCCGGCCCAACTCCACCCCTTCCTCCAAGCCCCCACCCCTGCCCCGCCTCTTCCCATCCCCACTCCACCCCAGGCTATGTCCCCACTCCACCCCTTCTCCCAAGCCCCCATCCCGCCTCTTCCCGCTCCCAGCCGCGCCCACACTCCACCCCGTCCCTGCTCCTCCCTCTCCTGTTCCGCAGTGTGCAGGAGGCTCTGGGAGGGGAGAGGGAGGAGTTGATCAGCGGAGTTGCGGGCGGGAAGCGCTGGGGGAGGGGGGCAGCTTGGCTGCAGGTGGGTCCTGGAGCACCCACGGAGTCAGCACCTATGGATGTGGGGACAACACTACTACAGTCAGTTATCTCTTCTACGCCCTCGCACCGATCTGTTTGACTACTGCTTACTAATCTCCATGCGTGGAATACACAGAGGGACCATCACTTGAAGAAGAAATGGAGGTTCTTCGAGATGTGTGGTCCTGATCTGTATTCCACTACCCTTGCTCCATCCCCTCTGCTGCGGATTCATTTCACTACAGTAAGAATGGGAAACTGGGGAGGCGTCAGCTTGGACCTCGATTTATGCCCTTATTTGGGAGCCCAAGGAGAGCTGTGGCATATGTGTGGGCCAACGGATGCTGTTCGCAAGAAAATTCAGGACTTGGGTGCATGAGACACATGCATATCCCATGTGCAGAATATAGCTAGGGACCACACATCTCAAAGAACCTCCAGTTACAGATAAGTAATCTCCATTCTCCTTCTCCCCCCCCCCCGCGCCATCCTTCCCCTCCCCTCCCCCACCCATTGAGAGAACTCTTTCCAGTGATGGTCTCTGGGAAGCAGACAAAGGGTTAATCCAAACTGGCTCTGTATTGGTACTGGAGTGTAGTGCACAGCAGGGCTCTGATCTAGACTAAACCAGGAGGGAGTTTGTAACATCTCTACTCACAATGACTCACTGGCTGCCTTGCAAAGAAGCCGTCTGTGATGTCAGAAGGGAACTTAGGAACTTGCTCAGAAAAGTTGTGCTGGTTTGGGGGCCCTATTGGCTTATTAAATAGACCAGGGGGACGTGTACCCCTTGCGGTACGCAGGGGTCTTCCAGGGGGACATCAGCTCGTCTAGAGATTTGCCTAGTTTTTTATGTAAAAAGCACTAACAAAGTGAGCGTAAACTGAAATTTCATACAGACAGAATGAGAGAGTCAGCAATTTTTCGGTAATCGTGTGGGTATGACACTTCTGTATTTTTATGTGTGATTTTGTAAGCAAGTAGTTTTTAAGTGAGGTGAAACTTGGGGGTACACAAGACAAATCAGACTTCTGAAAGGGGTACAGGAGTCTGGAAAGGTTGAGAGCCACTGGATTAGACTGACTGGCAGTGTCTGCATTAGCCTCGTGGGTCGTAAATCCTGTTACTTCTCAGCTAAACTGACCGTTCCAAAATCTAAAGAGCAGAGAAATGAGCTGCCTTGCTCGGCTGCTGATTCCACAGCTGATTAACAGGAATAGAAAGTAATAAATTCAACAGGAAAAATGGAACTTCTTTGATGGAATATACATTAAAACGCTGATTAACTAGCTCACCTTAAGGGCAGGTTGCATACTCTTAAAGAATTAATGCATAATGCCTTGCTGTTAACGACAAGACCCAATCAGTGAAATCATTTCACAATGAACAGAGCTGATTTACAGTGCTGAAGTTGTGCCCACTGGTCTTCTGTGACAGTAAAACTAATAATAAAAACTGCTGGAATTACAACTGAGCCGGTGATCTGCATATCCCGGGGTTATAATGATAGCTCCTCATGAAAACGAGGCGGGAAGTGAATGAGTAAACACCTCTCGGGGTTCTAGTTCAACACCATAAAAGAGACCTTTGGAAGTGCCTAGGTTCCTGCCTCCACACCCCTGTGGTATGCACACCTCATTCCGTGCTTGAGCTGAATCTTGTTCTTGGATTGTTTTAAGCAGTGGATGTAATGAGCAGTAGGTGGCATGCCGTGGGGTGGAAGAAGTGGACCTGGCACAGAGATGCAGCGTTGTAGGAGTCATTAAAAAGGGCTGTCGAAGGCAGCGGTATCCTGCAGGGAAAATTCCTGGGGAAAGCTTAGGTGGAACTTTGTCTTACCACCTTCATAAAACCAAGCCGCAGGAAAGAGCTGTGTTTGGACCTGTGTGTGTGTGTGTGTGTTCAGAGCAGGGTGGGAATGCCATCCGCTTATAAGCCCAGTAAGACCGTTACTGCTCTCGGCCTACGTGTTCCCTTTCCCAGCTGCAGGTCCCATTCATTCTCTGTCTACAATTGCAGCACCCCCACAAATCTTTTTTCTCTGATACCACAAAGCTTTCTAATTTATCTGCATCACCACTGCCACCTCGTGCTGGCCAGCCCTGAGCGGTGGAGTGCCATTTGGGGCCGGATGCACCAAGTTGAGTGACTTACGTTATAAAGGAGGCATTTAACTAAACGCATCGTCCCTTGCAGCAAAATCAGTTCACCCCAGGTTTCTGGAGAAGCAGCATCTCTTGTGATAAAGCCAGCGTAGTCAGAGGCTTTATTTCAAGTGTAAACCTTTGTGCTTGGTACTATCCAGCTCTGCTCTGTAGCTCCTTGAAATGAGATTCAGATGGATGATTATGACCCTCTTTCCCCAATCTAATAAGTGAGAAGGGCTGGGCTCAATTCCTGTTGTCTGGGTGGTCCAGGCGAGCTGTCCGGTGGAGCACAGGCTGCAGTCCACCCTGCAGGGACCAGGAATGCAAGTTGGTTTACTCAAGGGAGGGAACAGGGAGTTGCCTAAAGAGGAGGGGAGAGAACACAGGGAATGCTGCTCTGGCTCACTTACTAGTCTCAGTGGAGCAGAAAGAGATGAGAGATTTGACCCATAGATGAGAGGGAGAACAAGGTGGAAATGCAGGGGAATGGAAATGACGAGGTCCTGTGGACACTCCCTGCCCTCACTTATGCCTGTGGCACAAGATGCCCCACTGATGTCAGAGGGACTGCATAGCTATATCTCAAGGTAGGGTTTGGCCCATAAGTTTCAGTAACTCCTAGATACTCGCCTATGTTAGAAGGACATATGGCAGTGTCTCATGGCTCCTCCCTTTGGACATGGGGCAGGGGTGACAGGCTGCTGTTACGGGTGAGGTTTCAGTTGGTCTTTATGGCGTAGACCTCTCTAAACTGTGTCCCAGTAACTCTTTCAACTTATAAACTACAAGCCATTTGGTAGCTGTGATGCCCCATCTGATCGAATGAGTTTCACAGCTCCTGGCAAAGGGGGTTGTCTCTAATGCTATAAACAATGCTGTCTCTTTGTGCACCCACACCTGGGTGACTGGCTGATGCAGACAAAAGACAGAGAGATCCTGACCATGAGCTGTGTGCTGTCTCCCTTTGAATCCAGCAACCAAGTGCTGCATGGGCCTCTTTCTCCCAGGCACTAGTCTCTCCTGGGAAAAGCTTGATGCTCTGCAAGGTCAACGAGAAGGGGGTTCCTCTTGTATCCTCTGATCGCGAATCAAGGAGCTGCCTATGTTAACAGTCATCTCCATTACAGCCTGGGTACATCTTCATGCACTGGGCCCCATGATGGCGCATCTGAACCAGTGCCAAGGATGCTTCTTAAATCAGCCTGCTCCACCTATCCCTTTATGGTCACTTGTCTCCTGAATCCAAGCTTGGTGCTGCCCATCTATCTGGAGATGGCCGGCCTCTCATGCAGAGTGGTTGCATGGCAGGAACATCAAATGGGGTTGCCCCTGAAAACTGGTCTGTAGTTGGACTAGGCCAGGTTCCTTCAAAATACAGGTTAAGAGTATTAAGAAAACACCTGTTTCTAGTCATCAGAGTAAAGGATCAGCTGCCTAATCCAGACTGGTACTCAATTCACCAAGGCGGCCATGACTTGAAAGATCAGGCAAAAACAAAGGTGTGGCCTGTATCCCTAATACAGAGGTGCCCAGGTGGCAGGGGCCTGCTGTACCTGAGCCAGTGAAGCCCAGTCTTGTCTACTGAACATGCTGTCATTGTAAGTGGTTTTTAATTCAGTCTAAGCATAAATCCTGCTGACAAGGAATGCCCAGCAGTGTGATCCTTGCCAAGATTGGATAGCTGCTCTGGTCTTGGCCTCTGAAAATGAGGGCTTTAAAAATAAATAAATCTAAAGGCTCCCCCGTGAAGCAGAGGCCCAATCTGTTGACACAGCTGCAGCAGCTTTCTCTAAGAATTGCAAAGGTCTGCTGCTGATCTGGGGCATGGAGAGCAGACGGATGGCAAAAGTTGCTCAAAGATGGGCCAACATGAGTGAACTGCAGAAGGCATCTGCTGTAGATGGGTGTAATCTGTACTGGAGTAGTTTACTGACACTCATCTCCTTGACTGCACTGCTACCGGGAAATCTGCCCCCGCCACTCCAGCCCAAGAGCTGATTGGTGCCCTGACTCTTAATTAGTCACTGCTTTTTCAGCCTGTCACAGTTAAAGCCTGCTGTTTAAACTGGCTGTTCCCTACTTGTCAGCCAAGTAATCCAGTGGTCTTAAACTTAATGTAACTATAGTGCCTGACAGGCGCCTGGCTGTATTCCTGCCAGCGCTCTTGCTGTCATCCTCTGAAAGGATCGGCCTCTGCTTAATGGGAAGTTTCTCAAAGCTATTAAAAAAAAAAAAAAAAAAATCCCTGCTCGAGAAGGCTGGCCTCAGATGAGCTGCAGACTTTAATGAATAATTGAATAGGGGTCAGTTTACAGGACTTGCACATGAGGAATGCAGTGACGTTAGCAGCAGCCAGCGAGGCTTGTGTTTGTAGCAATTTTGCTTGCAGAACTAGCTTGGCATTGCTGATTCTGAAACCTCTCCCCTTTTTAATTATGAATTCAAATAAAAACCACCTCTGGCTCTTTGTGTTCCAAAGAAATTCCCTTTATCTGATAGCTATCCACTGGCGCAAACCTGCGCTATGTTTCAGCGCAGAAGCCATCCATCTCTCTCTGTCTCCCTTCATAGCAAGACTCAGAAGAGAGCTATAAAGCAAGGCCCCTCCTTTCAGCCCTTCATCTTCTGTGTTCTCTTGACCTGATAAACTTTGCTGGCACTGCTCTGGCTTTGAGGACAGACTGGGATCGCAATTTCAAAGGGGAACTGACTGTGATCCTAGAGAGTAATTTTATAGTAGCATTCAGACTAGGAAGGAAACGCAACAAAACCTGACAAAAACTCTGCCTGCATTTCTCCCAGCAGGGCTAAATAAGCTGCTACTCCCATCCTCCCCCTCCCTCCATGTGAGGAGATGTGTTCTGTTACTTCATCTATAGCAGGGAGTGAAGGGCTGGGGAATCTTCCAAGCAGAAGGGATTATCTTTAGGGATAATACCGTTCTTTATTCTAAGGGCTTGTCTACACTGGCAATTAACAGCGCTGCAGCTTTCTCGCTAAGGGGTGTGAAAAAACACCCCCTTGAGCGCAGCAAGTTGCAGCGCTGTAAAGCACCAGTGTAAAGAGTGCCCCAGTGCTGGGAGCTACGCCCCCTGTTGAGGTGGGCTTTTTGAGAGTGCTGGGAGAGCGCTCTCCCAGTGCTGCGCCGTGACCACACGAGGCCCGTTAAAGCGCTGCCAGCATAGAGTAGCCCTAACTGTTCTACATCTTTCAGAGGAACAGCCGTGTTAGTCTGTATTCGCAAAAAGAAAAGGAGGACTTGTGGCACCTTAGAGACTCACCAATTTATTTGAGCATGAGCTTTCGTGAGCTACAGCTCACTTCATCAGATGCGTACCGTGGAAACTGCAGCAGACTTTATATATACACAGAGAATATGAAACAATACCTCCTCCCACCCCACTGTCCTGCTGGTAATAGCTTATCTAAAGTGATCATCAGGTGGGCCATTTCCAGCACAAAGCCAGGTTTTCTCACCCTCCACCCCCCCACACAAATTCACTCTCCTGCTGGTGCTAGCCCATCCAAAGTGACAACTCTTTACATAATCAAGTCGGGCTATTTCCTGCACAAATCCAGGTTTTCTCACATCCCCACCCCCACCCCCATACACACACAAACTCACTCTCCTGCTGGTAATAGCTCATCTAAACTGACCACTCTCCAAGTTTTAAATCCAAGTTAAACCAGAACATCTGGGGGGGGGGGGTAGGAAAAAACAAGAGGAAACAGGCTACCTTGCATAATGACTTAGCCACTCCCAGTCTCTATTTAAGCCTAAATTAATAGTATCCAATTTGCAAATGAATTCCAATTCAGCAGTTTCTCGCTGGAGTCTGGATTTGAAGTTTTTTTGTTTTAAGATAGCGACCTTCATGTCTGTGATTGCGTGACCAGAGAGATTGAAGTGTTCTCCGACTGGTTTATGAATGTTATAATTCTTGACATCTGATTTGTGTCCATTTATTCTTTTACGTAGAGACTGTCCAGTTTGACCAATGTACATGGCAGAGGGGCATTGCTGGCACATGATGGCATATATCACATTGGTGGATGTGCAGGTGAACGAGCCTCTGATAGTGTGGCTGATGTTGTTAGGCCCTGTGATGGTGTCCCCTGAATAGATATGTGGGCACAATTGGCAACGGGCTTTGTTGCAAGGATAAGTTCCTGGGTTAGTGGTTCTGTTGTGTGGTATGTGGTTGTTGGTGAGTATTTGCTTCAGGTTGCGGGGCTGTCTGTAGGCAAGGACTGGCCTGTCTCCCAAGACTTGTGAGAGTGTAGGGTCATCCTTTAGGATAGGTTGTAGATCCTTAATAATGCGTTGGAGGGGTTTTAGTTGGGGGCTGAAGGTGACCGCTAGTGGCGTTCTGTTATTTTCTTCGTTAGGCCTGTCCTGTAGTAGGTAACTTCTGGGAACTCTTCTGGCTCTATCAATCTGTTTCTTTACTTCTGCAGGTGGGTATTGTAGTTGTAAGAAAGCTTGACAGAGATCTTGTAGGTGTTTGTCTCTGTCTGAGGGGTTGGAGCAAATGCGGTTGTATCGCAGAGCTTGGCTGTAGACGATGGATCGTGTGGTGTGGTCAGGGTGAAAGCTGGAGGCGTGCAGGTAGGAATAGCGGTCAGTAGGTTTCCGGTATAGGGTGGTGTTTATGTGGCCATTGTTCATTAGCACTGTAGTGTCCAGGAAGTGGATCTCTTGTGTGGACTGGACCAGGCTGAGGTTGGTGGTGGGATGGAAATTGTTGAAATCATGGTGGAATTCCTCAAGGGCTTCTTTTCCATGGGTCCAGATGATGAAGATGTCATCAATATAGCGCAAGTAGAGTAGGGGTTTTAGGGGACGAGAGCTGAGGAAGCGTTGTTCTAAATCAGCCATAAAAATGTTGGCATACTGTGGGGCCATGCGGGTACCCATAGCTCACGAAAACTCATGCTCAAATAAATTGGTTAGTCTCTAAGGTGCCACAAGTACTCCTTTTCTTTTTGTTCTACATCTGTGATTCTTCACCACCATGGTGCAAAGCACTTGTAAGGTGCGTGAGACAAATGGCAGTTCCGAGTCCTGGAACGCCGAGAACTGCAGACCTCATGACGCTAGGACTTTGTAATTCATTATTTTGGGAAGCTAGAGAGAGTTTATAATGTTTAACAGATTTAAAATCTTAGCTTTGAGCCCTGCATGCTTAACTTGACAGAAGGTAATTTAGCTTTAAGGCTGGTTTAAACTTAAAGCCAAGGTTTTCCCCCATGTAGAGATTAACGATCTCAGTGAAGTTTGTGGGTTGTTGGTTTTTTTTTAACAGCTTTACAAGTGTCAACTTTATGTGGGGGCTAAAAGTAATTTTACAGAAGCAGTAAAATTCTTCTATAGCTTCAGGTGAAACTGCAGAATCCCTTTTTTCCTCACTTTGCTGCTGGCTGTCAAAGGCGACGCAGATAAATACGGCACAAACAATGGTGGCTCTTCTGAGGGTTCACTGCAGTGGAGCAGCACGGAAGGAAATGCCAGGCTGGAACTGCTTGTGCTGTGTAAACAGGGTGGTGTTCAAACAATCTTGAACTTTGTATTAATAGCTCTTCTTGCTACACTAGTATGGGATGGCTCTGAAGTTGTTTATCAAAGGCTATCTGGCTTAGAAAGGTGGCTAGCCACTTCCTTCTCTTTTTTTCTAGTAAAATCCATTAGCCTTTCTGCAGCATGAGCATTGGAGACCACACTGTCAACTTATTAGGATTTAAAAAATAACAACCCCCTGCCTCTTGTCATAATGATACTCAAAGGCAAAAGGGTTTTCTTCAGCAGGACCATGAAATCTTTGCTTGTATGGGTCTAGCTCAAACTGGCGTACAAACTTGCCATTGAAATTTGAGTGGTCCTGCCTTCAGCCACTCTTCTGGGTTTGGATGCTAATGGCAGGTGTTGCAATATCCATACCCTTCCCCAGCGGAATGATGGGCACATATTTTGTTATGAAGAAGGTGTCAGTTTAGTGGTGGTGGTTTTTTTGTTTTGTTTTTTGTTTATTTTAAATTGGCCTCACCAAAACTCCTGCTCGCTGCAGCTGTGTCTCATGGAGAAGGATTCCCACTCTGTAGCAGGAGCTGTATCTGAAGAGAGCGCTGTTGCATAACTTATTAATCAGTCATGTTAATTATGGTGGTGTTAAGGACCAACCAGGAATGAGGCTCCGTTGTAAAAGGTGCTATTTGAGTAGCAGTCCCTGCCCAATGGTACAGTCTAAACACACAAGGTGGGGGAAGGGGTATAACACACCCAAGCAGAGTGAACAATGTGAAGATATTGGCAACCATGTTAATTCCCTTACTTTGGAGGGTGGGGAGCAGGGCATTTAGTTAGGAGGAGATCAGCTAAATGGAAAGAACAGAGAAGAGGTGAGGAGCAGGGCCAAGGAGAAGAGAGTAAGGTGGGGTAGGTGTGGCATGAGGCAAGGATGAACAGACGGAGGGAGGGAGCGGGTTGGCGCAAGCAGCCAGTCAACACATAGCAGAGAGTCCAGTCAGAACTGTAGGAAGTTCTCTGCATGTTCGAATTCCCTGCGTAGGCCAGCCATGTCTGCAATGGCCGGCTGGAGTCTCCTACTTGTTCCCTCCTTTATCCTTTCCCCAAGGCTGGCGGGGGAGAACTTTGGCTTCTGGTGCTCTCTGTTTGGGTGGCTTTTCCCCTGCACAGTTCTGGGACTGGGGGTTGTTCTGGAGGGATGGAGGGCACCAGCAGGGCCTTAATTCAGCCCCTCCTCCCAGTGCAGCAGTCCTTGCTCTGATGGCTCTTCCTACCAGCTCGAGCCTCTGGCTGGTTCCTCTGCAGTTCTCCACTGGAAATGACAGCGCTATAGCTTTGGACTTGGAGTCAGGAATAGAAAATCAGCAGTTAGAGGCACATAAAAGGACTCTGTTAAAGAGGCTTTGTGATCTAGTAGTGTCAGTGATTCACTGGGGTGAGGAGAGAAGTGATGCATCAGCTGAAATGCTTTAGCACAGGTTGACCCAGTTACTGCATATTTTCGATGTGTTTCTAATTATTCCCTCCTTTCACTTTCTGTAACGTTCATGTCGTCGCACCAGAAGGGCTTTCTTTGCTGCTCTGTGTTGAACAGCGGGGGGGGGGGGGGGGGGGGGCTGAATGAATATGCTGGGCCTCCAGCAGCTCAATCCAACCCTCTACAACATCACTGCTGAATGTACAGAGAAGTGTCACCCTCTTGGATGCAACGGGTAGAGTTTGCTGTGCAAGTGAAGTGCTGGAAAGCAAGTCCCAGTTCCCTTCACACTGGCAGGGAGAAGGGAGGGGAGTTGGTCCGAAACTCTCAAATGGAAACGACACCATTCTTGGTGAACAGGGCAAAACACCAGCCCCTATCAGTATTCAAAGATCACAGGTGTAGAGCATACAGAGAGCCACCTTTTCTTCTCCTATCCCCACCCAAAGTCCTGCATAGTATCCTAGACTAAGCACCCAGCCCAGGTGAACATATCTAGCTCTAGTCTCTAAGCAGTGGTGATCCCTCCTGGTATCAGTTTGGTTTCACAGCATGGCTTTTACAGGCATGGAAGGAAATGACATTCTGTCATGTCACAGCCAGGCAAGTGTGTGCCAACTTGTCTGCTCTTAGTACAGCTCTGCTATCAGATAGCTCAGCTTTAAGGATTCACAGAATCCAAAAAACAGTAATTTGTATTGTAAGATGCCATTATCTGAACTGATGGAAACAATGCTTCCTTGCTTAATTTCCTGCCATGATTTATTCATACACCTGCTGCAGTAGCTTTCCAAACTGCAGGCTGGTGGGGGGAGGAAGGCTGCCACTGCATGACTGTTGCTTTGTACACCCCCCCACCCCCCAAAAATGTAACCCATTTAAAAAAAAAAAAAAAAAGCTTTGTCGGGACCACAGAGGCCTTGAGCGTCCTACAAGGAAACGTGTCTTCTGTGTTGGTGTGGGAGGAGTATGGAATTCCCACATCCTCATGATGGCAAATACATTCCACATCCCACAGCAATTCCAGAGGCACTTCACTTAATATTGCAAACAAGTATCAGCTCTATTTGTGGAACTAGTGTTAGATCCTCTTAGGCAGTGAAAAGGAGTCTGTCGTTCCTCTACCGAGAGTGTAAAAATAACAAGAGCTACGTAATGTCTAGAGTGAGCATAGCATTGATGTACAGGTTTTTAAGAATTTCTTAATGTTTCTCAACTACAAGAACTAGATTTGCTTTATCAAGCATCCAAGGTTGCTGTGCGTTTTATTTGGGGGTAAAACTGGAGACATCCCTACCTTCTTGCCTTTAATAGAATTTTCAGAAATGTCAGACAAGACCAGCAGTTTCCTTTGCACTTTCTCTAGAGACTTCTTGTTCTTTAAAAGTTGCACACTAGGTACTTCTGCATCCAGACTCTTACGTGAAAGGTGTTGTGGGATACTTTCCACTGTGGTACATCATTTCACTAGATGCAAAGCCTGGCTTAGCATGGTTGCTGCTCTGTTTACTGCTCTGGAGACAGTCTGGTGTAGCACAAGTGAGCTGTTAACACACAATTTACAAAGAATCTTTGTCTGAGCATGTATCTTCAGACAGAACTCCGCTGTCAGCTGATCTCAGACAGGTGTGGCTTTTAGTGCCTTGAAAGGATGGAGAGTCACTAGAAATTTGCAGGCTCAAATGCCAAACTCTTCTTGCTTTCTGAGGAACCAAGGCCTGGCAATAAAATAAGCTGCTTTATCTAGTCCATGTGTCCTTGACTCAAATAGAAAGATCCTTGCTAATTCTGTATCGTGATTACGTTTCCAAGTGACGCCAGATTCCCATTATCCATGAGTTCCTAGATCAGTATCTAGAGGTAATGTCCTCTGTTAAAACTGGACATTCTGGTATTCTTGCTGTGGTAGCCACGTGGTGCATCTGGCCAGGCCAGAAGGGCTGTTCTAAATGTGTAAGAAACTTGGCTTGACCTGGAAATTCTGTCCTGTGATGTCAACCTGGGCTATATCCTGTTCCCTTTAGCCTCTGACTAAAGCTGTTACTTAGGCAGTACTGATTTGCTGAAGAGGGGATTTAAGAAAACTATTTTCAAAGATGCTGAATCGAGCTCTGAGCCCATCATAAAATGGGTCCTCTTGGCTGGTTTGTTTATCAGATGTAGAAACATTTCTGTTACTTTAAATCTACTTTAAGAGAGCCACCTGCTGGAGTGAACAATTGATATTGGCCTGCGTAACATTCGGGTCTTACCTCGTGGGGGTGGGTGTCCCTCAGTTGGCTTCAGTAGCGTGTAAGTCGGTGAAACCAGGTATGTATTTGTCCCTATAACTGCTAATATTAGTATCTGTCAGTTCTATCCCAATGCCGACTTCAGACTGTCTTCCCCTGCAAGGACTTCTCTGCCTGTTGCTAAAGAGGCTATTGGCATCGGTTTGTAGCCTCTGGACTTAGAACTGTCACAGGAAGGGAGTGAACTTTCAGAAAGTACAATCAGCCTTTCATGTACTGAGAGATTGGGCATTTTCTCAGTCACAAAAATAGCCAACTTTCCACTGGCAAACCAGCTCAGTGGGGAAGAGACTGCCCCAGCACCAGTCACAAGGGCTGAAATTGGCCTGCTTTCCTAGGCTTCACTTGCAGCCCTGATCAGAGAGGTCATTCTAGCTGCTCTGGCAGAAGGTCATTCGAACTGCACTGGCAGAAAAGTCCTTCCAGGGGAGTGAAGTCTGGTTTCCTCTTTAATTTTTGCTATTAATGCCAGAGCCTTTTTTTTGTTTGTGGGAAGAAATACTTCCATGAGGAACACTGCCTGAAAGCCCTAACATGCTGAGCCAAAAGGACCTCTGGTGCACAATTCCACTGAGTTCTGTGATGTTACCAGGGGATTAACTTGGCATACTGACTTCAAGCAGAAACTTCAGGGCATACTTTTGACATGGACTGTGTAGAACAGGGCTATTTCCATCTAATCATTGCTGCTTCCAGCCTCTAGCAAAATAACACAATTTTTTTTTAATAGTACAACCATAGAGTAACTTTATCCTTTTCTGGGATGCCAAGTTCATCACCGCTACAGTTCAACTGAATTCAATGGAATGGCAACCGGGATGCTTTTGACCCAATGTCAGGTTTCCATACAGATCGCAGGCACGTCGCATTTTAATTACTATAAAATTGTCAAATAATTTATTTGCCATGAAGGAATAGCCTAAGAAGCCTGTATTACTAAAAACTTGCGGAAAGATGACCGTAAACCAGATTCTGACCTGGTATAAATCCAGAGTAAATGAACTCTCATTCATTGGCTCTGTTGATGTAAATGAGATTGAAATGTGCCCCCCCCCCCCGCCCTTAAGGAAAGAGAGCTTCTTGCTTTTGCATGCGGACTTTGCTATAAGATTCATGCCTATTTTTCTTCTAATTCGGTCATCAAACTATTCCTACTCTTAAAAAAAGAAAAAAGTGGGAGTGGGGGAGAGAGGCCAAGTGAGATGGAAGGTGACCAATCTGTAGCAGTAGCATTCCCACTGTAAACAAATCCTTCCCTATTGTACTTGCAAACATTAGTGCTTTACCTGAGCTAATCCCAAAGAATCCACCCCTTCTTTATTATCCGTCTGTCAGGAAGTTCTGGTTGCCAATGTCTTCAGCACTGCTCCTTATACACACAGTTTATTGACATTGTATGCTAGTTATATCTTCAAAACCACCCCCGCATGCATGCAACGCCCTCCCCGGCCCCAGGAGCTTGTTCTGGCTCATGGAGGTGTGCGCCTGCTGGAACTGTACACTCTGGTTTAAAGAACCTCTGGAGTGCTGCATCCCTGGTTATTCAAGGGGATGGAGATGTAGCAAGAACTTAAATTAGAACAGGCTGTGATGTTGAAACCATATTAGAGAGACATGGTGGGTGAGCGAATATCTTTTTTATTGGACCAACTTCTGTTGGTGAGAGAGACAAGCTTTCGAATTACACAGAGCTGCTCTTTAGATCTGGGAAAGGTTCTCCCAAGTCACAGCAAAATGTAAGGCGGAACAGATAGTTTAGTGTAACTAGTTAGCACATATTGTTAGGGACCATTCAAGGTAGAATGGCTCATTAAGAACCTCTGCAGTCATAGGAGAAAAAGACCGGGTTGGTAAGTTAGAGATTGTTGTAATAAAAGCCATAAATCCAGTGTCTCTGATTTATGTTCAGTCTGTGATTGTTAGTGTGTAGCAGAGCAATAAATTTAAGCTCCCAGGCTCCTCTTTTGAAAGTGTTGAGCAGGTTTCCTTTGAGGAGGAGGACTGCTAGGTCAGATATAAAGGGATCGCTTTGTGGAAAGTGTTCCCCTAGAGGTGATAGGGTGTTTTTGTTTTTCATCGTTTTCCAGTGTGAGTTCATTCCAGAGTTTAGTGATTTGTTTGGTTTCAGGCACATAATTGTTGTTGGGGGCATTTAGTGCACTGGATGAGGTACACCACGTGTTATGATAGGCATGTGTAGGATCCATGGATCTTGAAAGGTGTGCTGTGGGGGGGTGTTGATCATGGTAGCAGTGGAGATATGTTTGCAGGTTTTGCATCTGTTCTGGCAGGGTCTGGTGCCACTTTGAGTTGGTGGGGCCTGGTCTGTGGGGAGCTTGCTTCCAATGACGAAGTTGGGGATTGTTTGAAGGCCAGAAATGGAGGCTCAGGAAAGACTTCTTTCAGGATGGGGTCCCCATCAAATATGGGTTGTAGTTGTTTGATACCCCATATGGATTCCAATGTGGGGTAGTAGGTAACAACTAGAGGTGTGCCGTTGGAGTGGGGGTTATTTCTGTATCTCTTGGGCTATTTGGGTGGCCTATTCCATGATGCGATCTACTTCTCTAGTGAAGTGTCTTTGTTTGGTGAAGGCAGTTTTAAAGTGTGCTAAGGTGTCTATCCCTAACTTTCTCCTCTGAGTGTATTCTGTGGTATCTGAGTGCCTAACTGTAGATACCAGATTTCTTGGTGTGTTTGGGGTGGTTACTGGACCTATAAAGGTAGGTGTGGTGATCCATGTGCTTCTTGTATATGGTTGTCTCTATGGTTCAATTGGTGATGATGGTCATGGTGTCCAGGAAGTTGATGCTAGTGTGGGAGTGTTCCAGAGAGTTTTTAATGAACGGGTGGTGGCTGATGAAGTTGTAGTGGAAATCTTTGAGGGAGTTTAAACCATCTGTCCAGAGAATGGAAATATCATTGATGTACCTCGGGTATATCATTGATTTAATGGTCCATTTGTCCAGAAATTCTTCTAAGAGGGCTGTGATAGAGGTCTCTAAAATCATGACTGGTGTGGAGAAAGTAAATAAGGAAGTGTTATTAACTCCTTCTCATAACACACAAGAGCTAGGGGTCATCAAATAAAATTAATAGACAGCAGGTTTAAAACAAACAAAAGGAAATATTTCTTCAAACAATGCACAGTCAACCTGTGGAACTCTTTGCCAGAAGATGTTGTGAAGGCCAAGACTATAACAGGGTTCAAAAAAGAACTAGATAAATTAATGGAGGACAGGTCCATTGATGGATATTAGCCAGGCTGGGCAGGGATGGTGTCCCTAGCCTGTTTGCCAGAAGCTGAGAGTGGGCGACAGGGGATGGATCACTTGATGATTCTCTGTTCTGTTCATTCCCTCTGAAGCACCTGGAATTGGCCACTGTCGGAAGACAGGACACAGGGCTAGATGGACCATTGGTCTGACCCAGTATGGCCATTCTTATGTTCAAGGGGGCCCATGAAGAAGTTGACATATTGGGGAGCCATCTTAGTACCCAAAGCTGTTCCCATGATTTTGACAACATGTTTGTTGTTGACTATAAAATCATTATGGGTGAGGATGAAATTAATGAGTTTGGCGATTTGTGTTGGAGGTGGATATCTGAGAGTTGCCCATTGTCTTGTAAATATTTGAGGTAGGCAGCAATGCCGTCATTACGAGAGACGTTGGTGTGAGTGACATCCTTGGCGGTGAAGATGGTGTTCTGATGGAGGTTGTTAATTGTATAGCATACAGTTTAGGATAACATTTGAGTGGCAAATCCAGATACTGCAGGCTTTTATAAATACCCTCTAGGGAATAGGTAGAACCTTTGAGCTTTGTAGACGGGGTGTTCTATAGGTATAGATCTGTAGTGATCAAACACATGCATGTTGAGTCATTTCTTTTCCCTTCACAATAAGAAGTTCTAATCTACTTTTCAGAGTAGCAGCCGTGTTCATCTGTATCCGCAAAAAGAAAAGGAGTACTTGTGGTACCTTAGAGACTAACAAATTTATTTGAGCACAAGCTTTCGTGAGCTACAGCTCAGAAGTGCCACAAGTACTCCTTTTCTTTTTGTAATCTACTTTTGTATTCAGCTGGACTTTCTTTTTGACATTCTGTGCACCTGAATTCTTTTTCTTCCCATCCATAAAGAATATGGGAGAGTTTTTCTGCCTAGATGACTTCATTTGTTTGTTCTTAGCTTCTACTGTGTTTTATTTCAGAAATTGGCTCTTTAAGAGAGTATTTCTGTTTAAGCAATCTCATAACTGCCCACTATGTGAGGCAGGAAGAGTCTCCCCCACTTGGGGTGATCCACACTAGGAGAAAAAGAGGTGTCGTTTTTAATCATGTGACAACACATGGCAAAATTCTAGTGTGGACGAAGAAGTTGTGTGAAAACTACAGCGTTAACAGATTCAGGTAAACACTAGAGGGGAGCATAGGACTTACCTTGGCCAGCTAATGTGTGAAAACAATTGCCTTGTCCACAATAGGGTTTCTGTGACTGTGGGTCTCAGGCTGTATGGACAGCCCAGCCCAGCAGTGAATTAATGCCCTAATTCCTCCCTCTGTGGAGGGCATTAATGAAAACCAGGATTAAGCAGACTCCTTGCTTCTCCAATAGAGCATCCTCCTGCTAGGCGGCCCAGGGCTGGTGTGGCAGAGTTCTGTGCAGGTTGTCTCATGGTGCCTGCCTGCGATTTCCATGGCTCTACTACTGACCTTACTTTGAACTCTCTTCCCTGTTCCCCAAATTTCAAAAACGTAAAATCTGCTGTTGCTGTGGGCAGTACTTAGGATTGCTACTTCCTCTTACCTCACTAATGGTTTCTCTATCAAGAGCTAACACCCCTTGTTGCAAAAATTCTCTTCCTTTAGTCCAGTTCTCTTCTGATAATTCTCTAGCCTGATCCTGCAGACTGGGGGTCAGTTGGTCAGTGTACATGGACATCTTCCACTCTTAATTTTTTTTTTAATTCCCTTGATCATAAATTGAAACTGTTCCCACAAATCACATGCAGGCTATAACAGACACATCTATCTTAAGTGTGGAATCATGCTCTAAAATTGCTATTTGGGGCTAAGAGGAGTAAAACATGGGTTGGTCTGCCCCTGTATCTTCACAGTAGCATACTTGTTCTTTCCTGTAGAAAACATGCAAAGATTTATTAGAAGACCAGTCAACCTCAGCTTTATTTAAAACAACTCTTTAGGAAGCATTGCTTTCTGGTCACTTCCTCTTGCCACCTACTGATCTGAAGTAGATCACATGAGCATAATTCTATACTCTTACTGGAAACTGCTTCAAACTCCTTCCTAGTGCCAGAGATGCTCCAGAGTGCAAGGCCTGAATGCACTTGAGTTCCTGTTGCTCCTAGTGAAAACGTTGAACATCTAGGGCTCTTCTTAAAAACTGCGGCCCCCGAATAAAGACACTGTCTACACTCAGTGCCCAGACTGCACATGGTATGATTCCTTTTCCCAACAACTACCGCAAACCTTCAGTTGCACATTGTCTGGCTTGTGGCATAACCCACTGCTGAAATGTGGCTTCTTGGGTAAGGGGCAAGAATCCCACTTTAAGAGCATGCTGAAATGACAGCCGCTGTCTCTCTTCAAACAGCAGCTTTTCACACTATCAGTTTCCTGTTTATGAAACTCTGATCCTTCCTCACTCTCTTGCTGTCACTGATGCTCTGTTGCCAGCACTCTACAGGATGTGTGAGCAGATCTCAACAGCAGACAAAGGCAGTTCCAGTTATTCTGATTAAAATTAGAGCAAGCATGGTGCCTCTTTTTTTTTTTTTTTTCCAACAATTTACAGAGCTGACGTTAGAATCATGATCAGCTGACGAAATCTAATTTGCAGTAACTTTAAACTGTGTGCTGTGGACTGTCGTCTTTACTACTCCTGGGCTGGGATGAGGGCAATAGCAGAAGGTTCCCCTAGTAGTTATGGATGGTTCTGTGCCGCGTGTTCTAACTTCAGTCTTGCAGTTTGATGTGCCTTAAATAGTACTTGTAGAATTAGACTTGAATTGCTAAATGTTGGTGGTAGTTAACATCTGCCTTCACTTAAAAACAGACTCCCATTATTTAATTAAATTAAAGCAGTGGGAAATTGCATGTTGCACTTTCAGGCAACGCTTGTCCTCTCTTGCTACCAGTTCTATCTGGACAGAAATGCTTGATCATAGTTAATATTTCTGACTCTGCTAAGACGATTCTAGTCATTAGGTTTTGCACAAATAGGCTTGTTTCCTGCTAGTGCAAATATTGAAATCCCTGTCAAAAATTCAGAAACTGCCATTTACAAGAAAAGGGAGAAGGGCAGCCATGCTTGTCTCCTCTGTCTGTTAGCAAGGAGAAATAATGCATGTAATTGTCCTTGAATTGAGGTGCCAGCAACCTCTCTGCTGCCTTGGTAGAAGGGAGAAGCAAACTGCCCACTTGCTAGCCTTGTGTGTGAAGGGGATTAATAACTAATGCACAAGGTAGAAAACTGACTTGAAGAGGTTTGATGAAACAATCTTCAAACCGGGTACCCATCATCTACCTCCGGGCCATCACAGTAACCCCTCAAGAGCTGCCTTTCCCACTGGTGTGAGATTTGGGTGCTCAGACTTGGACTTTGGCCCGAGTCCGATTTGTTCTTGGTACTAGGTGAATTGTTATATAAGGAATGATAGTGCTAGGTGGCTTAACCACCATGGAGTTGGGTGTACCTCACTAGAAGTCAAGCCGGTGCTGTCTGCTTTTGGAAAGATGGCTAAATGGAACCGATCCCCATCCCCCCCCCCCCCCAAGAGAGCTCTGCCTTACAAAGTTTTGTTTATCGGAGTTTGGCATGAGCAAGCCACAGGGCTGCTGATGGTATCATTTGTGAGATACATTGCACTGATATTAGCAAAACTACTGTGTAACTTTCTACCCCAGATAGTCTCCTGTCAGTGTTTTTGCACATCTGAAATACAGAAGGCTCCACACTTGGGAGCTAGAAGTGAGCATGTGACACAAGTCATGCACAAGTGGTCACCATTCTTTGCAGTGAATTTGAGCAAGCCTGGATGTGATCAATATTAGTGAATGCATATGATCCATAATAACCTCATAGAATATCAGGGTTGGAAGGGACCTCAGGAGGTCATCTAGTCCAACCCCCTGCTCAAAGCAGGACCAATCCCCAATTTTTGCCCCAGTTCCCTAAATGGCCCCCTCAGGGATTGAACTCACAACCCTGGTTTTAGCAGGCCAATGCTCAAACCACTGAGCTATCCCTCCCCCAACCTGCAATATCATAGTGTGTAATTTGGCCCATAAACGTGTGAGGAGAGATCTGCAGGATTGTGAAAATGCCTTCTGTGACTGGAAAAACTTCACACTCACCTCTTAACAGATCCACTTACGGGAGCCCAAAGGGCCCGATCTTGAGAGGTGTGGACCGCCTGCAACTCTTGTTCCTTTCAAAGTACTATACTATGTTCAGAAAAATAATCTCTCCCCCTCTGACGGAGGCGCATTGGTGCCAATGGGCAAAGGGTTTCCTGTTCTTTACAGGCAATTCCTGTCCCAGACCTGACAAACTCAGTACACTTAATGCACCGCTTTCACTGTATTTATCCATGAGGGGTAGCCTGTGAGGTCTCTACTGAAATCTTGTAACTTATCAATACTCATAATCCTTGTGAGATGTGTGTATGGGTAATATTTAAGGAATAATGTAACTTTATTGAAAATTATGCTTTATGGTCTTAGAGTAAAAGTTAGGCACTAGGGAATCACATGTCTCGGTGATAAGCCCATTAAGGTGGGAGGGAATTGTCACTCTTTCCTGGTCAGCCGGTGACATAATGCAAGGTTCAACTGTCTACCCTTACCCTATTCCAGAAGAGTCAATGGAAAACCATCAAAGACAACGGCAAACAACCAAAACCACTTGGAGGTAAAAGAAACATTATAGCAGACAGGGGATTGTGTGATCTGTGAATAAAGACACAAGCCTGGTTCAGTATATGAGAGAGTAGAGAGATCCCCTCTGGATCCATTCAGTGAGGAGACATCTTCTGGAGCGGGAGGTGTTTCATGAAAGAGTGGATCCTGGTTCATGTGAGGCCAGCCAGCAACGCAACAGACTGAACTTTGGGGAGGAAAACCTACTTTATTAGATAAGAAAGGCAACTATTAATAAAGTGTAGGCCCTAGTTTGTCTATTATATAGGACTATCAATTATTCGCAGTTAACTCACGCGATTAACTCAAAAAAATTAATCGCGATTTTAAAAAAAAAGTTAATCATGATTAATTGTAGTTTTAATCTATTGTTTAAAAATGCGAATACTAATTGAAATGTATTAAATATTTTGGATGCTTTTCTACATTTTCATATATATTGTTTTCTGAGTTGTAATTGAAATCAAAGTGTATATTTGATTACAAATATTTGCACTGTAAAAATGATAAACAAAAGAAATAGTATTTTTCAATTCACCTCAGACAAACACTGTCGTGCAATCTCTTTGTTGTGAAAGTGCAACTTACAAATGTAGATTTTGTTTTGTTACATAACTGCACACAAAACCAAAACAATGTAAAACTTTAGAGCCTACAAGTCCACTCAGTCCTACTTCTTGTTCAGCCAATTGTTAAGACAAATAAGTTTGTTTACAATTACAGGAGAGAATGCTGCCCTCTTCTTATTTACAATGTCACCAGAAAGTGAGAAAAGGCATTCACATGGCACTTTTGTAGCTGGCGTTGTAAGGTATTTACATGCCAGATATGCTAAACATTCGTATGCCCCTTCATGCTTCGGCCACCATTCCAGAGGACATGCTTCCATGCTGATGACTCTTGTTTAAAAAAATGTGTTAATTAAATTTGTGACCAAACTCCTTGGGGGAAGAACTGTGTGTCCCCTGCTCTGTTTTACCTGCATTCTGCCGTATATTTCATGTTTTAGCAGTCTCGGATGATGACCGAGCACATGTTCATTTTAAGAACACTTTCACAGCAGATTTGACAAAACGCAAAGAAGGCACCACTGAGAGACTTCTAAAAATAGCTACAGCACTCGACCCAAGGCTTAAGAATCTGAAGTGACTTCCAAAATCTGAGAGGGATGAGGTGTGGAGCATGCTTTCAGAAGTCTTAAAAGAGCAACACTCTGATGCGGAAACTACAGAACCCAAACCACCAAAAAAAGAAAATCAACCTTCTGCTAGTGGCATCTGACTCAGATAATGAAAACGAACATGCGTTGGTCTGCTCTGCTCTCAATTGTTATCGAGCAAAACCCATCGTCCGCATGGATGCATGTCCCCTGGAATGGTGGTTGAAGCATGAAGGGACATGTGCTAAAGATTCATATCTGGCATGTAAATATCTTGCAACGCCGGCTACATCCAGGCCATGCGAACGCCTGTTCTCACTGTCAGGTGACATTGTAAACAAGAAATGGGCAGCATTATTTCCTGCAAATGTAAACAAACTTGTTTGTCTGAACAACTGGCTGAAGTAGGACTGAGTGGACTTGTAGGCTCTAAAGTTTTACATTGTTTTATTTTTGAATGCAGTTATTTTTTAATATCCAAAAATATTTAAAGAAATGGTATTTTTTTTATTGTTTAACAGTGCGATTAATCATGATTAATATTTTTAATCGCTTATCCGCCCTAGTATTATGATTTTGTTTTGTATTGTAACCATTTTGTTTCTGTTACTCTCTGGTTTCTAGTGAAGTCTCTATTCTTTCGTAAACCTTCTTTTTGTTTTATTGTAAGCGCTAACAAGCGCTATGCCTTACACAGGAGTGGTAAACTGGGGTAGCCAGCTCCTTTGAGGGCAGAGGATCTGAGATTCCTGTGAGTAGCCAGCGTTGGGGGCTGGGTATCACAGGCAAATGCTTCAAGGGGACTCGGGGACTGAGGTACTCCTTTTGTTCACCTGCCAGGCAAAGACAGGCTGACAGAGCCCGGAGGGGAGTGCTTGAGTGGCTGACAGGCTGACACCCAGCTACCACAGGCAAGCCTCCTTCTCGCTGGGGGCGGGGGGTGTAAATAGGTGATTCAGTCACGGGTATCCTGAATGCTGCCACACCCTCGCCCTGTCCAATGGAGATACAATCCACTGTGTAAATTAGACCTGCATGCACATGGGCAGCACATCATTTGGATTCTCTGAATTGGGCTTCACAAATCAGCATCCCATTAGGGGTCATGTGCCTTGACTAGTGCTTTCATTTGGCTGCTGGTGTTGTGCAGTGAGCACTCACTGTAATTTCCCCATAGAAAACCACAGTTTCCTTTTGTGCTGAAACTCCCAAAATACATCCAAGTGACATAGCTACTACTGGGGGTTCTTGTGCTGGTGTCCGTGCTGGGGAGAGCGCTAGATCAGAAGCTCCCTTGCAAACTATGGGAGAGTAGCCATCTGGAGCTTTGGAGATGCTGAGGCTGCTCTTTCGCACCAAACCAAGGATCCAGGAGGCAAGTGCCGTGGTCTCTTTATCAGTTCTGTGTTCAGTATCGTGTTTTCTATTTCACAGGATCAAAGGCGGAAGTCAGAGACTTGCAAGACTCTAGAGCCGGCCAGGCTGCATTTAATTTACTGTATTATGTATTCTCTTTTGAAAGGGCCTTTCTGATGATAAAGGCCATGGCGTCCTCTCCTGAGGACTCTCTTCTCTGTACTGGCAGAGTTTGGGAGTGGCTTGGAACATGAGCATGACTGAAGCAACGGTGGAACAAAAAGATCCCTCAGATTATGGTCCTTGATGCATGAAAGCAGGATGCAGAAAACATAACACGAAATAGCATCTAGTTCTCACCGCCTGTTTCCAACATTCAGACTCAAATATATCAGCTACCAAGGTTATCAGACACACACGTGGTCTTTTGCCACTTTTGTTTCTAAAGCTCTTTATATAAAGAAGGGGAGAGAGAGAGGAGTCAGGAGAGTGCATTTTGAACTGGTATTGTGGGAAGAGACGACAAATTATATCCTGAGACCCTTGCAGTACAAACTGTTTTAGGCTTGACTAAGTGATCTGCTCAGTACCAAAGCAGCTCTAAGATGTTTCAGTTCAAAAGAAACTCAGTCTTCTCCTCTCAGACTTGCAGTAACTTCCTGGTTTCAAACCTGACTGGGGTGAAGAGGAGTATTGTGGGAGTAGCAGCAAATGCTAATCTCCCACTCACACAGGGGATCTCTGTAAATGACTTCTCCTGAATTTGCAGAGGGCTGCAAAATATTCTGCCTCGGGTTGCCAATTTTGGTTGGACCTATTCCTGGAGATCTCATCGCTTGACATAATCTTTAATTCCTGGAGACTTCAGGACAATCCTGGAGGGTTGGCAACCTTAATTCCACTGCAGTCCCATGATAATACAACCTGCTGCTTATGTGAGCTGGTGTGCATAGTTTGCAGGGGCTCCACTCTACTAAGGGAGACTTGGTTTAAAAAAAAGTGCACCCAATGAACACACTGCTTAAGGAAAGTGGTCAGAGCAAAGGATAGGGTATCGGGAGAAGAGTTGTAAAAGAACTGTTCCATCACTGACGTGTGTGACTTTAACCTCTGCATCTTTCCTTATTTGTAAATGGGGGACAATGTTTGTCTGTGTGAGGTTTTGAAGCACCTGCTGGAAGTTAGTGAAAGGCTCTGGTGGCGATTGTTTTTCTTCAGCTGTGAATGGCAACTCCTGGCCGGGGCACAGAATTTGCGCCTCATGACAGAGGCTGGGCCAGTCAGTCTCTTCGCTACGGGTACATCTGCACTTCAGGCTGGACGTGTAAATCCCACTTCAAGGAGATCTACTTGTGCCAGCTCAGTGAGCGCTAGTGTGTGGAAAACAGCGTGGCTGCAACGGCACGGGTGGCAGGAGGAGCTAGGGAGCTCAGCCTTCCTGCTGCTGTGCCAAGCAGCTGTAGTAATGGGGTCACGTGGGAGGAGAGGTGAAAACAAGGCCCCCGCACCCTGTATTCAGCTTCTTCCCAGGCTTCAAATGTCTCCCTTATTAAAAATGTTAAGGATCTCTTTTTCGTGATGCTCTCCCAAGGCTTTTTTTTTTTTTTCTCATTTTCCCTTCACAGCTATTACTTACTTCAGATTTTTTGGACAGTAATCCTGTTTATGGGTGCAGAGTTGGGGAGGTTTCTCCTTTCGACCTGTGGTCAGAGGACCTTGAAACTGTAGCTCCGATTATCCAAAATGCTGGGCCACAAGCTCCCACACCCCACCCTGTGACACTACCTAACCGCATCAAGAGAAAGCAGAAGTAGCATTCGAGTGTCTTTCTTTAAAAAACACATTATGTGGCCATGCTACAGGAGGCTCCACCCCTACTCTGCAACTTGTGCATTAAGCCCCATGGGGGGAAATGCATCACATCTGGGGGATTTTTTTTATTTTTATTTAAACTTCAGCTCATCCTCTCAAAGCTGGCTGAAAAAGCACCCAGCTGTGATAATGAATCTATATGTACATGAGTTAACCTCTTGGAGATACAACAGGCTTTGGGATCTGATCTCTAACCTTCCAAAACTCAGGCTCTTCAAATGTAACCTTCTTGTCTGAAATCTGTCTGCCAGTGTTTCTGTGGGGGCAAAGCAGAAGGAACAGCTTTTGAACCAGGGCATGGTTAAACCTTCCTCAAACAGTTACTCTATCTCTCAACAAAAGAAGGCTGCCTAGAACTGGATCAGCCTCAGGTTAAAAGGCAATTGGATGAGTGCTTCTCACGTCGCCCTTTGAGATGAGATCTAATAGCTGGTCTGGAAACAGACCATGAGCCCAGGGCCAGACCTACTCTCTTCCTGCAAGATGTGATGCACTTGTTTGTATTCCTACTAGCTGGTTTAGGAGCACTGATTCCCACTCAGATGAGAATCCATTTCTCAGCTGGTAAGAGCTGAGCAAGAGTACAAGTCCCAATTTCTGCTGTTCTTCTGAATGTCAATGAGTGTAACTCTACCAAAGCAGAGAGCTGCTGTGGAGTTACACCAGGTGTGACTGAGAGCAGCATTTGGCCCTGGGCAACCGGTCCCTTTAAGGGAAAGCAGAACCAGCCCCACCTGTGCCATAATGAGCTGTCCCCCAGCCTAAGCAGGGGGACTAACTATGGCATGGGTGAGGCTGGTCCCATTTTCCTTTAAAGAAGCCAGTCATCCTGTGAAGACCTAGGAGCTTAATTTTCTTTCTCCATAGCCGCAGTGATCCTGTGACCTTGGGAGGTATGCAGGATTCGCTTCTGACGTTCTCACGCCCCTCTCCCACCTGCTATGCAAAGGAGTCTGTAAAGAACTCTTAAACCTACTGGACCCTTCTTTCCTGGAGTACCAACACAGCTCTGAATTGCCTCTTGGGGGGAATGTTACTGGGAGCACTATCTTGTGACTTTGTAAATAGCTTGCCTGCTTCTGTTAAATAAATGCATGAGGAAAATGTTAACTGAGCATCACAGACCCTTTGTGCTGACACTCATTTGCTGTTCCACAGGCAAAATCGGACATATCTTGGATAGAGAAAGACGTTGTAGACTCAGCAGATAAGGTAAGAGAGCCCGTTGCAAACACACGGCTTGAAGAGACTTGTGTCTTTTCATTCACACTTTATCGTATGATGAGATTCTCTGACTGTTTATTACAGTATAGGATTTGAGCTCATATTTGAGTTGTGAATCATTCTCTTCCTCTGATGCCTGTGCTGGCTTTGCACACCTTTAACACTGTCTGAACTGTACTTGTGAACTTCAGCAAAATCGGACATACAACCAGGTGTTAGCAACGTGCACAAGTCCCTCTCTGAAAAGTCTTTTATGGCACATGTTTTTTGGCCAAATGATAGAGTTGCTGATATGGAAGGCGACAGACATGAGTCACTCGCTCATGTGACCTTGTGATCATGTCTTCACCCTCCCCCAGCCCACCCCATGTTGTAGTCATCAACTGATGTGCTCTTACATTGTCGTTGGGGCAGAAGGCACCATTTTGTGTGGTTGTTAAGGCACTCTGCCCATCTCTACCTCTGCGTGATGTAGTATTCTCCAATAAGCTTGCTGCCCTGGGAGGGAAGAGGATTGCATTTGTATCCATGCTAACAGTTTAGCAGTAACTGTTCACATTCAGTTCTTGAGCAAAGCAATGGCTACTGTGTCCACCAGAAATAATTGACCCAATGCAACCCTTAGTCATTCTTGACACTCTTTCTTTATAATTACCTAACTCGTAGATCTAGTAGACCTCAGAGCTCTTTACGAAGGAGGTCAGTGTCATTAACTTCGTTTTACAGATGTTGAGTGCAAACTCTGGCCTTGATTGCCGCTCACACTGGGGCCCTGGCTGAATAAAGTAGTGTAAATCAGAATCAGGCACCTAGACTTTACTCTTTCCAGTGACAACTGACAGCATCTGGACTGTAGCAAGGATTTGCTATGGCCCGTTGCTCGGGATCTTTCCTACTGAACCTGCTGTCCCGGACCCCTGACTTCTCTACCTGTTGTATCTTCGGAGCAAAGCCCGTCTTGGTCTAACTCAATTGTACGGTGTGTGGCACAATGGGGCCCTCATCCCTGACTGGTGTTAATGCAACATAAATAACAGTCATTTCCTCCTTTCATTATCGGTTACCAAAGAGCGTGGTGTGTGCGTGGTGAGGAGGAGAAAGGTCAGAAGTGGTCATAGACTCAGACTAAAATCCCAACTCCAAACACCTCCAGAGCCTTGGGGTATTTCCAGAAGTGAACAGAGACAGGCTCATGTCTTCTTGAAAGCTAGGCTAGTTTTAAAGCAAAAAAAAAAAAAATAGCTTGGAACAGAGAAACATAACTGGAGGGAATAACTCTATGCTCACTTGGGGAGCAACATGCCCACTTAGCCCAGCATGCGGGGCTATGAAAAGGGAACATGGAGAAGAGGGAGTGGGAATGTTAGATGGGGTGGGATCTGAATTACCCAGGAAAGAATTTTCTGTAGTATCTGGCTGGTGAATCTTGCCCATATGCTCAGGGTTTAGCTGATCGCCATATTTGGGGTCGGGAAGGAATTTTCCTCCAGGGCAGATTGGAAGAGGCCCTAGAGGTTTTTCGCCTTGCTCTGTAGCATGGGGCATGGGTCACTTGCTGGAGGAGTCTCTGCTCCTTGAAGCTCAGACATAGGTGAGGTTTTTCGCAGGAGTGGGTGGGTGAGATTCTGTGGCCTGCGTTGTGCAGGAGGTCAGACTAGATGATCATAATAGTCCCTTCTGACCTTAGTATCTATGAAAGGAGGCTGGTATGGTTTTTTGTATTTTTTTTTTTAAATCCGAACAATCGCTCCCATCCTGTAAGTAAATTGGGACAATGATGGGACGAAAGGGCTACTCTGTCTGCCACAACATTCTTTTAACCTCTGTTCTGTCCCTGTTTGCAGCTCCTTGAGCCCTGGCCTCTGCAGAACCATGGCTAGTTGCTTACTTATAATCTTCAGAGGTGCCTTCTAAATATCATGGATAGGATTCCGGGAAGGGATTAGGCAAAGCCTCCTCCCCTTTGATAGAAGGCATCCTTCTCTTGGCTGTGCAAGAGTTGTATGTGTGGAAATCTACGGACCAAATTTATCACTGAATTCAGTGTGGTTATATAAGGAGAGTAACCCCCAGGATGGATCTGATACTAAAACCTCTTCTCCATGCCCAGTCAGAGGGGCAAAGATGCATTTGCAGATCTTGTAGGCAGTAATGTTATCACTGTACAGGCTCTTCTTAATGTGGGGCTTTTATCTCTTGTTCAAAATGTAAAGAACGCCTCAAAATATTCCACCTTTGTGGGAATTCCCACATAAACTCAGACTACCTAGAGTAGACCCCGCAGGGTCCAGCAGAGAGAGTGAGTCTTCTCTGAATAGAGAGGAGTCAGATCTGAGCAAGAAGCTGAGAGGTGTAAAAACCAGCTGCAAGTGCTTCGGCTGGGGAGTGGGAGTGTTAACCTGCTTAGCTGTGAGAGTCGGAGACCGCTGCCTTCACTGCGCATCTGCCAGTGGGGCTTTAACCACCTGCAGCTCCTCCAGCCTGTGACTCTAAAACCTGAAGCCTGTCTCAAGTCCTCCATGAAGCAGTGTGTATTCCAGCAGCCTGCCATGCTCCCTTAGAGCCCCTGGTAACTGGGGATGTGTCATGCTGAACGGGATGGACCATGGAGAGGGACCCCAAGCTTCCTCGCATCTGTGCCTTTCTCACACTGTGGCACAGGAAACACCGAGCAAAACCCTGCAGCCTGCAACTGCCTGCCCCAGGCCAGCTCTCCAGCTCGGTTAGTACTGCAGCTAGCTTGCTGGAGGATGCTGTGGCTTCAGCTTGTGTTTGTAACTGCTCACTTCAACTGGACTGGTGTTGGTTGGGTTAACAGTCGCTGCAATTTGTGGATGCAGCCTTCTGGGTCTTCCCTCTTTCCTTTCCTGCAGGGTAACTTTGGCTTAATAGCATTGGAGAAGGAAAGTTCCTTCACCCAGGTATAAAGCCGGTTAATGCTACTGATCAGTGCGGTGATAATGCACTTATTCTCGTCTGGCTGCTGCGATTGTTCCTACTGGCCAGTGTTGTGACTTGCTTATTATACCCGCTGCTTGTCTGGCTTGCAACTGACCAAGTTATGGAATCTGATCTTCTGACTAACGCTCTAAACAGTCATGATGTTGTCTGCCTTGCAGTCGTTTTGTAGGTTTAATGGACTAGACAGGCAAAAACATTTTAAAAACACCCCTTTTTATAGGGGAGCTGTTAGCTGATCTCTGAAGCTTCATCCCGAAATGTGATCAATTTCGGTCTCCTTGCAAATGTCAATTTTTCCCGGAGTTCCTATATTCACTGAGCTGCTTTAGTTGCCAGGCTCTCTATGCAAATCTTTCCCTGCCTGACAGCCTTGAGAGGCAACTATAGCGGTGAAAACCCATCTAGGACTAAACAAGTTGGGGCTTATTGTTGGCTAGATATACTGAAGTTAAGATCATTCGCACAATTGTACTGTACCTCCTTTGGAAGGACTTGGAACAGCAGCTATTGGGTGTACATGGAACTGTTCCTACCATAGTGAGTCCCTCGGTTTTAATGAAGGAATATAGAGGAGCATAAATGCCTGTGTGTAAAGGAAATATTCATTTAAAATTGATCTACTAGGCAGACAATATAACTTGGTAGTAAACTTAACCTAACCCAATCAGTGTCAATATTTTTTTCTCCTTACTGTTTTCATGAAACTCCAGTTTTGTTTCTCTATTCTACAGTTGAGCCTAACATTAATACTGCTTCCTTGTTGTTGAACTGGGTCATTAAGCTGTCCAGAAGTCTGACTATTTCTTTGTTCTTTCGTGTTAATGGGAATTCTGTTTGCTATATCTTTTTCCTTTGATTATGAGCAGCAAATAGTACTGCTGAGGTCCAGAAAAGTGACTCTGGCCACAAAAGTAGTGTGCTGGAAATGAAACTCTCTACAGTCTGACAAAATAGACTTGTCAGAACAGCGTGTGTTCAGTCCTAATGCTGAGGCTTGTACTCCTAGACTGAAGGTTTTCTCCAGTACCTTTCATGACATTCCCCAAATAGCTTGGTGTTTCCGGGTCCTTTTTCAGGTGGTTTGGGTGCCATGCTTTAGCAACTGGGAGATAGTGTCATAGGGCCCCTTGCTCATTTCAGTCCAAACCAGCTTGATGATGGAAAGCTGTTCCTAGAGAATGGTTTTTCATTGGCATGGGAAAGGAGTTGGTGATTGAGTCCCTCGTGGACAGCTGCCAGCAATGGAAAACCCACAAACTCTGTTGACCATTTGATGGACAGTCTCTGCATAGAAGCTTAGGACTGAGTTTTGGAGACCATACCTTTCTTGCCTCTAGTTTGATCCCTCCAGAAGAGGGATGAGACAGGCAGGAGAATGTCGGGGAAGTTGGCCCTGCTGCTGCTCTTGCTGGACCTGGTGTGTGTGTGTGTAAAGGCTTCAGTTGGTACCAGAATTCAGTGTCTACTGTCTGTTTTTGAGAGAACAGAGCTGCCCAATAATATGAAAACAAAGGCACTTCCTAGTCTAGAGAGAACAAAGCTCATCAGCTAGAAAGAAAAGGCTGCACTACTTAGGTAGGCAACCACATCCTTGTGTGCATCTCCTCGCTTCCGGAGAACCTTTTCAGAGAGGGTGGAGGCAGCTCTGGTAAGGAAAGCAAGCTAGTGCCCAAACTACACGGCAGCTCCATCCTCTCGGGTGGTGGTTAAACTTGATTTAAATACTGTTCTATTTAAAACCTGTAGGGACTAAACCGTACAACACTGGGTTTGTATATAGGGTAGAATTGTTGTTTCTAAGCCTGACTTAGTCAAGATGTTAACAGTCAACTAAAAAGTATTAGGAAGTCAGGGACACTTTTAAACCCAGTCTCTGAGCCCTGCTGTAGATTGGGTCTTCAGTGTGCTCCAGAACGTAATTCCCAGACCAGAGGTCCAGCTCATTGAGTTTCCATATGCTGGCGAATTTCAGGTGGAGCCATGCAAATACAGATTTTCTGGTTCACTGGCAGTGCTGAAAAATCAAAAACAAATGGGGCATCAAATAAGATTTTTTTTGTTTAGATTTTGAGAAATTTTAAGCGTTTTTTACGTTAAAATTAATGGAAATTTTGAAAGTCATTTCAAAACCAAATTGAACTGTTTTGTTTAGAAAATGTCAAAACAATGTTTCGGAGGGCAGGTTTTGACATTTTTAAAGGCTTCTTTGACTGGAACAATTCTGGAAAAAACATCATAAAATATTTTGGTGTGGCCAAATCTGTTTGGTTTTTTTGTTTTTTTTGGTTTTTTTTTTGGTCCCCAAAAAGATGGTTTTAGTCAAATTTTGCCTGGGTCTAGTATTGGGTGCTTCGTTTAATTTAAAAAAATTACAATTATGAAGAAGTTTGACTATAAGTAAAACTCCTTCCTGTTCACGAGGTAGTTAATAACCGGCTGCTTTGAAGCATGAACGCTTATGCCCCTCTTTTAATCTTTGGAGATGTTCTGATTCATATAAATGTCTAGGGATTTTTTAACTGAGCTAAACTCTTGGCCTCATAGTCTTGTAGCAGGGAGTTCCACAGGACATTTTGTTTGAGAGGTGGGGAGGGACATGTTAAATGTTGTCTTTTTAATGTCCTTTGTTGCCCTGTGTTCTAGTCTTTTGAAGAAAATGTAGATGGAAGGTAGTGACTTACCTTCCTTCCACCTTTCATTATTTTCTGATCATGTCTGCTCTCGAGCTCTGTAAAAGAATGTGTTTAAACAAACCACGTGTCAGATACAGACATTGGCTTCTCTATCTCCCAGAAGAGCTGAGGCTGTAGAAAAGGATCCCTGTGTGCTGAAGATGCACTAAGGCTCCTGTGACAGGGCTACTCAGATTGCTGAGCAGATGGGGTTGTGTGTGTCTGACTTGCCAGCTACATCCTTGTTGTATGACTACAATGCCGTGTGTTGGGATTTTTAGCAGTATAAACATTATTGCCACTATTGCTTTAAAAAAACTGCTTTCAAAACTCTTATGAAATGCAGTTCAAAGAAACTGAACTCTTTTCTTTAGCTAGACGCAAAGGAATCATAGAATATCAGGGTTGGAAGGGACCTCAGGAGGTCATCTAGTCCAACCCCCTGCTCAAAGCAGGACTGATCCCCAATTAAATCATCCCAGCAAGGGCTTTGTCAAGCCTGACCTTAAAAATATCTAAGGAAGGAGATTCCACCACCTCCCTAGGTAACGCATTCCAGTGTTTCACCACCCTCCTAGTGAAAAAGTTTTTACTAATATCCAACCTAAATCTCCCCCACTGCAACTTGAGACCATTACTCCTTGTCCTGTCATCTGCTACCACTGAGAACAGTCTAGAGCCATCCTCTTTGGAACCCCCTTTCAGGTAGTTGAAAGCAGCTATCAAATCCCCCCTCATTCTTCTCTTCCGTAGACTAAACATCCCCAGTTCCCTCAGCCTCTCCTCATAACTCGTGTTCCAGTCCCCTAATCGTTTTTGTTGCCCTCCGCTGGACTCTTTCCAATTTTTCCACATCCTTCTTGTAGTGTGGGGCCCAAAACTGGACACAGTACTCCAGATGAGGCCTCACCAGTGTCGAATAGAGGGGAACGATCACATCCCTCGATCTGCTGGCAATGCCCCTACTTATACATCCCAAAATGCCATTGGCCTTCTTGGCAACAAGGGCACACTGTTGACTCATATCCAGCTTCTCGTCCACTGTAACCCCTAGGTCCTTTTCTGCAGAACTGCTGCCAAGCCATTCTGTCCCTAGTCTGTAGCAGTGCATTGGATTCTTCCGTCCTAAGTGCAGGACTCTGCGCTTGTCCTTGTTGAACCTCATCAGATTTCTTTTGGCCCAATCCTCCAATTTATCTAGGGCCCTCTGTATCCTATCCCTACCTTGCAGCGTATCTACCTCTCCTCCCAGTTTAGTGTCATCTGCAAACTTGCTGAGGGTGCAATCCACACCATCCTCGAGATCATTTATGAAGATATTGAACAAAACCGGCCCCAGGACCGACCCTTGGGGCACTCCACTTGATACCGGCTGCCAACTAGACATGGAGCCATTGATCACTACCCGTTGAGCCCGACAATCTAGCCAGCTTTCTATCCACCGTATAGTCCATTCATCCAGCCCATACTTCTTTAACTTGCTGGCAAGAATACTGTGGGAGACAGTGTCAAAAGCTTTGCTAAAGTCAAGGAACAACATGTCCACTGCTTTCCCTTCATCCACAGAGCCAGTTATCTGGTCATAGAAGGCAATTAGATTAGTCAGGCGTGACTTGCCCTTGGTGAATCCATGCTGACTGTTCCTGATCACTTTCCTCTCCTCTAAGTGCTTCAGAATTGATTCCTTGAGGACCTGCTCCATGATTTTTTCCAGGGACTGAGGTGAGGCTGACTGGCCTGTAGCTCCCAGGATCCTCCTTCTTCCCTTTTTTAAAGATGGGCACTACATTAGCCTTTTTCCAGTCGTCCGGGACTTCCCCCGGTCGCCATGAGTTTTCAAAGATAATGGCCTATGGCTCTGCAATCACATCCGCCAACTCCTTTAGCACTCTCGGATGCAACACATCCGGCCGCATGGACTTGTGCACGTCCAGCTTTTCTAAATAGTCCCGAACCACTTCTTTCTCCACAGAGGGCTGGTCACCACCTCCCCATGCTGTGCTCCTCCATGGAGTGTGGCGTTTGGTAAGAGTGAAATATTTGTAAGGTGCTAGGGTATTTGCTGAAGTCCTTCTAGTGATTTTGCCCTAGAAGTTGCAAGCAGGAGATGCTTGTGTTATGGGATCAGTCCTGCTTCCCAAGAGCTTGTAGTTGTATTTGAACAGATGAGGCTTTTCCTCTGCTCTGGAGGTTTAGTCTTCCTCATCCATGTGTTTTTTATTTCAGGATGAAGGTATCGTGAAAGAAATTAACATCACACACCATGTGAAGGAGGGCTCTGAGAAGGCTGATCCTTCGCAGTTTGAACTTCTCAAAGTTCTGGGCCAAGGCTCTTTTGGCAAAGTAAGTTTGCTTCTTACTGTATCTTTATATGTCATTTAAATCTATTTTGGGGCCAGGAGATGGGAGAAGTGCACCTGGCTTCACGATTCCCACCAGCTCATAGCTGGAATAACAATTTGACTGAGTTTCTTCTGAGACCAGGTGCTGCTGCAGGAGCAGTCTGCTCCTGGAGGTCCACTCTTGCAGTCCTTGTGCATAATATGCTCCAGTGGGCTCTAATGAGAGCTCTGACAAGCTCTCATTAGAAGAGGGAGGAAGGAGAGATCTTTGCTAATAAATGTACGAGGGCTGTCAAGCAATTAAAAAAATGAATTGCAATTAGTCGCACTGTCAATAATAGAATACCTTTTATTTAAATATTTTTGATGTTTTCTACATTTTCAAGTATATTGATTTCAGTTACTACACAGAACACAAAATGTACAATGCTCACTTTATATTTTTTATTACAAGTATTTACACTGTAAAAAAACAAAGAAATAGTATTTTTCAATTCACCTCATACAAGTACTGTAGTGCAGTCGCTTTATCATGAAAGTTGAACTTACAAATGTCGAATTATGTACAAAAAAAAAATCTGCATTCAAAAATAAAACACTGTAAAATTTTAGAGCCTGCAAATCCACTCAGTCCTACTTCTTGTTCAGCCACTTGTGCAGACAAACAAGTTTGTTTACAGTTGCAGGCAATAATGCTGCTCGCTTCTTGTTTACAAAGTCACCTGAAAGTGAGAACAGGCGTTCTCATGGCACTGTCGTAGCCGGTGTCGCAAGATATTTACGTGCCAGATGTGCTAAAGATTCATATGTCCCTTCATTCTTCAGCCACCAGTCCAGGGAACATGCGTCCATGCTGATGACGGGTTTTGCTCAATAACAATCCACATCAGTGCAGACCAAAGCATGTTCATTATCATTATCTAAGTCTCATGCCACCAGCAGAAGGTTGATTTTCTTTTTTGGTGGTTTGGGTTCTGTAGTTTCTGCATGAGAGAGTTTCTCTTTTAAGACTTCTGAAAGCATGCTACACACCTCGTCCCTCTCAGATTTTGAATGGCGCTTCAGATTCTTAAATCTTGCGTTAGTAGCTATTTTTAGAAATCTCACATTGGTACCTTCTTTGCGTTTTGTGAAATCTGCAGTGAAAGTGTTCTTAAAATGAACATGTGCTGGGTCATCATCTGAGACTGCTAGAACATGAAATATACGTCAGAATGCAGGTAAAACAGAGCAGGGGACACACAGTTCTTCCCCCAAGGAGTTCAGTTACAAATTTAATTAACGCTTTTTTTTTTTTTAATGAGCGTCATCAGCATGGAAGCATGTCCTCTGGGATGGTGGCTGAAGCATGAAGGGGCATATGAATGTTTAGCATATCTGGCACGTAAATACCTTGCATGCCAGCCAAAAAAGTGCCATGCAAATGCCTGTTCTCACTTTCTGGTGACATTGTAAGTAAGAAGAGGGCAGCATTATCTCCTGTAAATGTAAACTAACTTGTGTGTCTTAACAATTGGCTGAACAAGAAGTAGGACTGAGTGGACTTGTAGGCTCTGAAGTTTTACATTGTTTTGTTTTTGGAGTGCAGTTATGTAACAAAACACAAATCTACTTTTGTAAGTTGCACTTTCACGACAAAAAGATTGCACTACAGTACTTGTCTGAGGTGAATTGAAAAATACTATTTCTTTTGTTTATCTTTTTACATTGCAAATATTTGTAATTGAAAATAATATACACTTTGATTTCAATTACAATGCAGAATACAAAATATATATGAAAATGTAGAAAAATATCCAAAATATTTAATACATTTCAATTGGTATTCTATTGTTTAACAGTGCGATTAAAACTGTGATTAATCAACAGCCCTAAAATGTAGGTATTCCATGTGGCAAAGCAACATCCAGCTGCTCTCCGATTGGCTCTCTAACCATGTGGCAGGATAAAGAGAATTTAGGGATTCACCATCCCAGAGGACATGCTTCCATGCTGATGATGCTCATTTAAAAAAAAAAAAAAAAAAGCGTTAATTAAATTTGTAACTGAACTCCTTGGGGGAAGAACTGTGTGTCCCCTGCTCTGTTTTACCTGCATTCTGCCGTATATTTCATGTTATAGCAGTCTCAGATGATGACCCAGCACATGTTATTCTGCCCACCCTCCTCTCTCAGATTACTCTGTATATGGGTGACTATCCAAGGCCTCCACTCACTTGTACTCATGATCTTTTTTTACCCTTTATGGAGGGGGAAGGAAGTGGCACCTAAACTCTCTCTTCTCTTTCAACCCATGAATAATCCATATCTAAAAACAATCTGCTGCATACAGTCTTGAGACTGGCCAATATTGCATTGGTCAATAGCCCAGATATCTCCATGGGTCACTGAGGATCTGACTAGGATTCTGAGCTCTATTTCTCATGCTGCCAAAAGAAATGGCCACTCTCCGATAATGAGGCCCCATTTCCCTGTCTGGATCCAGCCACTGTTGTATATGAGGACTTGGAAAGGAGGGGAAGCTGCCAGGGATGGCATTAATCATGAATGCCTGGGAGTCCGTCTTGCTGCCAAATCCACATGTCAGCAGGAAATCTCCTAGTACAGCGGGACACTATTGTGACTGCTTGGGTACTCCTGAGGCTGATATAGTCTGACACGGTACCAAGGGTCATGACCGGTATTAGGGATTGGCTTTTTTTTTTCTTCTTCTTAATAGATATTGCTTTCAGTTTTGACAGTTGGAGGAAAAAAGGTGTGACGAGCAGAGGCAGGAGTGCTCTAAGGGCAAGCTTCCTTTGGAGATGGGGAGCAGGAAGGGTGAAGCATTAAAATACCCTCCCCAGGACTCTCTGGAAACCTGTAGGCTTTTGCTTGCGGAGCTCAAAGCGTTGAACTTGCTGACCCTGCAGTTCACCGCTGTTCTGAAGTCGCATGGGGGTTTATTTGCTAGTATGCGGTAAAATTCTATCCAGACAACTTGAGTCACAGGTTGATCTCTCCTCCTGTGCATGCAGGTCTTTTTAGTAAGAAAAATCACCCCACCTGACAATGGCCAACTCTATGCCATGAAGGTCCTGAAGAAAGCAACCTTGAAAGGTGAGAAGGGCTTTCCGCGTGCTGATCCACATCTGCATCCCCAAAATGGAATGAGAAGTCGTGCTGGGAAAACTCCGCACCATTCCGTCGTGATGCACCCATATCTCCCCACAGCTAGCTGACTGACTGAGGTGGGAGAGAGTAATTCAATGGTGCTCCAAGAAGGAAAGTCACTTCAGAGCTGGGACTGGGGAACCGTCTAGCTCAGACACAGTTTGGCAAGAGCTAGAGAAGCCATGGGGCTGCAGGCGGAGCCCTGTAGCTGGTGTCAGGGACACTGTGCCGTTCCAAAGGGTCTGAACTGTGCATCTCTCTCCACAGTGCGCGATCGCGTAAGGACAAAAATGGAAAGGGACATCTTAGCTGATGTGAACCATCCCTTTGTGGTGAAACTGCACTATGGTGAGTACACAGCTAGCCTTGGGCCAGAAGAACGGCAGAGCCAGTGTGTGGCAACAGCCCTGAATAGTTTCTAACAGTCCACTATGCACTACTGCAGGTGCAGGGCGTTGCTGGGGTGAGGTGTTCCCTAGGTGTCCAGCAACAGATTCTTGTTGAATGTGCTCAAAGCATTTTTCTCAAATACTGTCTGGAAGGGTTATGCCAATAGCAGTAATATGGGAGGAGCCTTTATCTGTCAAGTAGCCCCTGTCCCTCTTACTGCCTAGATTGCCCTGTTGTCTTTCTAAGCACAATTCCCCCTAAAAATGAACTCTTCCTCCGATAGGATCTTGGTCCCATGCCCTGCCTGGTTATTGAATAGGAAAATAGAACAACACAGGAGAAGAGGATGAATTTTAAACCCTTGGGCTTTGTGTGTTCAGTGCAGTTCTATCTAAGCACAGAAGAGCAGGCGTAGCAGATGCACCTGAATCTGTTCCCTTTTGAAAGCTTAGTTTTGTCTTTTCCGTGCAGCCCCTTGGATCTGGTCTCCCCTCCCTTCCATTCCCCACCCTCCCTCCTAAGTTCAGAATTCTAGGGGGCTGAGCTCTCCATTGTGCGTGGCTCCAGAGGCAGCTGGTGCTGCAGTTACCAAAACAGCAGGGGGGATTTAAGAAGGCAGAATAACTCCTTGTACTAGAATTTGTTCCCAGGGTTAACACTCCTACTCCTAGGAAAGGTATCGTGGGAGATTTGTGCACTACAGTGGTCGGCACCTCTTATTTCTCCTTTGCAAAAACAGCACTTCCAGTAAGTCACTGCCTCGCAGCATGCATGCATTGATTAGGCACCGATTTCAAGGGAAGAAATACTCAATCACCTACTCAATCACCAGTGCCAATTCCTGCAGCACCTAAGTGTTCTTGGTCCTCTCCCATCCCAGTGCTGACTTTGCAGGTGATCTCATTTTGACACCCAGTCACTAGCCATATCTGTATTGAGCCTAGTGGGAATGTGGGGCATCTAAAAACCTAAAGCCACCCATCTTTGGGTGGTATCTGACATTGCCAAGCAGTCAATGAGTAGAAGGGCACTGATTCCTGCTCTGGCCTATGTTTCAGCATTCCAGACAGAGGGCAAACTCTATCTCATCTTGGATTTCTTGAGAGGAGGAGATCTCTTCACTCGGCTTTCCAAAGAGGTGAGCATGCCTTGGGATCTTGCTGGGCTGTTCACGGTGCGTGCATGTTCAGCTCTACCAGTGTAGGCAACAGTGGGTGCCTATTGCAGAGGACCACTGGTATTTGGAGCACTGTTCTCCAGCTCATCGGAAAAGAAAACAGTGGCTACATAGATGAGGTGAGCCCTGACTGGCTAGAGCTGTGTCTCTTGCTGTGTAAAGTGACAGAGATGGGAACCAGTGACTCCCTTTCTCTGTCCTGCTGCAGTGTAGCTGCTTAATTGAACTGATTTGCTCCTATGGAGGAGGGGGCAAGGAAGGCGTCTAGGGATGGGAAGTTGATCTGCAAATTGAAGTGACAGGTAAAGATAATTGAGAACAATAGCTGATGTAAATGAAGATCCTAAATTAACATCAGCTCACTGCTTAGCAACATCTAATTGTGCTGTTTAATCTCAGGATAGCAGGAAATACAAGTCTGAAGGGGTGAGAGGGAGCAAGTGGCTGGGTATGTTGGTGAGGGGATGTTTGGGATGGGAAACAACTTCATGGTATGTTCTTGGGAGGCTGATTTCTTATAACCCAGGTGTCTGTCTCCTCTGTCCCTCAGGTAATGTTCACTGAGGAAGATGTGAAGTTCTACCTAGCTGAGCTGGCTCTGGGGCTTGATCATTTACACAGCCTGGGAATCCTATACCGAGACCTCAAACCAGAGAAGTATGTATAGCAGAACGTTACGATGCCTCTGATTTAATGACAAAGCACTGGGCCAGCTCTTCTGCAGCTCAATCTCACGTCTGTAGTCTTTAAATGCCAAAGCGTCGTCCTGTTAAGCTGAGAAAGTAGGCTGGACGAAGGAGTAGCAGTAGCCTAAATCTCTTGTGTGGAAAGAGAGAAGGAGAAGAAGGCTCCAGCTTTCTCCTTCCCTTCCTAGGCAGCCGGGCTGGGAACACTGGCGCAGCATGCTTGCCCTCTTCTGGGCTAGGAGAGCACCTCGTGCTAGTCTACGGCTCCCAGCTGACTCTGGCAGTAGTGGGCTATATAGTGAGCAATGAACAGTCCCCCAGGGGAGGGGCTATGCAAAAAGCAGGACCTCTGTAGAGATACACATCACTTGTGCAACTGAATAGTCCTTGCACAGAAATCGTTTGGGACCCAGTTCACATGAAGCCTGACGGTTGGGCTCAGAATCTTGCACATCACATCAGATGACCTAGACACAGTCAGAGAGAGAGAATGGATTCCAGGGGAGTATGGAATAGTAGGGCAGTTGTTTCTGACAATAACAGACTTCTTTTTAAGCTTTGCTTTTTCTTGTTGACCCAAGGACTCAGATTCTGTATTCTAGCTGACTAAAATGCTGGGTTGCTTATAATAGCAAATACTAGGAGTACTCCAAAGAGACTGTATAAAGGCTCGGGCATCAAACCCCCCCCGTAGGGCCATCAAAGGAAAAGTAGGGGTTCTTCAAATCTCCTCTGCTATAGTGCCTACAAAAAACTTAACAGTTAGGCCGTGGGTGTGCTGAGGCAGCTGCGTGTCCTGCTGACCAGTGTTGTCTCATTGATTCCATGTAGTCCTCTGTCTGTCCATCTGTTGTCTCTTGTCTTTATACTTATATTGTAAGCTCTTTGGGGCAGGAGTGTCTTTTTGTTCTGTGTTTGTATAATGCCTAGCACAGTGGGTTCCTGATCCAGGACTGGAGCTCCAAGATGCTACGGTATTTTAAATAATGGAGTCCTTGCACAAAGCATCCCTGTTAGGAGGGAGAGAGTAAGTGGCTGGAGGAAAATGGGGCCATTCTCTTTGCATCATACATCTTGATGAAAGGGCTTAAACCATCGGGGCTGAAAGTGGTGGAGTTAAGATCTGTTTCTGGGGTTCTTAAAGCTTTTTAACTAGCCTCTCAGGAGCAGAAAAAAGTGCTGGATCGCTTGTTAATATCTCTGTTACGGTAATGATCATTGGTGTTTACATGCCTGTCTCTCTTCTCACTCTCACAGCATCCTCTTGGATGAAGAAGGACACATCAAACTCACAGGTAAGGTGACTCCAAAAATCTTGCACTACAGCAGACTTGCAACTTGAGATACAGACATTCTTCCATGCCTGTCCTCTATTTGTAGAAAGTGGGCATGTGTTCATGGTTTTTCTCTTTTGTGTAGATTTTGGTTTGAGTAAAGAAGCCATTGACCATGAGAAGAAAGCATATTCCTTCTGTGGGACAGTGGAATATATGGCACCAGAAGTTGTGAATCGTCAGGGCCACACCCACAGCGCTGACTGGTGGTCATATGGTGTATTAATGGTATGGTAGCTAACTAGCATGTTTGAAGCCTAATTTTATGGTGGCTCTTTAAATGGTAGCTCTGGAGAGATGGTGCAATATCTCTGTGCGTTATACTGTATCTCTAACAGAGAACTATTGAACTGGGAAAGATCTAATAATCACTCCGATGTTTCCAAGCTCCCATATAAGTTACTCTGCCCAAAGCGATCAGTAGTGAAGTGCAACGAATTTCACAGAGATCAGCTACATTCATAGCTGTTCCATGTAGAATTTAGATGGTTTCTGACAATCTCTCAAGACTGTCACATTTTGTCTCATTAAGACCGCTTAAGTTTCCTGTTAAGATACTTTCATTTCAGACTGGAAGTGATGCTAGTGTTCCTTGTTTGGATCTAGAGCTGCCACCTGGTGGCGATTCAATCCATGACCCTTTCAGCTCTAAGGAGTTCTTTGAAAGACTATGTAAATTACCATTAACCCTATTAAGGGTCAGTGTTACAGGGCTCTCTGCCTAAAGCATATTAGGATCTGCTGCTCCTCGAAACTCTCACTCAATCATTTAACCTTCTCTCTTGCTCTTCTTTCCAGTTTGAGATGCTCACTGGCTCTCTGCCATTCCAGGGAAAAGACCGTAAGGAGACAATGACCTTCATTCTCAAGTAAGAGGAGTTATTCTTCAGTGTCTCTACAGGGGCAAAGCTTGCTGCTCTGCTCCTAGGATAGGGTGACCAGATGCCCTAATTGTATAGGGACAGTCCCGATATTCAGGGCTTTGTCTTATATAGGCTCCTATTACTTCTCACCTCTGTCCTGATTTTTCATACTTGGTATCTGGTCACCCTATGCTAGGATGTCCGGAATTTTGCATCCTGGGGGTTATAACAGTTTAATGGCATTAATTTGCAAGAATTTCTATAAACAGACTTACAGAGGGCACAGTGTTAAAATACTGAGCGAAAAACTGACTCTCTCTCTCATACGTCAAGGGAAGACGTGGGAAGCTAGGTGGCAGAGGAGCTGCAGTCAGCGCCTGTTTGTTTGTTTTACTTACTCATAGTTAATTGCACAATTTCTCTTCTTTCCAGAGCAAAGCTGGGCATGCCTCAGTTCCTGAGCTCCGAAGCACAGAGTCTCCTGCGAGCCCTTTTCAAAAGAAATCCAGCCAACAGATTAGGTAAGACATCTGGTATTACATTGTTTCTGGGAGCACCAGGTGCAACATCTTGGCTCCTGTTGTCCAAGTAGGTCAGATACATTTGGATTTTGGCTAGGTTCTCCCGCATATCTCAGTACAGCTTGATTCCCACTAATACCCAGTCACATTGCACAGTGGATTTTTGCCTTGCTTATTTTGTTAGCAGTGGAGTGGGTATATAGCACTAAATCCAGAGTGATGTCTGTCTTCCAGGTTCTGGTACAGATGGGGCAGAAGAGATAAAGCGTCACCCTTTCTACTCCACCATTGACTGGAATGTGAGTATTGAACCTTTCTTTGCTTAGATATTGGATTCTACATGCTCTCAAACTTGCATACCAATGAAGGGGAGAGGCATGAGTCACTTGACTGACTTAGCTCTGCAATAATACAGATGCTTATAGAGTGACCGGCAGTCAACAGGCTGTGTCCTATTGTTCATCAGCTGTCAGAGTCCTTCCCCAAACCAGTGTTTGCACAAAAGGAACGGGAGTCACCTGGATGGCTGAAGTAGGAAACTGAACAGAAATCATGTTTGTCACGGCAAATACCCTACATGTGTGAATTCAGATCAAAATGAGATCATCCGTCTCTTGCAGTGGAAGGATGTGGAAGCTAATCTGGGATTTAGCAGGAGAGGGATGGCCTCGGAGGTATTGGAAAATATCCTTGAGGGACAGGAATCTTTGGAAGGAATGGATCTACAGTTGGAAAGACAGAAACTGTCCTAATAGAATAATATCTGGCTGAAGCGATTGGGCCAGGATGGTTTGGTGACTAAGACTGGAACTCAGTTTCCTGCTTTACCACAGGCTTCCTGTGTAACTTTGAGCAAGTCACGTGATCTCTTGGCACCTGTGTTCCCCATCTCTACTCCTGTACCTTGGAGAGGTCGTCTGAGGACTGGCCAGTTAGTGCTTGAGGCATTCGGATACTGTGGTGATGGAGGCTATAGAAGACCTAGAAATGCTTTAGAACAGACCTCCCATGATGCTGGGATAGGGAACCTCTCAAACTATCTTCAAGTAGCAATTCAGAAAGGCTGTGGGAAGGAAAAAACTCCCTGCCAGGAATTCCTCTAGCTGTTCCTAGATGTAGGTTTCAGGCCCAGCATCTGATGCCAGAGTGAGCAGAGAAGACGCAGCAGACCCTGGTGGCATAAACTAGTTCCTGGATAGCTGGCTTCTTGGCACCCTGGAGATACAAGGTGTTTTGGCTCTTGGGTAGCAGATGCCTAGGGAGGAGAAATACTGCAAGCTTCTGCCACAGAAGTGACTCAACAGCTCCATGGAAGGGCCTTCCAATGAGAGACTTAAACTCTGACTGAGCTATAATTCTTCACTATGCTACCAAGCAATTTCCAGCTTGTAAAGTTTCCTCCTCATGACTTCTCATTCCTGGTAAATCCATCCCCTTAGGGTGTTTGGGAATGTCTGACAATTGGGACACCTCCCTGTCAGGGATGGTTTGCTGAATGGCATCCTTGGCGTTCTGTTTTGCAGAAGCTATATCGCAGGGAGATCAAACCACCTTTCAAGCCTGCAGTGGCACGACCAGATGACACCTTTTATTTTGACACAGAGTTCACCTCTCGTACGCCGAAAGGTTTGTGTGCACCCCAGTAAACAGGAAATTGGTACTGGATGCTCTGGCTGTATAAACACACAGTACTGGGGTGAGGCGTATTACACTGACTCCTATTCCAGCAGGACTAGGCCTGTCCTCACTGTAAAATGAGGAACACTGACTTCAGAGGGTTACAGCTCTCGACAAGGAGTAGGTGGTGCAGAAGTAAAATCTGCAGGGGGCTCTCATGGGTCAATGGTCTATTCAGCTGTGGAATAATATGCGGTGTGGCTACTGTCTAGTACTATGGAGTATCCATAACTCTTAGTATGCGAGGGGTAAATTGTCAGCTACTGGCAGGCTGCTGCAGGACCACTCTTTTTCTGACTTATTCCAGACTCCCCCGGAATTCCCCCGAGCGCGGGGGCCCATCAGCTCTTCCGAGGGTTCAGTTTTGTGGCAACTGGATTGATGGAGGACGGCATGGTCAAACCTACCCAGGCACCTCTGCATTCTGTGGTACAGGTAAGGGGACCAGACCAAGGAAAGACCTATCTTAAACTGCAGTGGTAATTCCAGAAGCCTGGCGTGGCTCAGCCAGACGATGAGGGCTGATAAGTGACAGCCTGGCTGAAGCCTGAGGGCAAGGCTTTTTCCTGTGGAAAAGGAGGGATTTCCTCTTGCAAACTCCCTGAGCAGTTCCCCGGTGGATTCCAGATATGTGTATGAATTTGTTCAATAGCTTAGCCAGGCTGTGGATGTGAACAAGAGGAAGGGCAGGGGAGAAAAGGCAGCTCTTGATCACCTATTACAAATGAAGAGACCTAGCCTATAGTGGGCCAAGGTAAAGTCACCACATAACCTCCTGTGGCGAGATTACTAGAGATCAGACTTCAACATGCTACAAGATCAAAAATCCTGGAAGGTTTGACCCAATCGTGCATGTTTACGCACAGGACCAGAGGATTCATATCCTGCTGGGGCAAGCTCAACCCTTCATCCTGCAGCGGCAAGTCAGTTGAGTCGATGCAGCTTGCCATATGTGGGTCTTTCGGATGAAATGGCCTATGATTTTTCAAAGGGTTTAAGGCAGTTATGTGCCCAGATTTCATTGAAATTAAATAGGATTTAGATGCCTAGCTCCCTTAGGGACCTTTGAAAATTACAGCCTTAAAGACCAAGGTCCTTTCGGCTTTGCTTGAATGCTGAAGATCCTGTGACTCTTTCCGTAACTTCCCCGGGCTGGTGAACTGTTCAGCCAAGAACACCAGGGCACTGCCCCAACTCTGTGCCATGTGGCTGCTGTCCCCCACCTTAGAGGTGGCTGCATTTCAGTGGGTGGTAGCTCTGGGCTGAAAGGCACTCTAGAAATGTGGTTTGCATTTGCCCTTCTTTCTTATTCTCCCTGCCAAGGACAGGGAGAGTAAGAAGCTGTGTGATACAGCGGGTAGTAGTCAGTCAGTCCATCCTCCATTTTGTTGGTGTACTGTGGTGTTTCCCTAAACTAACACTTTTTTTTCCTTGTTTCATGTCTCCATTCATCCCACTGTAGCAGCTGCATGGCAAGAGCCTCCAGTTTAATGAAGGCTACGTAGTGAGGGAGACGATCGGTGTGGGCTCCTATTCAGTGTGTAAACGCTGCATTCATAAATCCACCAACATGGAATATGCCGTCAAGGTTTGTAGTCTGCCATCTCTCGCTCATGTGCACTCCCACACTCAGGTTTCCTTTTTACTCTAGTAACAGCCTCTGAAAATAAAACGGAGTGAAGTGCCGTTGTCCCTGCAGCTCTGTACAATCCTGCAAGAAGCCAGGCTGGATTTCTGGGCTGGGGGTCCTGGGTCCAACAGAAGTGACATTCTGTTCCAGGAGAGGGAAGTTTGGTACCATACATGACTTCTCAGTAATTGCACTTGTGTGTTGGGCTTTAGGGATTCCATCGAGTGCTTCTTGGCCTGAACAAAGGCTGATGTGGTGCCCCATGTGATCATGGGGATGTATAACTGACAGTAAAATGAGTTGTTCTGGAAATCAAGACAGCAGGAGGTGGGGAGTGGAAATAATTTTAGAATCTCAAACCTGGCTAAATTCTGCCGTGCTCCACCTGTTGTTTCTCCATGCACACAGCTCTGTCCTACCTGCCTTGCAGAAGGACCCCAGTCCTGGCTAACACTTACCTGTGTTCTCCTGCAGATCATTGATAAGAGTAAACGAGACCCTTCTGAGGAGATGGAGATCCTCCTGCGGTACGGGCAGCACCCAAACATCATCACACTGAAAGATGTGAGTGTAACCGTGTTGAACTTGCACCGAAGCAGAGATGTTGTCTCTGAAAGCACAGGCAGGCCTGCCTGCTGAGGCTGAAGCTGTTGCTCCTGAGAACCCCCCAGTAGAATGGTGGCAGGTCTGGGGAGGTGTCAGAGCTCCCCAGCAATGTGCTGGGGGAGATGGAGGGTTTCTGTAGAGCTTGTGGTAGAAGTACTAACGGCCTGCTTTGGAAACATCCCATTGGATGTGCACTGTGGGTTTCTGATACCACCTGATTGCTACAAGTCCTAGCTCAGAGCGGCTGTCTCTCTCAAGCTATAGCTTGGTTCACCATACACAGCTACTTTCCCTTGAAGTATCACTGAATTTCTTAGTGCGCCCAGCGGCTGTGGTGTCATCAGGTCTTCCAGCAGTGAGCAGCGCTTCTTTGGTCCATGCTCCATTCCTTACCTGATCCCAGGCAGAGTGCACACAGCATTAAACCAGCCTGTTCCCCCAGCACTGCCTGGTAACAAAGGCTGCGTAGAGGAGTCCCTCCACTTGTGAATCAAAACTTGGCTCTGCTTCAGCTTTTTAAAGAGCTTGTGAAAGTCCCCTCCAACTAGATCTGCATGAGACTAAACAGCACATAATACATGCAGGAAATGACTTTAATATGGCCACAGGGTGCGTGGCTGTAGGTAACTCTGCCCCCAGGACGGACGTGTGTGTGTGTGAGAGAGATCATTATTGTTTTAGGGACTAACCCCAGCATGACTGCTTTGGCAGGTGTATGATGACGGGAAGCATGTCTTCCTGGTGACTGAGCTGATGAGAGGAGGGGAGCTGCTGGACAGGATCCTCAGACAGAAGTGTTTCTCTGAGCGGGAGGCCAGTTCTGTGCTGCACACGATCTGTAAAACTGTAGAGTATCTGCATTCTCAAGGGGTGAGTACGGGAGGCTGAGATGCTGACCGGTCCCTGCGCAATCAAGTGGAAAGCAGGCGGGCACAGGGCTACTATCCTGCCCCTTCTCCAGGAAGTAGCTGCCTGTTCGGATACATTTCAGTCTTGAGACAGGCCAGGCATGAAATCTAAGACTGTGCTATTCGCTTCACCTGCAGCCTTGAGTGCAGCTGCCAGAGGTGTGTGACAGCAGCACCTGCTGTTGTTTACTTCACAGGTAGTTCATCGAGACTTGAAACCCAGCAACATTCTCTACGTGGATGAGTCTGGAAACCCAGAGAGCATTCGCATTTGTGACTTTGGCTTTGCCAAGCAGCTGAGAGCTGAGAATGGCCTTCTCATGACCCCTTGCTACACTGCAAACTTCGTGGCCCCTGAGGTAAGCGGCTCATGACCTGAAACTCTCGCTGTCCTCCATCAGGCTGTGGTTCTCTGCCAACATTAGTTACCTGCTGAAATGTTGGCCAGGGCTAGCTCTGGTACACTCTGCCAGCAGGGCCCACTTTGGGGAGCAGGCAAAAGCGGAAATACTCTCCCAGTATGAAACTAACTGAGGCAAGTTCTGGGACTAGGTTTCATACCCTCCTGCTTCTTTTCTTTCCTACCCTCTATCTATTGCCTCCTCGTGAAGTATTGGCACAATTCAAACCCAAATGATTCTGTCAACTCCCTTTCCTAGTCTAGAAGTTGCCCCCTGATTTATTTCTGTCTCCTGCAATCTCTGGGTTCCTTAACAGACTTGCTGTATTGGTGGGGCTTTAGAAGCAGTGACCCTCCATTTCAGGACTGGGTGGGTCGCTGGCTTGCAAACAAGCCCCTCATTTAGGGGGCTGAAAAGCCAGTGTACTGGCCACCTAATTCAATGAGTATATCTAGGTGTCAGAGAACTGGCTTCCCAGGAGAATTAATATGCAGAGTGTGATTCTGTTCGTGCCTGATTCTTTTCCATGGCTATTTTGACATGCCTGAGATGTTTCCTCTTCAGCCATGGAACCAAAGCCAAGCTGAGTCCCAGCCTTCAGCCCCTGACCCTGACAGAGCCGTAGAAAAGTCCGGCACGCAGGCAAAGGGGTCAAACCGATGCTCATTGCCTCACAGAGCAGGAACTCTGAGAGAAACTGACATCTTTCTCTTGGCTTATTCTGCATAGGTACTAAAACGTCAAGGCTACGATGAGGGATGTGACATCTGGAGTTTAGGGATACTCCTCTATACGATGTTGGCAGGGTAAGTACCTGCTGCGTTTACCCATTGACGGCATCTGTGGGTATATTGCTCATGGGTGTGCCCTGCTGCAGAGGCCGTATTGCCCTTCTTGGCTATCACTCACTCAGATTTCAGTTCTGCTCGGTTAGAAGAGGAACCTGCAAATTTTCTGTTTTTCAGATACACTCCTTTTGCAAATGGGCCCAGTGACACCCCAGAGGACATCTTGAGCCGAATAGGCGGGGGGAAGTTCACTCTCAAAGGAGGAAATTGGGACACGGTTTCTGAGGCAGCCAAGGTAGGGTCTGGTACCTGCATTAAGTCTGTAGCTCAGGTCAAGTAAGGACAGCTGCTGTGCAGCCTGTTTAAAATAAACCTCCCTACTGCTTTCACTTTTTCTTCCCGCACCATTTGGGTTCAGTAGCTCCCATCTCACATGCACGTTTCCCTCCAAAACAGGGGCAGCGGTGCCTCTGTAGGGCACTTCAGCATTTTGCAATTAGTGCTGGCATGCAATACCAATCTATAGTGGCCCATCCGTGGCCATTGAGGCTCAGCCCCATCTTTTGTGACCAGGCTGATAGCCGCTATTCCCCAGGATAACGAATTTCTAAGTCTGGCCTTTGAATGAGATGAACCTCTCTCCGATGGGTTTGCACCACCTTTCTGAAGTCTAATTCTCTGAATGCTTGCTCCAGGATCTGGTAACAAAGATGCTCCATATTGACCCTCACCAGCGCCTGACAGCCAAACAAGTTCTGCAGCATCCCTGGATAACGCAGAAGGATAGGTTACCCCAGAGCCAGCTGAGTCACCAGGATGTACAGCTTGTAAAGGTACGCATTGTGGGGCTGTGCCTGGCCTGTGGTGCATTCAGCAGTGCCCTCTTGCTCCATCACCACCTCTGGGTAGCAGGTAAAGCAGACTCAAGGTGTGGGGGGTAGGGTGATCAGGACAGA